>NW_020954586.1:4812812-4916251 GCF_900497805.2 Vombatus ursinus | reverse complement strand
TGTGTGTGTGTGTGTGTGTGTGTGTGTGTGTGTGTGTGTGTGTGTGTCCTCAGCTCACAGCATTACAGCTCTTGAACATTCTAGGGTCGTTGATTATCCCCAGTCTTTCTAGGCCTTCTGTGGCTTACAATCCAGGTCCCACAGCCCCCTGCTCCCAACAAAGGGTCTCCTCAAGTAGCTCTGGGCATGTCTCTTTCTGCACTCAGTCAAGTGGCCTGTGTTTCCCTCTCAGGTGGGCAGATGGGGCACTTATCGCCTTCGATTGTCTCCTCCCTTCTCAGGAGCAGGGGCTTTGCCTCCTGTTCACATCCACACCTGCCGATTGAGTCTTGGAGTTTGGAGAGACGCTGCCACTATCTACTTCTCCTTTCCCTATCCCCTTCATCAAAGGCAGTTTACTCAGGTTATACAAAATGCCCAGGGATGCTCCCTAAAAGATTTCTCAAAGATAGAGGGGAGGGAAAAGCCAGCTTGTCTCGACACAGGCACCTGCACCAAGAAATAGGGGCCAGCACTAAGGGATGAGGAGATTTTGGTAATATCTAGACATGATTCATAGAAGTGCTGAGCTCTCAGTAATTCTCAGAAAGCTAACAACCTTCAACTGCTCCCTTCTGCCTTTTCTGTGGGGCAGTTCAAACCTGCGATCTGGAGGGCATGGACTATTCTGGGTTTATCAATTTAAACCGCCCCCCACCCCTAGCTCTAGAGTCCTAACATCTGACATCCCTCCACCCCCTTCCCAGATATTCTGCAGAGCCTCAGCACAAAGGAAGTGATTCCTCTCCAGAAGAGTCATTCCTAGATAGTTTATCCAGCACTTCCTCTCAGCCTCGAAGATGAAAAAGATAAATAAAATCAGATGCCTCACCCAGGGCACTAATGTTTTGTATATGATATCCTAGCCTATATAGGAAGTTTTTGTTTTCTCCTGTAATAAAAATGTATAGTCAAGCAGAACGAATCCCCACGTTGGCCGAATTCACAGCCCTCCCTCCGCCCCCAAAAAGGGTACATCTCCATGTGTATTCGGAGTCTATCAGATCTCTATCAGGAGGCAGGTGACACATTTCATGCACATCTACCCATAAGTAGTGAGTGGGCTGCTGCTGGCAGTGATGCAAAGGGCAGCGGGCAAAACTTGTTTAGATTGGACAGACACAGTTGTCAAATGCAGGGCAAGGATACGTACTGTCACTTCCAAAATCATAGTTCTGGCTCTGTCAAGTTCGGCTGACATCCAGGGCTTTCCTGTGTTTCTCTTTTTCTGCAGAAATGATACTCGAGTGCTGGCAAATGGGGCTGGTCTGGAGGGAATAATCCCCTAGGCCGGGGAACAGGGGAGTGCTGGCCATAGGGTCAGAGGAATGCCAGGATCCATGTCACCAGTGCACAGCCTTCCATTATGCTACAAGACAAAGAAACCTCTCTGCTCTGGCTGCCTACGTGACAGGGGCAGCATCCCGCAATTCCCACATGACTTGTAATCTTATTGTTTCCCAGCCAAAGTAAGGACTTTTCTCCTTGAAATTCTAACCACACGACAGCCAGGGACTTCCCCTTGGAATGCTATCTGCCCTTCAAGCCTGTCTCATCCCTGGTGATGTATCTAGGCCTGCCACACATTCCCATGTTGATCCATAGCAGTCAGAGCAGAAGGTGGCTCGGCTTTTTCAGCTTGTTTTGCTGGTGGGATTCTTGCCTCCAGCTCCTATGACCTTTGGCTGGTCCCATGATCCTCTGCCTTCCTGGGAGTAAAGTCTCTGCCTAATATCCTAATTGACTGAGCTCTTGTCTTTGTACATGGGTGACCCGATGCAGTCTCCTGCTTTTCTTTCCATAGCTCATGTGCATGGAAATATTTAGGCATTTTTTCTCTTTTCTCTCTCTCTATGTCTCTCCCCTCCCCTTCTCTTTCCACTAACTCTATTGTATCAGAGCAGTTCATTGTATTGAATTTGCTGTTATGGTGATCTATATGCATCTACATCTTCTAGTATTCCTTGAATACTAGACTCCAAAGTAATTTCTTCATTGAATGAATGAATGAATGAATGAATGAATGAATGAATGAAAAATATTTATTAAGGATTACTATGTACCAAACTTGAGGATACAAAAGTAAAAGTGAGACAGTCACCGTCCATAAGGGGCTTACATTTTCATAAGGGAGACAATGCGTGGAAGAGAATGGTGGCCAGGGTGGGATCTTTTGGCTTCAGGAGTCATAGAGAAAATGAGTAGAGAGAGCTATAGAGAACATGGTGGTCTTCTCCCCTTCTTTGCACATAATGAGGACTAGTTAAAGCTAGCCATGGATTCTCTATAATGCCAAACTGCTTCTCTTGCCTTTGCAGGCATTCTGCCATTATGAATCCGGGTTTCCTGGTTGCAGGCTGGATCTAAAGCTAGCCCCAAAAAAGGACTCACTGGTCTCTTCCATTTCTCCACTTTGGTCACCTGGCCCTGTGACGTCATCTCAGTAGCATGTCCTGTCTAGGCCTTAAATGGTTCCTCTGCAGCTGGATGTGGCAACTCCCCGATAAAGGATCATCTCTTGCCATGATGATGTCCTTGCTTGGCCTTGGGTCCAGCTTACTTTCCACTTCCAGGTTTCACCTTTTTCTCATTCACAAACTACCTAGAGGTAGCAGGCTGTCTACCAGACTGAAGATCTACAGAGCCATTGTGTTGTATGCCTGTGAAACCTGGACAGTATACCAGCGCCATGCCAGGAAACTGAATTGCTTCCATTTTGGATTGTCTAAGGAAGATTCTGAAGATCACCTGGCAGGATACGGTACCAGACACTGAGGTCTTTTCCTGAACTAAACTGCCAAGCATTCAAACTCTACGGCAGAGAGCACAACTCCCAAGGGCTGGCCACATTGTTCGAATGCCAAATATATGTTTGCCTGAAAGACAATTTTACAGAGAACTCACACAAGGCAAGCGTTCACATGGAGGTCAGAAGAAGAGATACAAGGACACTCTCAAGGTCTCTCTTAAGAACTTTGGAATCCAATGTGTGACTTGGGAGACGCTGGCACAGGATTGCCCCGCATGGCGTGCCCACATCAAAGAAGGCGCTGTGCTCTGAGTGAAACAGAATTGCAGTAGCTCAAAGGAAACACGAGATGCACGAAGTTAGAGCCATCTCCACTCCAGATGTTCGCGTGGACCATTTGTGCCTGACCTGTGGTAGAGCCTTCCAAGCTTGTATTGGTTTGAGCAGCCATAGTCTGACACACTGCACCTTGACTCCGACATAGTGAGTAGGAAGGCCAACAACCAACCAACCAACCAGGAGCTCTAGGAAAGACACAATCTGAACGTTTCATTTCTCATGGTCTTTGCTTCTATGAGAGGCAAGGGAGGAGATAATACAACACAGTGCCCCAGTGGTGTTTGACCCATGTATCAAGTAGGTTGATTGCTGGCTAGCTAGCTAGAACATTTAAGAACTTAATATATGCCAAGCAATGGTTGTGTTGGAGACACAAACCCAAGCAAACAAGACAGGGCCAAATGTCAAGGGACTTATAATGGGGGAAGGCAATACCTAAAGGGGATCTGGAAAGCCTAGGGAGTGGACGAAATGGGAACCATGAGAGGGAGGAGGCAGCACCCTCCGGGTGCCAAGACTTCTGGCAAGGACAAGGAGTCTGGAAAGTGAGTTGAACTCATCCTAGAAAGTAATTTGTAACTATAACCAAAAAGGTACTGAAGTATGCATATGGCTGTGATACAGTAGATACTCTGACCTAGAGAAAGGCTGGAGCTGAATTCAAACCTGGCTTCAGACATTTGCTAGCTGTGTGACCCTGGGCAAGTCATTTAAACCCTGTCTGCTTCAGTTTCTTCATTGATAAAATGGGGATAGTAACAGCATCTACCTCCCAGGGTTGTGGAGGAAATACAATGAAATAATATTTGCAAACTTTAAAGCTATGTCTAGATCCTAACTCTTATTATTACTACTACTCTTTGCCCCAGTTATACTACAATTAGGCTTACCCCAAAAGAATCATTTTATTATAGATTTAACAGGAATAACAAGTTGTATATAATAGATTTGTAGTTTCATGTGCAATTATCTTTTTTATTATACTATATTATGGAAATGCTTGTTTTATTCCATAAATTAAAAATTAAACAAATAAAAATAAAAAAATAGAATCCAAGAAAGAGGAGAAGGACTTATTTTACAAAGATATTTATAGCATCTCTTTTCATGGTAGCCAAAAATTGGAAATGAGGGGGTGTCATTGGGGAACAGTTTAACAGACAGTTTCACAGGAAATGGGGAAGAGCTCTAAGAACTGATGCAGAGTGAAGTAAGGAGAACCAGGAAAACAATGTAGATAGTGAAACACTAGAGAGAAAAACAGCTTTGAAAGACTTTAGAACCCTGCTCGCTGCAGTGATAAACCACGAGTCCAAAAGAATGAAGATGAAACCTGCCGCTCACCTCCCGACAGAGAGGCGATGAATTGCACGGGCAGAGGGAGATGGGTGTTTTCAGACATGGCCCTGTGGACTTTTGTTTTGCTGGATTATGCAGCTGCGTTGAGGCTTTTATTTTTCTAAAAAAAAAAAAATTGCTCAGTGAGGGGTGGGGAGAGTAGGAGAGCAGACGGGTAAAAGGGAACAAATCCAAACAAAGGAAGTTGAAACAGGCATTAAGCAAACATGGCTGGGCTCCTCATGAAATGGCAGTCAGGGCCAGGCCTCCTCAAACAGGTGAGTGAACCTCAGAGCGGAGGTCCTCCAGGGTGAGAAGGCTCATCTTTGATCCTGAGTTTGGCATGGAAGACTTTCCAGCTTGTTGGATCTGCCCAACGTGTGCTCCATGGGCAAGTTTCTAAGAACATAGAGGGTCCTTCAACCAATGGGGAAACATTCGACCCCTTCCTATCTATGTGACCTTGGGCCAGTACTTCATGGGCCTCAGTTTCCTCATCCATAAAATAAGGAGGCTGGACTTAGACACTTCCAGTCCTAGGTCCTCTGATCCTATAAACAGAGGATTAATGAAACTTTTAATTGACAGGCTTGATTAATGAAGTTTCTTAACTGTCAAGGCCTTCAAGTTACTAAATCTTACAAAATCTGAAATCCCTGCCAGGCTCTGCCCTACTTGGCTTTGCCTTCCTGGTATTGACCTAGCAGCATCACCACGGTTTGGGTTTTCGCTGACTTGGCAGCTGGCCTGGGGAATTAAGGAAATGCCCTGGAGGGGACCCTGATTCCAGTGGCCCCACATTGGAGTGTCTCTGCTCTAGAGGACTCCAGGCTGATGCTTAACCTCAGTCCAGGAGGGCTGAGCTCTCACTGGCCTGGGGACCATGGCAGGAAGCAGGAGGATAGGCACAACCTAAGTCCATCTCTTCGGTTTTGTACATTGGGAGGAGGGCATATTTATAATAATAATAATAATAACAGTCAGTGTTTCTATAGCACTTTAAGGTTTGCAAAATGTTCTACAAATATAGAGACCTTAGGAGATAGGTGCTATTATTACACCCATTTTACAGATGAGGACAGTGAGGCAAACAAGTTGTGACTTGCCCAGGGTCTCACTGAGTTCAGGCCCAGTGCTCTACCCACTGCGCCACAAAGCTGCCCTGTTTAAGTCTTATTTTGGAGGAGAAGAAATAGGGAAAACAGGGCTTGACCTGGGTCTGAAACCATGTTCTACCCTTTGTGCTTTGTTAATTTATGCAAAGACCTTTGTCTTTCTAGAACTCCATTTATAAAGTGAAGGACTTGGGTTCTTCATATAGATATCATCTTAGCTGATCTCTGAGATTCCTTCCAGCTCCAAAAGCAGTTGAGAATTCTTGTTGTTCAGCTGTTTTAGTCATGTCTGACTCTCTGTAACTCCATTTGGGGTATCCTTGGCAGAGATACTGGAGTGGTTTGCCATTTTCTTCTTCAGCTCGTTTTACAGATGAGGAACTGAGGCAAACAGGGTTGACTGACTTGCCCAAGGTCACACAGCTAGTAAGTGTCTGAGGCCAGATTTGAACTCATGAAGCTGAGTCTTCCTGATTCCAAGCCCAGTGCTCTGTCCATTGTACCATCTAGCTGCCCAGTTGAGAACTCTATGTAGCTATATACTGATGGACTTAATCAATCAGTCAAGCAACCAACAAACATTTATTAAAAGCTTAGTATGTGCCAAAAGTCAAAAGGTGGGGAAAGGGCTACTTGCCCTGATACGTAAATTTCGAGTCTCTAAAGGACTTTTGAATTCCAAACACATGCCTGTGTTCCTTGGGAAATTATTGTCTCAGAAACCTGGACCCAGTCTGGTCTCATCATCAAGGTGTGTCTCCAGGTCAGGAGAAAGGTCCTCTTGGAAGCCAGCAGGCCCCCGTCCCATCCAGTTTGATGGTTTTGACCCTAGGGTGAGGGAAGAAGGGAGAGAAAGAAGGAGGGGCTGAGCAGGTTGGGACTAGATGAGAGTGCACTTTCAACACACAAGAAAAGTCTTCCTTTTCTTCTTTATTACTCACTCGACCTTTTGCAATCTAGTTTTCAACCTTACCACTTAACTGCAATTGATTTCTCCAGAGCTAACAATGGTCTCTTACTTTGCTGAATCCAATGGCTTCTTCTCATTGTCTGCTTCTCAGTTTTTTTTTATTGTATCCAGGAATGTGCTCAGGTCATATTCATGTGTCCATAGCTCCCCTCTACAGCTACTCAAGAACAGGGATGATATCTACTCTAGTCTAATTTCCTGGATCATTCAAGTCTCATCATGGGTGGTGATGGAACATGGGAATGGGAGGACCAAGGATGATCATATCTAAGTCCAACATAGAAAGATTCAATTTCAATTCAATTTCACTTTTTTTTTATCAAGTGCCTACTGTGTGCCAAGCACTGTATGGGGCACTGAGTGGAATGAAGTTTGGTTAAGACCTCCCTGGTCCCCCCATGAAGCTAGGGGAATTTCACTCCTACACATAAAACTAGAAAACAAAGTAACACATGATAATTCAACTCAAAAGACATTAATTTTGGGCAGGCAAGTGTGCATGTGTGCGTGTGTGTGTGTGTGTGTGTGTGTGTGTGTGTGTGTTCGCGTGTAATAGCACTTTCTGCCATCCATACTGGAAAAACCAAGTGGATGAACCATGTTTCTTCTGCCAAATAAGATGTACAGATGGAATGGCAATTTGTAAAGCTGAGCCCTCAGCACATACACCTTGGATAGATGCTGCACATGAATGATGAGCTTGGTCTAAAGTGAAATAGGAGGAAAAGGAGAATCAGTTGGATTGTTTTTGGGAAATTTTACAGCACTTCTCATTACCCCAAGCTTCTCCTTGAAAAAAGTGACCCATCTCTTAAACAATATTCTTCTGGTGATGCAATGAGGCTTCAAGTCATAGAATTCAAAAGCTCCCAAAATTGAAGTTGCCACCCAAAGGGAGATGGAGAAGCACTTGATGAGCATGGCAGAGTTGCAACCATTGTAACCAAGAACTGAGTTCACAAAAAATATCATCAAACACTTATGTGATCAGTTTAAAAAAGATGCCTCCCATCCACCTCCACCCAAAGCAGATAAACAAACCCCACTGACTGTGTGCACCTTTTGGCATCCAGAGTCCACCACCTCTCTAATTTATTTATTTTTAGTTTTCAACATTTACTTCCACAAGATTTTGAGCTCTAAATTTTCACCCCATCTCGCCCCTCCCCCCACCCCAAGATGGCATGCATTCTGAATATCCCTTCCCCCAGTCTGCCTTCCCTTCTATCTCTCCCCCCCTTCTCTCATTCCCTTCCCCTTCTACTTTCCTATAGGGTAGGATAGATTTCTGTGCCCCATTTCCTGTATTTCTTATTTCCCAGCTGCATGTGAAAACATTTTTTTTAAACATGTGTTTTTAAAACTTTGGGTTCCAAATTTTCTCCCTTCCTCCCTCCCCACCCACCTTCATTGAAAAGGCAAGCAACTCAATATAGGTTATACATGTGCAGTTATGCAAAACACTTCCATAGTAGTCATGTTGTGAAAAACTAATTCTATTTCCCTTAATCCTATCCCACCCCCACCCCCATTTATTCTATTCTCTCTTTTGACCCTGTCCCTCCTCAGAAGTGTTTGCTTCTGATTACCCCCTTTCCCAATCTGCCCTCCTCTCTATCAACCCCCTGCTCTCTTGTCCCCTTCTCCCCCTATTTTCCTATTAGGTAAGACAGATTTCCATACCCAATTGAGTGTGTATGTTATTCCTTCCTTAAGCCAAATCCTATGAGAATAAGATTCACTCATTCCCTCTCACCTTCCCCTGTTTCCCCTCCACTGTAAGAGCCTTTTCTGTTTTTTTTTGTGAGATAATTTACCCCATTCTACCTCTCCCTTTCTCCTTCTCCCAGTATAATCCTCTCTCACCCCTTAATTTTATTCTCCAGATATGACCCCTTCATCTTCAACTCACCCTGTGCCCACTATCTATCTATCTATTTATCTATCTATCTATCTATATCTATATCTATATACATACATATAATTTTTTTCCCTCCAGCTACCCTAATACTAACAAAGGTTTCATGAGTTATAAACATCATCTTTCCTGCAGGAATGTAAACAGTTCAACCTTATTAAGTCTCTTATGATTTCTCTTTCCTGTTTACTCTTCATGTTCCACTTGAGTCTTGTATTGGAAAGTCAAATTTTCTATTCAGCTCTGGTCTTTTCATCAAGAATGCTTGAAAGTCCTCTATTACACTGAATGACCATTTTTTCCCCTGAAGGATTATACTCAGTTTTGCTGGGTAGGTGATTCTTGGTTGTAATCCTATCTCCTTTGCCCTCCGGAATATTATATTCCATGCCCTGTGCTCCCTTAATGTAGAAGCTGCTAAATCTTGTGTTATCCTGATTGTGTTTCCACAATACTTGAATTGTTTCTTTCTGGCTGCTTGTAATATTTTCTCCTTGACCTGGGAACTCTGGAATTTGGCTACAATATTCCTAGGAGTTTTCCTTTGAGGATCTCTTTCAGGAGGAGATTGGTGGATTCTTTCCATTTCAATTTTGCCCTCTGGTTCTAAAATATCAGGGCAGTTTCCCTTGATAATTTCTTGAAAGATGATGTCTAGGCTCTTTTTTTGATCATGACTTTCAGATAGTCCAATAATTTTAAAATTCTCTCTCCTGGATCTATTTTCCAGGTAAGTTGTTTTTCCAATGAGATATTTCACATTGTTTTCTAATTTTTCATTCTTTTGGGCTTGTTTTACAGTGTCTTGATTTCTCATAAAGTCACTAGCCTCCAATTGCTCTATTCTAATTTTTAAGGAAGTATTTTCTTCAGTAAGCTTTTGGACTTCCTTTTCCATTTGGCCAATTTTGCTTTTTGGGGCATTCTTCTGCTCATTGGCTTTTTGGACGTCTTTTGCCATTTGGGTTAGGCTATTTTTTAAGGTGTTATTTTCTTCAGTATTTTTTGGGGTCTCCTTTAGCAAGCTGTTGACTTGTTTTTCATGATTTTCTTGCATCACTGTCGTTTCTCTTCCTAGTTTTTCCTCTACTCTTACTTGCTTAAAAATCCTTTTTGAGCTCTTCCAAGGCCTGGGACTGATTCATTTTCTTCTAGGAGGCTTTGGATATAGAAGCTTTGACCTTGTTGTCTTCTTGTGGTCGTATGTTTTGATTTTCTTTGTCACCAAAGAAATATTCTATGGTCTGACTTTTTTTTTGCGCAGTTTGCTCATGATCCCAGTCAATTACTTGAATTATAAACTCTTTATTAAGGTAGAGGTCTGCTTCCAATATGGAGAATGTACTGTCCCAAGCTTTGGGGGTTTGTACAGCTGTTTTCAGAGATACTTCTAGAGACCTGTAAATTTTCAGTTCTTCCAAGGTGGTATGATAAGGGGCAAGGTGTTTACTCCTTTCCTGGCCTGTGCTCTGGTCTATGAGTGACCACAAGCATTCTTTTCTGTCTTGGAACTGTGAGGAAGATTTCCTCTCCACAGAACTACAATGTCTATCATGCCAGCACTCCCCCTCGCCCCAGGACTGCCACCCAGAACTGTGACCCAGATCCAAGCATGGACAAAGCAAGAGATTCCTGCCTCAGCACTGGCAAAGAGATCCCTGCAATCCTCCTCTGATCAGCTGCCTGATTCCCCCTCAGTCTGTGGGCCAGAAGCTCAGGAGGCAGCCACTGCCCAGGCCCACACTTGGGAACTGAGGC
This sequence comes from Vombatus ursinus, assembly GCF_900497805.2. Classification (NCBI taxonomy): domain Eukaryota; kingdom Metazoa; phylum Chordata; class Mammalia; order Diprotodontia; family Vombatidae; genus Vombatus; species Vombatus ursinus. Next base: position 4,906,025 of record NW_020954586.1, on the reverse strand, counting down.
TGAGACCTAGCTTCTCTCTCACCACAGTAACAGACTTTTCCCACTGACCTTCTAAGTTGTCTTTGGCGTTCGTGGATTGAGAGGTCTGGAAACCACGACAGCTGCCTGTGATTCAGTCCACTGAGGCCTGCTCCAGGTTCACAGTGGCCTGCATGCCTACACCGAACTGTGCTCTTCTGCCAGCCTGGTGGGATGTACCTTTCTGATCAACCATACAGGTTGTCTTGGGCTGGAAATTTGTTTCACTCTGTCTTTTTGTGGGTTCTGCTGCTTTAGAATTTGTTTAGAGCCATTTTTTATAGGTATTTGGAGGGGTTTGGGGGAGAGCTCAGGCAAGTCACCTCTTTCACTCTGCCATCTTGGCTCCCGATCCAGAGTCCTCCACCTCTCTAAAGAAAGGGTAGAAAGCATTTTCCCTTTCCTGAAGCCAATATTGGTCATTCAAACTTCAGAGTTCATTTTTTGTTTCTCTCATTTGCATTATGGAATTGTTATGTAAATTATTTTCCTAGATCTGCAACTGGGCTAGATCTTCATAAAGTGTCCATATCTAGAAAATTAGAGTGAAACTGAGAGTATGAGTTAAGATCAACTAACATGTGAAATCTCCCTTTCACTCTGTCCCTCTTCCCACTGTGGGGAGCAGAGAGACTTTGACAATATGAAAGAAACTATCCTAATATAATTATCATAATAGCATAATAATTATCATAAAATATCATAAGAAGTAAGGGACGATACTGACCAGGGGAAGTGGTGTGATGGCTCTCCATGACAGGAGTACAGCCCTCAAGGTCAGAGAGATGCCAGATGGCATGGTGGCCAGCAGGCTGCCTAGTGGGGCCGTTCGTCCTGCTCCAAGAGATCTAGCAAGGCAAGAATTGATTGGTTATTGCCAGTGACAAATCCATGGAGACTAAGAAAGCAGCAGCTGTGGGAACCTCTCTCCTCCAATTGACACTGAATCCATGCTCCTTGCTATGAGAGGTCCCAAGTCTCAGTTCCAGAATCTTCATTCTAGGACTGGCCCTGCTGGATTCATGAAGTTAGTCATTGAGTGGAAACTGGGTTGTATTGCTTATGATCCTTTGCCCAATTTCAGGAGAAGCAGTCAAGGCAATAATAAGCCCACTGGAAAGCTCCTAGGGTGCCTGGGTTTGAAGTAGCTTCTGGCCAGTTACGGGACTGCTGGGGTCAAGAAGAATGGCGGGTGTGCATCTGCTTGTGTGATTTATGATGTTCGTTCATTGTTATTGTTTCTGTGCTAAGAGTAAAAGAAGTAGATGTGATACCCAAGCCTATCTGTCCTTTTCCATGGGTCTCAATTCCATTATGTCATGTTGAAGGTTCAGGAAGTGGCAAGTTAAGGAGTTTAAGGAAGCAGAGGTTAAGGAGTTTAAGAAGTACTGTAAGGGCCCTTGATGGTGCAATGGATAGAGCACTGGCCCCTGGAGTCAGGAGGACCTGAGTTCAAAACTAACTTCAGACACTTGACACTTACTAGCTGTGTGACCCTGGGCAAGCCACTTAACCCCGATTGCATCACCCTGCCCCTCAAAAAAATAGAAAAAACAGTAGAGTAAAGGCTTAAGAGCTGATTTCCCATTGGATGAATCTATAATCATCTAGGCACCACCTAGAAAACAGTCTAGTACAGAGAGAGATGGCTCTGAGGAATGGAGGGAACATCCATCCATCTCCCACCACCTCCACTGCCCAGAACTCTAAAAACTTCTTCACATCCACACAATGGTATAGATGCACACAATCACTTGGGGCACTGGGGGACCAGGAGAGCTCCAGCTCCCTCCTGTTGACTAGAATCAGGATAATGGCTACCAGCTCCATATAGCGGTTAAACTTTCAACTGGTTGGATACGGGAATGAGAGAAAAGAAAGAGTTAGGATCTTCCTGAGATTGCAAACCTTGGTGCCTGGAAAGATGGTGGTGCCTTTAACAGAACAGGAACATTAGGAAGAGGGGTAGATTTTGGGGAGAAGATAATGAGTTCCATTTCATACATAATGAGTTTAAGATGCTCATGGGCTCTCCAGGTGGAAATGCCAGCAGGCAGTTGGTGATGCTGAACTGAAGCTCAGGAGAGAATTGGAGATTGACTATGTAGATTTCTGAGCCATCTGCATAGAGATGATAACTGAACTGAATGGAGCCAATGAGATCTCCAAGAGAAATTGAAGAGAAATAGTAGAGAAGAGGGCCTAGAGCAGAGCTCTGCTGTACACAAAAGCATCTGGGGTGAGCCATGAGTGATGACCATTCAGGAAGTGTTTATCTAGCATCTTCTAATGTTCCAGGCATCCTTCAAAAGAGAAAAAGAAAGAGAAGTCAGACATGTAGGAGAAGACCCAGGAGAGAATAGCACCATGAAAACTCAGAAAGCATCCAGGAGAAGGGGGGTGGTTAATGATGTTACATGTAGAAAGGCCAAGAAACATGAGGATTGAAAATAAGCCATCCAATATGCGTTGGAACTGATTCTCCTGCCAAGAAGGTAAATTTGGATTGAGCCAATTGACAAGCTCTCCCATGGTCCACCTTATGACCGGGGCTGCTCTGGGACTAGACTGGGGAGCCTGATGAAGAGGACTGGCTCCTGGGGTGATCCATGACTTTGGCTTTGCTAGTCCCATGAGGCCATTGGCTGGGCCCTCAGCCCCTTTTCTGGGAGTGGTAAAAAGAATGAACTGAGAAGAGGGACTAGAGGTGGGGAGACCCATTAAGAGGCTGTTACTTCCTGAGGCTAGAGAGAGGACTGATTCTCCCTCCATGGAACTGGGGTTCTTCTGGATGTGACTGCTAGCTGTGGCTACATCAACAGTTGACTGTCAAGGGTCAAGAGAAATGGGGAAAGGGCCTGGGAGTCAGTTTCTTGACCCATCAAGCTGTTGGTTGTCAGAAGTGATCCAGAGACAATGCTGGCTTTCTGAGGGGGTGGTAGGGTGGAGGAGTGGTACTCCTCATTCAGGGCAAGGCCATCTCTGCCTGTGCCAGGCTAAGCTCCTGCTGAGGGGCAAGGGTGTGGGCCCAGCTACTGTGACCAAATGGAAATTACTCCACTCCACCAAGGAGAAATTCCTGAGGCTTTTCCTCATTGGAACCTACACGGTGCTCTTGACATAAAAGGAGGAGAGAGAGGAAGGGAAGCTTAGTGTGGTTACATAGGAGACAGAAAAGAAAGAAGAGGAAGGGAAAGGAAAGACAAAAACAGAAAAGAGAAAATGTTCTATATTAGAACAGAATAGAAAAGAATAGAGATGAAGAGAAAGGAAAAGGAGGTGAATAGGATCAAATAGAGGAAGGGAGAATAGAAGAGAGAAGAAGAGAGGAAAACAGAGAAGACAATAGGGAAGAAGAAAAGAACATAGATGTATTAGAATATAGAGGAGAAGGCAGGAGGTAAATAAAGAGAAAGAAGGAGAGGAGAATAAAAATAGGGCATAGAAGAGGAGAGAGGAGCGTGAACTGAATGATGAGAGTGGAAGAGAGGAGAGAGTAGAGAGAGGAGAGAACACAATTGAGGAAAGAGGAGGATAGAGAGAATGGAAGACAGGGGAGACAAACAGGCTGATGAAGAAAAGGAGAGTAGAAGGGAAGAGTAGAGGGGAGGTGAGAGAGAGGAGGTGAGCAAGAGAGAGGAGGTGAGCGAGAGAGAGAGCGGAGGTGAGTGAGAGAGAGCGGAGGTGAGCGAGAGAGAGAGAGAGGTGAGAGAGAGAGAGTGGAGGGAAGTCTTTGGCATGCCGAGCTGAGCCAGAGCTACAGAAGCCACATGTTCTCCCTGGTCAGTGCTTTGGCCATGCTGGCCACCTCCCTCCTGCTCCTGAGAATGCTCACCTTCTTCCTGGCTCGGAACCAGTTCCCTCCTGGCCCGTGCCCACTCCCCATCCTTGGAAATCTGCTGCAGTTGAATTTCCAGCTTCACCCGGAAAAGCTCGGCCAGGTAGGGCTTCCTTGGTGACTTTGCAGGGCATCAGAACGTCCAGGGTTGGCTTGCTTTCCTCCCTCCCCCACCCCTCAGTCACAGCAGTACAATGGGAGGGAGCCAACCTTCTGGGGAAGGGGAAAGGAGGGCAGCAGAGAAGGAGAGCCCAAGGGAAGGGCTCACCCTTCTCCCAGCTCTCATCCTGGGAATTCCGGGCTAGGAGGGAGCAGCATGAGATGGTGCTTACTGACTTCTGCTGCCCAGACTTCTGAACTTCAGCGGGTGCATAAGATACAGATGGGAATACTAATTACATGTAAGAATCTGCTAAAATAATTGGCCATCAGCTGTCTGCAATACCTAGAGCTTTTTGGAAAGAGAGTGGGTCCCGTCTCAGAGGCTGATCCCTCTCCCTCCTGCTAATGCCCTGCCACTAATGGCCCCGTCACGACCCTCCCTCAGTCTTTGGTCCTTTCTGGTTCTTGTTCACCCCAATTGTGCCTCTCCTGCAGCTTGCTAGCCCATTCTCCTGCTGGTGAGGATTCTGGCTGGGAAGGAGCAAACACTGAGTGTTGGCCTTGGGGAAGAGGACACCTGGGGGCTGTCCTCTAGGACTAGAAGGGCCGTCCTTCACACAGAAGAGGGATGAGAGGGTTTGCTTTTAGCTTCCAAAGGGTGAAACAGGAGCAATGGTTGGGAGTTGTAAAGTAAAATTTTGGTTTGATACAAGGGAAATTTTCCTAATAATTGGAAATGCCCAAGCAAAAGCTAGATGACAACTTGTCTGTTATCAAGGATCAGAGTTTTAGAGCTGGAAGAGAGCTCCCATTCCCCTCACTTTACAGATGAGGAAACTGAGGCCAAGGGAGGCTATATGACTCACCCAAAGTCACATAGGTACTAAGCATTAGAAGCAGGATTTGGACCCACAAGTGATAATCCTCTTTCCATTGTACTGCCCTGCCTGCCTATGTGTCCTGGAGACCCAGACCCCTAGAGGAGATTCCACTAAGGCAGCCCTGAAGGTCCTCTCCCAGGTCTGAGATACTCTCAGGAGCTTGCCTAACTCAGGGCAAAGATGACATTGGGCCCATGAGGGGGGGGGGGTCTCCTGGGGATGTGACTTCCTGCTGAAAATATACCCCTTACCACCCGACAAGGAGAAGAAGCCAACTCAACTTTCTCATTTCACATAGCCAAGCCCTTCAGACTCCAAACTGCTCACTTTGTAGGAAAGGAAAGGTCATGAGCTAAACAGCTGAGCTAGGTTTGAAACCCAGCTCATCTGATTCCATCAAACCACAGAGACGCCTCCTCCCTCTGCAGCTGGCCAGGAAACATGGCAGTGTCTTCACTGTGTGGCTGGGGTCAACGCCAGTGGTTGTACTGAATGGTTTCCAGGCTGTGAAGGATGCCTTGGTCACTCATTCAGAAGACTTTGCTGATTGGCCGGTTACCCCCCTCTTTGAGGACCTGTTTGGTGACAAAGGCAACATCTCCCTACGTCCAGCAGGGGCATTGTGGAGAGGTCATTGGGAGGGCCTGAGGAGAAGGCTTTGGGGGATTGTGGGTGACAAGAAAGTGGGGCTGTGCCTGGGGCTTGTAACCTACACGAGTGGCCAGGGAAAGTCATTTGGTGAACCTGCTTCAGCCTCTCTGTGTGCCTTTTCTCTAGCTCCATTCTGGGAGGGGTGGATGGAGAAACTTACAGAAGAAAACAGAAGTGGAGAGACCCAAGAGGTTTTCTAGATGTTACAATGAGCTGCTGCTGAACCTAGGAGGAGCATCTCAATGAAGGGATGAAATGAATAAAAAAGCAACTATGATATGCTCCCTTTGTGCCAAGCACTGGGCCAAGTACTGGGATACAAAAAGAAAAGCAACAAAGAATGGGGAAATAGCACATGAAAGGGATTGGTGGCCAGGGAAGGAAGATTTGGTTTGAGAAATAATCAGGATGGTGAGCACAGCCACGGGGCAGTGGGTTGACACACACTCTTCAGTAGCATTGAAAGTACTGATTTGCTTATGGTTTCAGACCTGGTTGGGATTGGGAAGAGGATACATGCATGACAGCAGGGGAAATGGCAAGATGGTGGCCAGGATGGTATGTCAAGCTTGGTTAAAATGTGCCAGATGAGGAGGGCCATGCAATGCATATGCTCATTAGGGCAGTGTGGGGCCCAAGGAAGCAGATTCAGATCTGAGAGGGTTAAGTCAGTCGCCCAGCCTTCGGTCTTTGGCCAGAGGGATCAGTAAGGGAGAGTAAATGGCAAAGAGATGGCCATGGCAGAATGAGGATCCCTGTTGACCACCTTACTTCCAGCCTCTGTCCTCTGTTATATACATTTTGTACTTCTTGTCCCTGCTGGACAACAGGTCTAGCAACAGCATCAAGAAGACCATCCTTGGTCTGGGTGAGCTCTTCCACCCCACAGCACCTTTGCTGGAGACTTGGGGACGTAGGCACCAGTCTTGGCAAAGCAGGATAGGACTTTTCCACTGAAACTTCCTTTCTCCACTGGGATCAGGGATCATCTCCACCAGTGGTCACACCTGGTTACAGCAGAGACGGTTTGGCCTGACCACCCTACGCAACCTGGGAATGGGCAAGAAAGTCCTGGAGCAGCGGCTGCAGGAAGAGGCACAGCACCTGGTGGAGCGCTTTCGCAGAGAGAATGGTAGGGAAGGGGAAGGTGAGGTAGAAATGGGCAGCAATGTTAGTAGCTGACATATAGCAACTTCAGGGTTATAGAGCAGTTTTTACAGACCTCCCTCTGGATCCCTCTACAGCCTAGGGAATTGAGTGGTTTGATTTTCTCACCAGACCAGGGATTTCAACATTATAAAGCAGGGACTTCCTGAGGAAACCCCCTTTTCCAATGTAAATGAGCGTGTACTCTTCACTTATCCTCTTGGAGAGTCACAAAGAGGTTAAATGACTTGTCCAGGGTCACACAGCCACTGAGTAGTACAGTTGGCCCTTGACCTCTGAGTGTTCCTGACTCCAAGGTCAGTTCTCCATCCAAGCCATGACCCCTTTCTATGATTTTAAAGATGAGGAACTTGAGACCCAAAGAGGCAAAGCCACTTGTCCACAGCCACACATCTTGTCAGTGCTGATGACAGAATTTGAACCCAGGTCTTTTCTCTTTCCAAGTTTAGTGTTGTTTTTAGTACATCACACTACCTTCCCAACATGCAGCTCAGGTGTGGGGGAGGGGGTGGTGATGAGCTGGTGAGTCGATAGTAACGGCGATTGTAGTTACGAATCAAGGTTGAGCCAGGCCAAGGGGAGAAGGAAAGAGAGAGGAAAAAGAAAAAGGAAGGAAGGGAGAAAAGAAAGAGGAAGAAGAAAGGGAAGGAAAGAAGAAGAGAGAGAAAAGAAAGGGAAGGAAGAGAACAGAGGGAAGGGAAGGAGAGGAGAAGGAAAAAGAAAGGAAGGTGGGGTAGCGGATAGAGCACCGGCCCTGAAGTCAGGGGGACCTGAGTTCAAATCTGACCTCAGACCAAACACTTGACACTTACTAGCTGTGTGACCTTGGGCAAGTCACTTAACCCCAATTGCCTAAAAAAAAAAAAAAAGGAAGGGAGAAGGGAATGGAGAAGAAGAAAGAGAAGGAAAAAGGAAGAGAGAGAAAAGAAAGGGAAGGAAGAGGAGAACAGAGGGAAGGAGAGGAGAAGGAAAAAGAGAAGAAGGGAGAAGGAAAAGGGAAAGAGAAAAGGGAATGAAAGAGGAGGGGAGGGGAAAGAAAGGAAGAGAAGGAGAGGGGAAAGGACAGATAAAGACATCATTATCTCTTTTCCGATCAGCCTGGGATATTATGCAGGTGGAGCTAGATCCTCTACTGTCTCTGGCTTTTATCCTGACCCCTTCTCCTTTGTCTCTCAAAGGCAAATCCTTTGACCCCCATGTTCCCATCGTCAGGGCAGCAGCCAATGTAATCTGTGCTCTAGTATTTGGGCATCGCTTCTCCCGTGGGGATCCCTTCTTCCAAGAGCTGATGAAAGCAATTGACTTTGGGCTGGCCTTTGTCAATACCATCTGGCGCCGGGTAAGCTGGGGTTCGGGTCACCCTGTCAGTCATTCAATGAGTTTGATGCTTCTAGGGTAATGACCTACAGGAAGTAACCTATGAAGTCTGTCTCCCCAGGCAGTGAGTATCTATTGAGGCCCAATGGAAATAAACATAAAAAGCATCTGACTAGACAGATGTGACAGAGAGAAAAAGATTAGAAAAGTCCTTTTCCCCAGGAGTTTGTTTTTCCTAGTCGAGCCATCTCCTGGTTCCTATTTGTATGGGAAGGGAGGTTCTTGTTGTTAAAATTATAAATTTTCAAACCTCAGCCTTGGAAAGGATCTCAACGGTCAAGTACTCCAACCCCTGGCCAATGTAAGTAGAAGACGTGTTTGCCCATGTCGGATATGTATGCCTCCTAGCGTGCCTAACTGTATAGATCCATGACTCACAGGAGGCATGGAGAGATCTGCTCCAAGGCCTGGGACACCTCTAAGGAGAGGAGGTTTAGCACAGGGCAGTGCCTGCACCGCTGGTACCATAGCATGCCAGCTGGCAGAGAAGGAGAGTCAGCTCCAAGAGAGCCTTGGGCTGGGCACTCTCTTCTCCAGTGTCTGAGAGGCGTAGTACTGAACTATCCGTCTACCCTGTGAAATAGAGCCAATCTAGGAGTGTGTGAGTGGCTTAGAACAAAAGCCAACTCCCTGGTCACTAGCCAACATGACTCCTTCCCACTGAACAACATTTACACAAAATTCTACAAAAAAGTGGACAGAAACTGGCTTGGGGTCAGGAAGAATCTTACCTCAGGCACCTCATGGTCAAAGATTCTCATGCTATGACTCCACAGTCTTATCTGAAGACTCAATCATGATCACCATTGTGGCCTCTCCCTTTACCTTCCTCAAATGTTTCCATCATCCCAGGTCCAAAAGACTTCTAGGCACCTCATTGCCCAGGTAAGTATCCTCTGGACTTGTCATCTGGGGCAGGAAAACATAGCCACATCTTATCCTATGACAACAATGGCAGGTCACACTTACATTAGTACTTTCTTATTTACAAAGTGTCTGCCTCACCACAATCCTGCAAGGTAGATAGGGCAGGTATACTTAAGCCCATTTAACTGATCAGGACACTGAAGCTCAGTAAAATTAAGTGACTTGCCCAAGATCAATGAATGGCTAGGTGATAGTAGAACTAGCATCCTAATTCAGAGCCCAGGAAATAGATAGCCTGCTATTTCAGTAGGAACTTCTTTGTTTTCTTTTAATCTTTCCTCCACTCCTTTTCCACTGTCATTTCAATTTATTCTCATGAGCTTCTAGAAACTCTAAGTTTCTCCGACTTGGTTCTAATAAGCTGAGTCTAATGGCTCCCACAAGCTCTTGTGTTAAATGGTGGTCTTTTTATCCAGCTGTATGATGTCTTTCCATGGCTACTGCGCCATCTCCCTGGACCTCACCACAAGGTCTTTCGGTATCAGGAGATCGTGAAGGGTCTCATCTGCCAGGAGATCCAGAGCCACAAGCAAAGGGTGCCTGAGGACGCAGAGGACTTCATCAGCTGCTACTTGGCTCAGATCACTAAGGTAAGAGATATGGCAGGAATCCTGGGCCACCTTCGAGATTTGGCTTGTTCTTGGACACTCATAGTGAGCCTGCTTTCCCTAGACGTCTTTCTGATACAATGGTCTCAGTTCCTTAGGAGAGCTTTCAGAGCTCCTCAGACTCCTCAAAGGGGCCACATTACTCCTTCCCTTCCCTTGACTTTTCTCTGTCTTGGGCCAGAGCTGAAGCCCTATAGATTTGGGCTAGCAGTATAGGCATCAGACTCCAAGGGTGATGGAACTGAGAACTTCCTGAGGATTTTGGTTGTCCATGGAAGTTGGTACCTGCCAGTGGGTACTCAGAACAAGAGAGAGCCAATGGGGCAGCTAGGTGGCATAGTGGATAGAGCCCTGGAATCAGAAGGACCTGAGTTCAAATGCAGCCTCAGACACATAATACTTCCTAGCTGTGTGAGTCTGGGCAAGTCACTTAACCCCAATTGCCTCACTAAAAAACAAAACAAAACAAAACAAAACAAACAAACAAACAAACAAACAAGAGAGGGCCAAGAACCAGGAGTATCCACTCCATAATCCTGCCTGGTGTTCCTTTCTCCCAGAGAAAGGATGACCCTATGTCAACATTCAATGAAGAGAATTTGATCCAAGTAATCATTGACCTGTTCCTTGGGGGCACGGAAACCACAGCCACCACCCTGCGCTGGGCCCTGCTCTACATGATCCACCACAGAGATGTTCAAGGTGAGGACGTACTGGGAGATGGGAAGCTATACTCAGGCCATGAGAGACCTAAGGAAGACTTCCTCCATTTCTTGGGCAGAGAAGTCATCCCTGGGCACTCAGTGGCAGATCAGTCATGCCCCAGGGTTGGCAGTTACAGATGGATAGATGCATGGTCCTGTGTTGTTCAATGACTCTTCAGGCACTTTCAGGGAATCTCAGGCTATGGTTTCTTGCTCTTACAGTTTTCCCTTCCCTATCCCACCAAGTGAAAGCATGGGGCTGGGGGACAGCTGATCTGGGGTCTAGTCCTGGCTGTCACGCACTCAGAGATCCAGTATGATTCAATGCAGAGCACTAGGCTTGGAGTCAGAAGATCTGCATTAAAATTCTACTTCTGCCACTCAGAACTACGTGGCCTTCAATAAACCACTTCTTCTCTAGCTCTCAGTTTCTCCATCCACAAAATGGGGGAATATTCATTGTATTTCCTGCCTCACGGGGTTGTTATGAAGAAAGTGCTTTGTAAACAGCTACAGAAAGGTTTATCGTTATTTACAGAAATAGTCAATTAGTGTTGATGACTTTTGTCAGGTGGCTTTGCTTCTCCAGAGCTCAGCTTCCCCACCTATAGATAGGATAGGAGTGATTGTCAGGAAAGTGCTGTATAAAGGTGAGTTGTTATTAATGAGGAGACTAATTAGTTTTGATTAGTGTTAATGATTTTGAGAAGTTCACCACTTTTCTGAATCTCAGTTTCCTCATCTTTGTAGTGAGAGGTTTCAGAGAATCATGTCAACATCTTATACCCTCATGGCCTCTTTTAGAAGTGCAAATGAAACTCCCCGGATTCATTGCTTTGGACTATGGACCAGAGGGATGGTAGCCCCCTTTCACTGGTGTCAGTGAACGATGTCTGGCAATCCCTTGTGGAGGAAGGAAAGAGTCATGTAATTTCTCAGTCCATTTTCAAAGAAGAAAACTCCAAATCCAGAAAGGCTTCTGAGGTCATTATGGAATAAAAAGAAGCGAATTCAAAAAAGTAAAGAAAAGAAAAGGGAGATGACTATTTTCTTTTCTTTTCTTTTCTTTTTTTTGAGATGACTATTTTCTAAAAGTGGATAGGGTTCTCTGTTCAAGGCAAAAGACCATAAAGGACAAGTAAAGTCTCAAATACAGGATTTAGGACATGATTCTCCACTATTTTGAGTGATTCTCTAATATGTTATATCTTAGAGTAGATACGATACTAATCTTGGAGTCAGAAAACCTGGTATTAATTTCCAAGTCTGCCATTTACTCACTATATCACTCTGCTCTAACCACTTTACCTAATTTCCCCATCTATGTTTAAAACAATCCATTTTTCAAAAAGTCTGTGATTTCCAGAGCAATAGCTTGGAATTTTGGTGTCCAGGGCAAATGGCATAAAATGTCTTCAAATCAACTTTGTAAGCTGCAATGTGTAGCCAATACAACAAGTAATCAAGACAAATTCTGTTGAGCAGAAGGGAACATTAGTTACTTTAGTGGATTATAACTGTTTGAGGAATGAATGTTTTATTTTAGTACCCTAGAGCAGAACCCCGGTTTTCTTGTCTGAGTTGTGACTCTAGTGGGCACTCTTTCCATTGAAATAGAATACAACCCCTCCATGTCTTAGTAAATCAAAACAAATATTTTAAAGCACCTACTATTTGCCAGGCACTTTGGAGATAGAAAGACAAAAGCAAAGCAGCCCCTATCCTCAAGGAGTTTGCATAATTTTGAACTGCTATAGTCACAAATATCGTGATCTGATGGTCAACCTTCTGGTGATCAGTATCTCCAACTAGAGCTCATCTGGTCCTTGGACTGCAATTGTATACTTAGTGTCCCAAAAGTCTTAGCACAGTTTGAAGCTACACCAGCTGGTGGGGGGTGGTGGTGAGGGATTGATAGCGTTGGTGATGGGAGAGGGTGTCTTGGGGACCCACCAAATGCTTTGTTCTTGTTGCTGTTTGCTCATTTCAGTTGTCTCTGACTCTTCATGACCCCATTTTGGGGTTTTCTTGGCAAAGATACTGGAGTGATTTGTCATTTCCTACTCCAGCTCATTTTACAGATGAGGAAACTGAGGCAAATGAAGTTAAGTGACTTGCCCAGGGTCACACAGCTGGTGTGAGGCCAGATTTGAATTCATGAAGATGAGTCTTTCTGTGCCACCTAGCTGCCTAGCTGCCCCCCAAGTGTATGTCTGTTTCATCTCCCACTCCTGACTGGGTGCTCTAATAAGGGGGGGGACTCTGGCTCTTCAGCCTTGTCTCTCCTCATAACCAAGAACATTGCTCTGCTCAGAGATGATCAGGAGATGATTGACCAGAATGACATGGTAGGACTGGGTGTGACTCAGGTTACCCCCTAGGTAAATGCTTCTCACCTGGAGGAGAATCCCATCTCCTCTGGAGTGAGACAAGCTCCAGGAGCATGGAATCCAAAAAGATTGGTTCCCAATGACCCTGAGCATCTCTCTGCAGAAAAGGTTCAGAAGGAGCTGGATGCAGTCGTGGCTCCTTCCGAGGTGATCAGCTTTGAGGACCGGAAGCGCTTGCCTTACACCAACGCCGTCCTCCATGAAGTACAGCGCTTCTGTAGCGTCATCTCCATGGGTGCTGTACGCAACTGTGTGACAGCCACTACTGTGCAGGGATTCCCCATCCACAAGGTACAAGGGCTGGCGCTGTCCAGGGCAGCACTAATGGTCTCATGGTCCCCCTCCCTTATCCTGCCCCGTTCCAGTGAGACAGACCCGTCAGACCTGATCATTCCTCTCCATGACATCCAGGGTCCCTGGGGAGCTCACTCTTCTTTCCCTATCAGTTCTACTTGGGTCACCAGATGTTTATGAAGCATCTGTGATGAGCAATGCGCTGGGCCAGATGCAGGGCCATGGCTGGTAAGCAGCTCAAAGTTCAGCCCAAGTTCCATCTCTTACACTAGGCTTCACCTGAACCTCCCCAGGGGCCAGGGCTCCTCCACCAAATATCTTCCCTTGACTTTGTATATGTGACATTACATGGGCGCAGGTGTTTGTGTGCTTTCACAAAGGTAAAAATTTAGGCAAGGGTTTTGGAGTATGATATTGACTACTAGGTGGAACTCAACCCAAACTGTTTCCTGTTAGTCAATACTCGTGTGTGTATGTGTGTGTGGGGGGATGGGATGAAGTTTCAACCTTTCAGTAGGCTGAAACATTCCCTCTGGTCACTAGAGCACATTCAAAGACTGAGGTAGTCTCATTGCGGCAATAAGCTTGAGTATCCATCATCATCAATATATAGTTACATATAATATACATATAATGGGCAGCTAGGTGGCGCCATAGTGCATACAGAGCCAGGCCTGGAGGCAAGAAGACTCATATTTCATGAGTTCAAATCTGGCTTCAGACACTTACTAGCTGTGTGACCCTGAACAAGTCACCTCATCCTGTTTGCCTCAATTTCTTCATCTGTAAAGTGAGTTGGAGAAGTAAATAGCAAACCACTCCAGGATCTTTGCCAAGAGAACCCCAAATGGGGTCATGAAGAGTTGGATATGACTGAAATGACTGAACAAAATAACATGCTAATTATATATAATACATCAATGTTATTCTAACATAGTAACTAACACTTATAAGAGCACTTTATGGTTTGCAAAGTGCTTCTCATTTGGTCCTCACAACCTTGTGAGGTTGATACTGTTATGATCCCCATTTTACAGATGAGGAAACAGATTTTTCCTTTTCAGTCATCACAATTGTGTCTGATTCTTCATGACCCCTTTTGAGGTTTTCTTGCCAAAGATACTGGAGTGGTTTGCCATTTTCTCCTCCAGCTCATTTTACAGATGAGGAAACTGAGGCAAATGGGGTTAAGTGACTTGCCCAGGGTCACTGGGAATTATCTGAGGCCAGATTTGAACTCAGGTCTTCCTGACTCCAGGTCCTGCTCTCTGTCTACCACTTAGTTGCTTCACCTGGCTTTCCCTGTTCCTTCACACTGGCAACCAGCTGCCTGTAGTTTTCACATGCTGCGGGAACAGAGCTGAGCTCTTGTCTAGGAAACTAAATAAAACATTTAAAATGTATAAATTTTCACAATTATTTCCCAGCTCCCACCCCTTGAGGGAATTTTCTGTTCACTTCCTTCTGTACCCATTGATTTAAACACCTAACACGATTCACTGCAACCATAATGTGCATGGAATCTAATGAAAAAGAAAACAGTCAGAAAGTCTTCCCTCTGAGCAGGGCAGAACTGGGCATTGTGATCTAGCTCCCTTTCATGCCCTTGTTCCCTGGATCTTCTGTCTGGGCAGGGAAGGCGCCCGTCCCCACTTGCAAACCTGAAGCTCATTAAGAGCAGGGGAGAAGAACCTTCACCTCCTTCTCAAGATCAACAAAACGTCAACCCCCTCTCCAATTGGACATTTCAGTTGCAAATATGATTCAGAACAGTTAGCCACCCACAGTTGGCTCAGGGTTGTAGGGGACAATGTGATTATCACATAGGAAGCATTTAGGAAAATGCCCATTCATTCCTAACGGTCTGGCTTCCTGTTAATTCAGTAGTCCCCAATGGATGGCACCAAGGTGCTCATCTCTCAACCCTAGAGGTCTTGATGAGAGGAGGAGAGAGAGGAAGAGGCTGTAAAAACATCAGCTTCTCTCAGCTTATGTTTTGTTGCAAAGGGATTGGCAAAACCCTAGGGACAATCTCATTTTTGATGGAAGGGCCTTACACCTTGCTCTCTCTATCACTCTAGGCATCATTTCTGGGTCCCTGATGAGATCCCAAGAGGCAGTGAAAATGAGACAGAATTGTAGCCTTGTGCTACATATATATATGTATATCTGTAAATATGTTGCATCCTCACAGAACAGAATCTCGTTGCAGGCAGGGTCTGTTTCATTCTTAGCTCAATCTGGCACATAATAGATGCTTAATAAATGCTTGTTGAATTGAATTAAATTGACTCGGGAGTCAGAAAGCCCAAGTCTGAGTCCTAGCACTGTGTCTAATGAGCTGTATTTAAACAAGTTACTTGCCCTCCCCCGAATTTAGCTTTTTCTAAAATGAGGAAGGTTGGAAGAAATGACCTCTCATGGCTCTTCTAGCTACCAGCTGTTGCTTCTAGTTTGTTTCTGACCGAGCCTCCCCACCCCCAGCCCAGCAGCCAAACTCCTCTTTCCCTTTCTGTAGGGCACAATCATCTTACCCAACCTGGCGTCTGTGTTGTATGACCTTGAACATTGGGAGACCCCATGGCAATTCAATCCCAAGCACTTCTTGGATGAAGAAGGAAACTTTGTAATCAATGAGGCCTTCTTGTCTTTCTCTGCAGGTAACAACCCCAAGACCCTAGTTCCACGAGCAGCATGGGGGGTAGATACCCTAAGAGGTATTTATGGTCCTATCCCTCTTCCAGGTCACCGGGTGTGCTTGGGGGAGCAGCTGGCTAAGGCGGAACTCTTCCTGGTGTTTACAAACCTGCTCTGGGAGTTTCAGCTGCAGATTCCTGAGGGGGCCTCTGGGAATGAGAGAGATTACATTTTCTGGGGCACACTGCAGCCCCAGCCCTACAAAATCTGTGCCAGCCCTCATCTGGGCTCGTCTTGAGGATGCAGCAGGGAAGGCTGTCTTTAAGCTCCTAAGGTGCTCCTCATGATTCACTGAATGTCTGTAGAGTTAGGGTGGGAGAAATGTAGGTGTGGAGGGGGCTGGGGGTGGGAAGATATAAAAACCAATGCTTTTATTCATTTGTTTTTGATAGTATTTTATTTTTTCCAATTACATGTCAAGAAAATTTTTGGCATTCATTTTTACAAGATTTTGAGTTCCAAATTTTTATCCCTCCATTCCTCCCCTCCCCTCTTCCTAAAATGGTAGGCAATTTAATGTAGGTTCTACATGTGCTATCATGTAAAACATATTTCCATATTAGTCACAGTTGTGAAAGAAGAAACAGATCAAAAAGAAAAAAAAACCATGAAAAACAGGTGAAAAACGTGTGCTTTGATCTGCATTTGGAGTCCATCCTTTCTTTATCTGGATATGGATAGCATTTTCCTTCACGATCCTTTGTATTTGTCTTGGATCATTGTATTGCTGAGAAGAGCTGAGTCATTCATAGTTGATCATCATACAATGTTGCTGATCCTGGTGTACAATGTTTTCCTGGTTCTGCTAATTTCACTTTGCATCAGTTCATACAAGTCTTTCCAGGTTCTTCTAAAATCTACCTGTTCACCATTTCTTATTGCACATTAGTATTCCATTACATTCATATACCCCACTTTGTTCATCCATTCCCCAATTGATGGGCATCTTCTAAATTTCCAATATTTTGCCACCATGAAAAGGGCTGCTATAAATATTTTTGCACATGTAGGTCCTTTTCTCTTTGGGATACAGACCTAGTAGTGGTATTGCTGGATTAAAGGTTATACACCATTTAGTTGCCATTTGGGCATAGTTCCAAATTGCTCTACAGAATGGTTAGATCAGTTCACAAATCCACCAACAATGTATTACCTTCCCAATTTTCCCATATCCTCTCCAACATTTATCATTTTCCTTTTTGGTCATGTTAGCCAATCTCATAGATGTGAGGTGGTGCCTCAAAACTGTTTTCATTTGCATTTCTATAGCCAAAAGTGAGTTAGAGCATTTCTTCATATGACTATAGTTAGCTTTGATTTCTTCATTTGAAAACTGCCTGTTCATATCCTTTGACTATTTATCAATTGGGGAATGGTTTGTATTCTTATAAATTTGACTCAGTTCTCTATATATTTGAGAAATGATGCCTTTATCAGAGACACTTGGTGTAAAGATTGTTTCCCAGCTTTCTGCTTTCCTTCTAATCTTGGTTGCATCAGTTTTGTTTGTGCAAAAGCTTTCTAATTTAATATAATCAAAATGGTCTATTTTACATTTTGTAATGCTCTTCCTGTAACTCATTTAACTTCTCCTTTAAGAATTTGGATGTTATACCACTTGGTGCATATATGTTTTTTTATCATTCCTATTTTACAGTTAAGGAAACTGAGGCAAAAGCGACTAAAAAGCTACTGAGTGTCTGAAGCCAGATTTGAAATCAAGTCTTCTTAACTTGAAACACAGGCCACTAGACTGCGAGTTCCTTGAAAACAGGGATTGTATTTTACCTTTTGTTGTATTCCCAGCACTTAACACAATGTCTGGTAAATAGTAGGCTTTTGATAAATGTTTATTGACTGACTTCCTTACACATTACAACAATTAAATATCTTTTTTAAATGAATAAGTTGTAATACATGATATATATATATAAATATTGATATTACTTTATTGTCTATGGTACCTTTTAGCAAGATGTCGTTTCCTTCCTTATCTCTTTTAATTAGGTAAATTTTTGCTTTTGCTTTGTCTGAGATCTGGATTGCTACCCCTGCTTTTTTTTTTTTTAAACTTCAGCTGAAACATAATAGATTCTGCTCCAGCCCCTTACTTTTATTCTGTGTGTGTCTTTCTGCTTCAAGTGTGTTTCTTGTAAACAACATGTTGTAGGATTCTGGTTTTTGATCCACTCAGTTATCCACTTCTGTTTTATGGGAGAGTTTGATGAGGTGCTTGGGTGCTAGTACTCTGACCCCAATTCCAAGACCATATTTCTCCCTAGCCTCAAACCACTATCCCTGACAAGTTTTTTCCCCAACCCAAAGATCCTATCTCTGGCAATAACCCATGAGTGGGCCCAGTGAGGCAAACTGTCTCTCCTGTTACGAGAACAAATTGACCTCTGTAGAATTTCCCTTGTACTATCCTGTATCAACAAAATTGTCACGTACTGATTCCCACAGTTATTGTGTACGATCCAGAGGTCAAGTTACAGACATCAACTCCTAATGCCATTTCGTTACAGACATAACAGATCAAAAATATACCCCTTAGGAACCTCTCTTCCCAGTTTCTAGTAGTGAATGATGCCTGTAACTAAGGTTGTATGTTATCGCCTAATTAGCATTATTGGCACGCAATCCACTGCTTTTCCTATATAAGCTTTAGCATCATTCCTGGTAGGTTGCAAATTCCCTAAGGAGTTCTGCCTGCCATATTAGTGTTATAGCAAACTTTTTGCCACCTGACTTGAAGACTGCTTGAGTCCATGAATTCATTCTAGATGCCCCTGTCCTGTACTTCAGTCCTTGGGGGAGGGGGGCACCTGAACCTCTCAAACCACATCAAGTTAAGCCTATTCACATTCACAGTTATGATTACTACCTTTGTACTTCCCTCCATCTTATTTTCCTCGTTTGTCCTTTCTCTCTTTTCACCCTTTCCCTCCTTGACAGATTTTGCTTCTGTCAACTGCATTCCCCAGTCTACTTTCTCTTCTGTCAGTACCTCCCCTACTCCTTTACTTAATCTTCTCCCCTCCTACTTTCTGTTGGGTAAGACAGATTTCTATATTCAACTGAATGTGTATACTATTCCCTCTTTGAGTCAATACTGATGAGAGTAAGGTTCAAGTGATGCCCATCGCCCGCCCTCCCATCTTTCTCTCCATGTGAACTTATGTTTGTGCCTCTTCATGTGCAATAATTTACCCCATTCTACCTCTCCCTTCTTTCTGCACCCAGTGTACTCCTCTTTCTCATTTTTTAATTATTTTTATGTCATTCCCTCAAATTCACCTTGTACCCATACCCTCTGTCTATGTACATTCCTTCTAGCTGTACTACTAGTGGTACAATTTTTAAGAATTACAAGTACCAAAAAAAAAAATTACAAGAATCATCCTTCCATGTAGGGATGTAAACAGTTCAGCTCCATTGAATCCCTTATGTTTTCTTTTCCTTTTTTTTCCTTTCTAGGCTTCTCCTGGGTCTTGATATTGGAGATCAAATTTTTTGTTCAGTTCTTGTCTTCTCCTTATGAAAACTTGAAATCTTTCTATTTCATTGAATGACCATTTTTTCCCTTCAAGTATTATGCTTAATTTCACTGGGTAGGTGATTCTTGGTTGTAGTCCTAGCTCCTTTGCCTTGCAGAATACCACATCCTATGAGCTCCGATCCTTTCATGTTGCAGCTGCTAAGTCCTGTGTAATTCTGATTGTGCCTCCCTGATAGTTGAGTTGTTTCTTTCCGGCCACTTGTAGTATTTTTTCCTTGACCTGGTAGTTCTGTAATTTGACTGCAATGTTCCTTGGCATTTTTATTTTGGGATTTCTTTCCTGAGGTGATTGGTGGAAGCCAATGCTTTACTGCTGAGCTTTTGTGCAACTGTCTCAAGAAAGCAGCCCTGAGAGTTGCTGGGGTTGCTATCTGCAAAATGAAGTTTCACCTAGGGAGTCCCAGTGCCCCCACACTGATGCTTTACTACTTCCATTTCTCATCCATTCCACTGCAGGGGAATTTCTCTGCTTCACCTCTAGGATTTCAAGTGCCTCAGTCTACTGTCTCAGTTTTCCATCCCATGTCCTAGCCCTGACAGGAGACGAAGCCCTGAACTTATCCCTTTGGTTTTAAGTGCTACTCTTCCCTGCCTCAGTTTCCTCATGCTACTTTTGAGCCTGAGAATTTTCACCTTGTCCACTTGCATCCCCTTTTAAACCCAGTGCTCTAGATGGAGGTCTAGGTAGTAGAGTCAAGATTTGAATCCAGGTCTGGCCTCAAACTCAGCACTGTGCATTACACCACACTGCCTGAATAAAGATAAGGATGCACAAAGAAGTAAGAGAAGGGCTCCTGGCTGTATCTGCTCATCATCCCAGGCTGATCCCCCCCTAGCACCTTCTTGGACTGCCCTGCCCAACCTCACAACTGCCAAACCTGATCCCACCTTCATTTATCCTTGCCCTTTAGAGAAGCAGTAATAGAATTGGAGTCAGTAGTGACTTGGGTTTTAATTCTGCTGCCCAGCTTTGACTAACTATATGGCCTTGGAATTGATTTTTTAAAAATTCTGAACTTAAACATCAAAATAACGAGCAATTCCATACACAATAAAACAGAGAGGATGTTATGAGGCAGTAAATCTCCATTTCATGTCCCTTGCTTTCCTCCCCCTGCCCCAGTCTTGACTCATGTGCTGGATTTTCTTTAAAATTTCTATTTGTTTATAAATCACTTCAAATTTCCTCTATAGCCCTCTCCTGCTCTTTCCTATATAATTAAGAATCTTTAAAAAAAAAAAAAGAAAAAATTGGAATAAGAGGTGGAAAAGTAATCAGAAAACCAATCAACAAAAGGAAAAAATCTGAAAATATAAACAATGTTCCATACCCATGATCCTCCTTCTTTTGCAAGGGAATGGAGGGGGATATCTTTTCATATCTTTTCTCTGGGGTCACGTTCTTTGTAAATTCATACTGCTTGCTTTTTACAAAATATATAATAAATTCTACACATTAATTTCAAAACTATCCTGCTTGTCTGTGCTTCTTTCTGACTGTCTTGAGGACTACATGAAGGAAGAAAAGAACTGCCAAGACCAGAAGTGGAAGTATCCTTTGCTACATGTATTCTCTTCACTTGGTGTCATCGTACTTTTAAGTTTGAGCCTATTCTTCTCACAGATGTGCATTTGTGTCCCCGGTTTTGGTGGGGTAAATGTTTGTTTATTATACCTTCTTAATAAATACTTTTGCTAAAAGTTGATTGAGACGATTGGCTGATCTCTACTGGGAAGCACACTGGTGGGGGCTCATGAAGCAATACAGTTTCCCCACCGCCCCCGCCCCCACCCCATAACCTCTAGAAGCGTGAGAGTAAGTAGGAACTGCACCTTCTGGGGACCACAAACCAAGGTGTGCGCGGCCGGTTTGGGGAGTGTCCCAAGAAGAAGTGTTACATGCAGATGGAGAAACTGAGGTTCAGGGAAAGGCTGACTTTTTGGAAGAGAAGCTCCTTGGGCACAGGCACGGCTCCTTTTTTTTTTTTTTTTTTCCCCTCTTTACGACCGCCAGCAGGGGGAGCTAAGCGCCCCAGACTAGAGGCGGCGGCGTCTGCAGCTGCGCGGAGGACTCAGGACTCCGGACTCAGAGGAAGTGGCTCGTCATTCGCCGGACGTGTCACGTGGTGTAATGGGGCTGCTCCGGTTGGCTGCGGTGAGGTGGGGGGCGGTTGCTGTGGAGACGGAGTGACAGGAGGTGGGTGACGGTTGGTGCTGGCTGGGGACGGCGGTGGCAGCTCCCGGAGCTGGAGCGGAAGGAGGAGTGGGCCGGGGGCCGGGCGGAGGTGAGCGAGGGGCCGGGCGGAGGGCGTCACTGGCTGGGCGGTGGCTGGTCTAATTACTGGTGGGGTTGGGACCCTCCCTCCTCTCCCCGCTCCCTGCTCCCCCTCCCCCTCCTCAGCCCCGCCCCTTGGTCCCCCTCCCCGGGTGGCCCTTGTCCTCCTACGGGCCCACGGTATCCTAAACGCCCCCCCCCGCTCCCCCTCCTTCCCCGACCCTTCTCTCTTCATTGTGTTAGACCCTCCCCATCCCCCTCCCCGGCATCCCCTCCCCCTCCTGCTCCTTCTCTTCCGTGCCTTAGACCCCCTTCCCCTCCCCCTCTTGCCCCTTTTCTTCCGTGCCTTAGACCCCCTTCCCCTCCCCCTCCCGCTCCTTCTCTTCCGTGCCTTAGACCCCCTCCTCTCCCCTCTCCTTCTGCTCTGTCCCATTTCCTTTCTTCCTGTCAGCCGTGGCCTCCCCTTCTTCCCCGCCCCCCCTTCAGACCCCTCCCCACTGCCCCCCCCTCTGATGGGCAGACGAGGGTGTGGCCAGCAGTCCCGGTGGTCAGTGCTTCCTGGCCTTGGAATCACCCCCTCTGTGATCTTAGGCGAGTCAAGCCCTCTTCCGGAGCCTCAGTTTCCTGGGCTGTCAAACGAGGGGGAGGGTGATCTGGGGGTCTCACCCGGCCCCAGGTTCATTTGATCTCGGGGGAGAAGCCCCAGATCTGGAATCGGGGCGTTATGAGTCCCCGGGGCTGCCCACACTGGCGTAACTTTTAGCTGTGAAAGACCCTGATGCTCCGGTTAGGGGCCTTTTTCTCCCCTGCAAACCTCGGTCCGGATTCTATGTTACAGATTAAGGTTGGAGACAAAGTTTCGGCAGCTGGTGCGCCTTTGCCATGCTGAAAATGCCGGCGAATGGGAGAGAGTCGCCCCTAGAGCAGGATTTCTTCAAGGATGCCTCATTCCCTGCCTGTGACTCTTCCCTGTTTTGTACCTTTTCCACTCCCCTGGCTCAGTTCCGAGAAGATATCACCTGGCTTCGACCACAGGTGATGCTGGCCGGTTTACAAGTTGACCAGAATGCACCATAGAATCTTACTTTCAGGGACTGGGCTTAGAGGAGGAACACACTATTTTCTATTTTGTGACACCCAGCCCCCGTTCAGTTTAGCACCCACTTGTACAGTGCCTACTAATGTTCAGTCCAAGACAGCATACTAAAGGATATTTTAATTATTTAATATTTTGATTAAAATAATTGTCTTTTGAAACTTGAAACATCCCCCTGGGTCTGAAAGAACTCATAAATGAGATTGTTGAACCACTGTTTATATTTGAGGAATCAAGGCCAGGAGAAGTACCCCAGAACTCGAGATGAGCAAAGGTCCACATTCTCTAGTGGAATGATGCTGGACCCTGGGCCTGGCTCGGTTGTTTGACATTCGGAATTCATGCCAGGGATGAAGAATCCGATGCTTGGTGTGAGGAAAAGCTTCCCAGTAATGAAAGCATTCCCAAAGTGGCATGGACTGCCTCTGGCCAGGGGATTCCCCTCAAGGAGGTCTTCAGGTCAAGGCCAGAGGATCATTTGTTGAGGTCATTGTGAAAAGGAACGCTGCCCAGGTATTGGTTGGCTTAGGCGGCTTCTGAGGTCCTCTCATAAGATGCCAGGATTTAGGATAGAAGATGGTTGGTGAAAAGCCAGGCTTCACTTGTTATACAGCATGTTATCTCTCCCAAGTTCAAGTTAAGCAGCATTTATTGAGTACCCACTCTGTGCCAGCTACTGTGCTAAGTGCTGGGGATATAAAGAAAGGGGAGGAAGCTACCCCTGCCCTTGAGGAGCTCACAGTCTCATTCCAACCAAACTGCCAAGCGCCTGAGAGCAGGGTGGTTGATGTACAGTCATTTTAGTCGTATCCAACTCTCCATGACCCCATTAGGATTTTCGTGGGCACAGATACTAGAATGGTTTGCCATTTCCTTCTCCAGCTCATTTTACAGATGAGGAAACTGAGGCAAACAGGGTTACGTGACTTGCCAGGGTCAGATAACTGAGGCCAGATTTGAACTCTGGAAGGGGAGTCTTCCTGACTGCAGGCCCAGCACTCTCTCCCCTGCACCACTATTGCCTATTTATAGAGCATAAGGAGGGCCTAGGCTTGTGCGGTTCTATGTAGTGATCCTTAGGGTGTTGAGTGCTATTCCTTCCTCCTTTGGGCACCTACTAAGGGTGAAGGGCCCTGGGAAAACAATGTAGTTATTGCTGATCTGTTTCCATTGGCACTGGCCTCAGTGCACATCACCAGCAGGGATTAAATGGCCCAGGGCCCAGGACTCTGGCATCCTCCATATTATGTTCTGTGGCCTCATTTCTCAGCCATTGGATTCAGGCCATGCCTTTCATTGATTTGGGTCCCTTCAGCCCATCTTCATGTCATTCGTTCTTCATCGTTTTGTCCCGGGTTTGGCGTTGTTCCGTATAGGTCTCCCCTAACTCTGATGGTTAATCTGTGTGTAGTAGGAGTTCTGTCTTTACAGCTGTATTGTGAGTGTCTGGAGGTCAGAAATCACAGCTGTTTCCTTTGTATGCCAACTAGTACAGGGGATGCTTGGGAAATTTGACCGGTAACTCTGCTACCTGATTCTGATCTAACTGGGAACAGTTTTTCTTTATTTTAGGAAATTTGTTCCACACCTCGACTGTTCCCAGATAACCCACAGGAAGGCCAGATAAAGCAGGGGATTCTGGGCGACTGCTGGTTCCTCTGTGCCTGTGCAGCCCTCCAGAAGAGCAAGCATCTCCTGGATCAGGTAAGGGGGCTCCTCCCCTCCCTGTCCTGGCTGGGGCTGGAAAGCACAGGCTTCTTCTCTTCCTCCGTCCTCTGCTGCACCCCGGAATCCCTTCAGGAAGCTAGTGAGGGAGCGGTGGCAGGAAGCTGGGGAAGAGGCCAGTGAAGTTTTTGCTGTTTCAGGTGCCTCTGCTGTAGCTGCTCAGGATGGTTAGTTGGAAGTGTGAGGACCTGCCAAGTGTTATCAGTCAGGGTGAGTTTAAAAGCAGAGACACAGACTACCAGTTTCTTCTCTGCTGGCTGAATCGGATCCAGTTGGTTTCTGGGCGATTCTGACATCTCCCAAGCTTTCCAGTGCCCTCAGGGATTTACAGTGAATGAACTTGAAATGGAACTGTTCTGGATATTTGAAAAATTCACCTGGGGGAAAGGGCCCTGCCCGCTGCTATAGTTATGTCTCCCAGCGTGTCCAGGGGATTGCGGATGGCATGCAGAGTAGACTTGGGCTTACCTCCAGTGGAGGTTGTCCATGGTCCTAGCTGAAGCACCTCTGCGGGCACAGATAGACCCTTCAGGATTTCAGAGGCATCACAGAGCTTTGCATTCCCGTGTGCTCTCCATTTTCAGCAATGCCCAGTGGCAGCCATCCTGTCCCTCCCCACCCCCCCAGATAACGGGTCACATCATTGCCCAGTCATCTGACAGGTAACCTGTCGGGACATTCCTGAAGCCGAGAGTGGTCAGTGTAGCGATGCAGTTAGTGTGTGTCAGCTCAGAGGGACCTGCCCACCAGAGTCTGAGATGCATTCATAAACCAGCGAAGTTGTGTTTGATTTCAGTTTAGGCTAGGGGCTTATTTTTGACGGTGAAAGGTGATAGGATGGCTCTCAGCTGTTGCTCACTTGATGTGACCCTGAACTCTTTGACTGAAAAGTCATTTTCATTTTCATGGCATATGAAATGAATTTCTCAGTGTCCCAGGCAGCTCTTTAAGACCGTTAAGCTGCAGACAAGTAGCCAATCTGCGTCACTGGAGGGAGTTTCCACACTGGGACTTCCCACTTTGCTGAAGTCACAGCTTCAAACACTACCAATGTCCTAAAAATGAGGAATGAATTCCTTTCTGTCTTAGCAATAAGAAAGTGTGTCTGGAATGAATGGTTGGTATCTGGCCAGGCTCTGGTAAAGAGGTGTGTTCATAGTTGCTTTTGCTAGGACATTTCTTTGTTTTCTCTGTTATGACTTCTCGTTGACTCCCTCTTTCCCTGATAGGTGATTCCACCAGGACAGCCCAGCTGGCCGGATCCAGCATATCGTGGGTGTTTTACCTGTCGGGTGTGGCAGTTTGGACAGTGGGTGGAGGTGACCGTGGATGACCGCCTACCGTGCCTTGGGGGGAGACTGTGCTTTTCCCAGTGTCAGACAGAAGATGTGTTCTGGCTCCCCTTGCTGGAAAAGGTGTATGCCAAGTATGTGCGCCAGCAACCAGGGCCCTGTTGGAAGGGGTGGGGGGAGAGGAGCCTGGAGCCTCCCTGGGCTGCCTCTGTTAGGTGTCCCTCTCCTCTGCTTGGCAGCAGAAGCCCATTTAACCTCAAGGATCCTGGGGACCAGAGCTGAAGTTTGGGGTTAACCCTGAAGGGAGGAGTGAAGAGATTTATTTCTGCATCTTTTATCCCCATCTGTTTGGGGGATGGATTTCAGGACATAGCTCTCTAGAGAAAGGACGAGCTTGCCTCTTCCTTTTTATTTCTCCAAACCACTTCAGCTCTCCACTTGTTTTTTGAACAGCAGTAGTGATCTGAAAGGGATATGTTTATAGAAAGTTGTATCTTTGCTTGTTTTTCATTATTGATTAGAATGACTTTGGATGCCCTGGCCTAACCTAGGCGCTTTTTCAAACAGTGAAGATGAGCGTCTAATCGCTGATATTTATATAGTACTTTAAGGTTAGGCTGTCTCACATGAGCATTTACGAGCTCACAGGTCAGCTAAAGCAGGGTGAACCGACAACCTCACTTTGATTTTTGTTGAGATCGATTGTTTCAGAAACAAGCATTTGTATCTCATTGCTCAGATCAGATGGGCTTGCTCCCTGGGAAAGTGGGGCTTGACCTTGATGGAAACTGGACAGGGAGGGAAGTACAGATGTGTCTGGAGAGAGACAGGAAATGATGGAGAGCGTGACTAGCATGTTGCCCATCGCTGTGCTGAAAGCAAGAATGAGTTCTGACTTAATGCAGCGGGGAGGAGGAAGCCAAGAGAGGGGGCGAAGGGCTCACTGGTTGGAGTGGTGAGGGAGGGCCGAGATGCACGCTGGGGTCATTGTTGTTGCATTTTCCTAGGGTGTATGGGTCCTATGAACATCTGTGGGCAGGGCAGGTGGCGGATGCCTTGGTGGATCTAACTGGAGGTCTGGCGGAAAGGTGGAGCCTGAAGGACCCAGGAAAAAGTGGGGACAAGGCGAGCAGTCCCAGCAGCTTGGAGCAGAGGACCTTTCGCAGGCTGCTGGACTTCAAGGACCAGTGTGTGATAAGCTGCTCGGTTCTCAGCTCCAGGGAAGGTAACGTCCCCGGCTTCGGCTCGGACGCTGCCGGTGGGGCTGTCCCATCTGCCCTAACCCCTCTCCTCTCTAGTCTCGGAGCCCTCAGCAGCCCACAAGGCTTTCAGAAGCCACCTTGCTGCTCGCCTCCACCTCCAGGCAGACTTTAGGACGAGGTGAGGCATCTCGCCCCAACAGAAGGCTTCCTTCCCCAAGCTGCTGTCCTCATCTGACCCTGGATCCCCATCTCAGGGTAGCTTTTTTTGCTGCCACCACTGGAAACCAGAGAACAGGGAGGATCTGTACCTGAAAGGCCTTGCCTCTGGGCCACAGGATGTGCTCCTCCTCTTCCTCTTCTCCGGGGCGTGGCCACTTTAGGCATGTAATGTGTCACTTATAATCAGTTCAGAGAACAAACTTGAACTATTCACTTGGGGAATTTCAGAGTATAAACTACATGGGGGGAGCAGCTAGGTGGCACAGTGGATAGGAGTCGGGAGAACCTGAGATCAAATCCGGCCTCAGACATTTGACACTAACTGTGTGACCCTAGGTGAGTCACTTAACCCCGATCACCTCACCAAAAAAATAAATAAATAAAATAAACTCCATACTGGCCAGGTAAGCCACATTCTCATCGAGTTGGCACAGGTCCTCTTGTGTTGACTCCACTTTGTCGTATTCAGGTCCCTTCCCAGAAGTGTTACACTTCTTCCTTCTAACTTTGTCTCCCTCGGTCTCCAGGCTCTGTCCTGAGGCCCTCCTGGAGAAGTGAAGTCTTTCCCTCTTGGATGCCCCCCCGCCCCCACTTGCCCCTCCAGGAAACCCCTCACTGGCACGTTTCTGGGCCACTACAGGCTCTCGGCTCCTTATGCCATTTCTCCGAGCTGAGGCACCCTTTTTACTTAGGGTTTTCGCTTCTCCCAGGTGCGCCCTCCCTGTTTTCTCTCTCTTCTATCTGCTGGCCTTGCCTCTTAGGGCTGTCTTTATTGGACTGCCTTCCCGGGCACCGATGGCCCTGTTTGTAAACTGCCAAAGGCTGACACGAGTGTGGATTCTTATCCTTGACTTCTAAAGTGAAGTCAGGCTCTGAGCCCGTCCAAGCCTGGGGAGCCCTCCTCTTGTACTGCCTTCACCACGTCCACACCAGGATGTCCAGGATATTCACCGTCTTGAGTTCTGCCTTGGAAGTTCCCCTTTGTCTTCCTTTACATGTTTTAACACACTTGAAAACTCACATGTGTGTATTTGCCCAGTGACTAGAAGTCACCCTATGGTCCATAGTGACTTTGGATGGATCTTTGTCCAGAAGAAGAAATACAGGGTAGAGAAATGTCTCCAAATCACTCCTCTGCTTTGGTCCTGGGGAAGGGACTTCTGGGAAATGGCAGATGGCTAGGGATCCATTGGGGCAGCGAGGTGGCGCCATAGTGGGTAGAGTGCTGGGTCTGGAGTCAGGGAGTTCAAATGTAGCCTCAGATACTAACTAGCTGTGTGACCCTAGGCAAGTCACTTCACCCTGTTTGCCTCAGTTTCCTCATCTGTAAAATAAGCTAGGGAAGGAAATGGCAAAGCACTCCAGCATCTCTGCCAAGAAAACCCCAAATGGGGTCACGGAGAGTCGGACACGACCAGTTGACTAAACAACAGGGACCCTGAGGAATTGCAGCCCTGCCCTCCTTCTTCAAGGTCTTGCCAAACCAGCCTTTGAGAGTTACATGGGGAGGGAGGGGACTAATTCTCATTGTACAGCAACAGGGCCTGGCATTTTTTGACTTTTAAAAGTCTCACTGAAGACTTCTGTTTTGACGTCCAGTCAGTCGTTTGTGTGTCCCCCAGGGAGCCTTTCCTTGTAACAAAGACAGAAGACAGTTCAGCGAAGCCGGCACCACCTGGTCGGTGCCCGCGGCACGTGCCACCAGAGCTCTCAGGTTGGCCACGCCATCAAGGCCAAGGATGGCGCCCTTCAGGGCTGGGCCTCGCTGGCTGGGGCAGCATTGTCTCCCTCATCCCCCAGTGACTGTGCTGTTTCTCTTCCTGCAGGTGCCAGTGAACTAGGGGAGTTTCACGCCTTCATCGTCTCGGACGTACGGGAGCTCCGCAGCATTTTGGGCAGGGAGCTGCTGTTGCTCCGGATTCTGAACCCGTGGGGTCGGCGGTGCTGGCGGGGGCCCTGGAGAGAGGAGTGAGTGTTCTGAGCTGTGGCTGTGGCAGCCCCCGGAGTCACGTTGCACTGCAGAAACGAGCGTGGCCCTGGGATTTTGGAAGAAGCGGTGGGTGGTTTTGAGAAGGGACAGCTGGGCGCTGAAGCACTTGTGTGTGGGGTCTGGGTCTCCCGCTTTCTGGTCCTTGTTGCTGGAGCTCTGGTCAGGGAGGAGTCCACGTTTATCTGTCCCTTTATCATCCGCTGCCAACAGCCTTGTGGAGTCATCCGTGCCGGACTGATTTCTGTCGTCCGCTAGACGATTTACCTGAAGTCCCATGCTGGTGACGCCGCCAGTCCTGGCACTTTGGCCCTCCGGCCTTCGCTCTGTAGTTAGGCGCTCGGCCCCATGCTAGAACTGGTCATGAAGAGCTGGCCTTTATAGTGGGAACCTTTAGGTTTGCAGAGTTCTCTATAAATATGGTCCCACTTGGTCCTCACAACAACCCTGGGGGCAGGTACTGCTGTTATCTTCATTTCACACATGAGGAAATGGAGGAAGATGGAGCTGAAGTGATCTGCCAGGTCACCTAGCTAGGAAGTACTTGAATATCCCCTCAGGCAATGCCCTTCATATGGGTGGATACTGAAGCTGGCTGGGTAGACGGGAGCCCGTGGGGGGTGCTCTGCCAGAAAGAGGCTTTCATTAGTATAAGAAAATGAGCAGCAGGCCCTGGGCACCAGTCCTAGGTTTAGGGCTGGAGGGGGCTCAGAAGTCATCGGTGCGATGTCTGGATTTCACGGATATGGAAGTGAAGGCCCAGCGACTTCAGCGCATCCAGGGCGGAGCTGTGATGCCGCCTGCAAACCCATGGCTTTCCCCAGTGCAGCTCTCAGAGCCAGCCCTGTCTCTTGGCCTTTGTGTCCTCATCCATGAAATAAAGGGTAACGGAGGATCCTTCCAGCGTCTACCAGGATTTTTGGTCGGTTAGCCCTGGATCAAGGTCTCTACCTGGTGCATGAGACTGGGCCAGGCCATTCCTACTGTGCAGGCTCTTGCTGACCTTGGAGAGCCTGCCGTGTAGACTTACACCCCTCACCCTCTCAGGGCCCTGACTCACCCACCTGCCCAGTGTTGTTGAGCGGCTCCTTCCTGCCATAGTCAGGAACCCCTTATCTAGGAAGAGAAGCAGCAGGGTGCCCGGCAGAGGTGCAGGAGAGGTGTGGTGTTGAGCAGTGCCAGGGCAGGCTTTCATCATCGAAGAGTCCAGGACATATAGAATGACTGGGGTGCATAAAGATATACAAGTGGCCAGGTGCTGGGAACTCCCAGGGCCTGGCGGTTTTCAGTGGGCGCGTTGTGCGTTACCCCCTCCTTGGGAAATGGACTGTCTCTTCTGCAGTCAGGCTGAGGGAGCTCGGCTGTCTTTTTGCAGAGGTGAGGGATGGAGCCAGCTAGACCCAGCGGACGCTTCTGAACTCTTGTCCCAGCTCCAGGGAGGGGAATTTTGGGTTGAGGAAGAGGAGTTTATCAGAGAGTTTGATGAGATCACCGTGGGCTACCCAGTCACAGAGGAGGGCCACCTGCAGAGCCTCTACACCGGTAGGTGGTGAGTTTGGACAGGTTCGCTGCAGTGGGAAGGGGGTATCGGGCCCAGCTCCCCAAGGAGGTTGCATCGGCCTACCTCGTCTCAGAGAGGCCTTACCGATGCACCTTCTGGGCCTCGAGGCTCGATGGTCAGGCCATAGGAGCATCAGAAGCAGCTCCTAAGTTATGCTGATTTCACCTTGGCCTTGTCACATAGCTCCAAGCACAGCCCTGTTCAGTTTCCCTTCAGGGCCTCCACTTTCCTCCTGTTATGTAGAAAGACTCTGTTATCCTTCTGTTTTAAGGAAGGATGAGATTGCCTACCATTCCTTGGGGGATGCAATCCATATTTGGGCCATTATCACGGCTTCCACTCTGAACGGATCATTTTCTCTTGAGCACAAAGAGAAAGCAGGGGCTGAGTGACTTCGTTTTCCCCAAGCTGACATGCTCTGTGTGTTTTTGTACTAGCAAAGGTGTTACGTCACACTCAGAAGCTGCCTGGGGCCTGGGTCAAAGGGCAGTCTGCAGGAGGTTGCCGTAACAACAGCAGTTTCCCTAGCAATCCCAAATTCTGGCTGCGGGTCTTGGAACCAAGTGAGGTATGCATTGCCCTCCTGCAGAGACCCCGAATGTGCCAGGCTGACTGGGCAGGCAGGATCCTGGCCCCAGCTCCAAGCAGAGGCAGCAGACCAGCCCTGAGCCCGCAGGGCCTCCCCGGGAAGGATTACCAAGCAGTGGGACTCCACGTGTGGAAGGTAACAAACAAAGAGGGGAGAAATGAGGCTGAGGAAACTGCTGCCTCCTTCCTAAGTGGCATCCAGCGGCCTTGACGGATGGACGGTGGGGTGGGGGGGACAGGACTGATAGCTCGCCAGAGGCGATCTGGGCTGACGGTACCAAAGGTGAAACACCAGGCGAGGCTATTTATCTTCCCTGTGCCGCCTAGCATGTTTCTGGGTGGCTTTCCCTGGCTGGTGGTACTCCGAAAATTAAAATGCATCTAGCTTGCCCAGGGTAGAAGAGGCAGTAATAATAATCACGAAAAGTGATTCTGTGAAACATCCCAAAAGCCGATAGAAATGGTGTGCGTCTGGAGGTGCCTGCCCTGTGTCCGAGGTGCGATGTGGCAGAGCCTCACCGCTCAGCTGCCTCCTGAGCACCTGAAGGGCTTTCCCCAGCTGGGCTGCCATTTACAGGGGAGGTGCCGGCAAGAGGACAGTGGGGCCCCTGGGGCGGGGGCGGCAGGGGGGAGGAGAGGAGCCAGGCCCCTGGTTTTTGGGGGGTGTCTGGGGCAGGTTTGGAGCAGTTGCCATTGGACCTCACTTGTCAGGTGGTAGAGTCAATGTTGATATTTGTTGGGGGACTGGAATCTACAAGTCATGACACTCTTCCCCCTTTCCGTGGGTCAGTCAGTTTTGTGGGTGCCCCAGGGGGTGCTTACACTAGGTTGGCTCCTCTTTCTACAGCTCCTGTACCAGGGGCCATCCCTGGGGTCACCTGATGCATGGATGTAAAGAGGAGCCTTCAGTTGCCTTGGCAAGCCTCTTAGGCTCCAGTCACCTAAAGCTGCCCTTTGGGGCACAGAGCAACCCGGGCAGCCAGGTCTGGCTGTACTTTGGAAGCTTCTGTCCCTGAGGCTTCATTGTCTTTGTAAAAACAACAGGAAAGGAAGGAGGGACAGGTGAGGACCCAAGAAATGAGTGGTGGTGGCTGATTTCAGCAGCAGCAGCTCTCTGACTAGCTTCATTTCCTCTCACCTGAGCCCAGAAACCCAGAGAGCGTGTGCTTGGGCAGGGGGTCCCTGGACTTCTCATCATCCCCATGTGGCATCAGCCACGGGAGCCGCTTAGGGGGCTGGCAGGGAAGCAGCCGGGGCGTGTGCTCCAGTCCCAACTGTGAGAAGCTTGTGACTTCTTTGTGATTCTTCAGAGCCAAGCTTTGTAGATGAATTTTCTAAAGTTGTGGTGACTACACTTATTCATTCATTCTTTTGTGTGCTGAAGCGTACTGGAGGCCGGCTGTCCTCAGTCATTCTCAGAATGGACCTTGTTCCAGAGCTGGGTTTATTTCTTGAGCTCTGATAGTACAGGAAGCTATGAATCTCCTATCCTGGAACAGGCCCTTAGGCCTAGGTCATGTGTCTTCTCTGTCCACTGCGGTCACAGTCCCAGGATGCCCTCTGCTTTGGCAGTCTCCTTGCCATGTTGACTTCAGGTGGGACTCAGCTCCTCCTAGAGTCCTCAGGGGGGCGGGGCAGGGTCTTCTCTGTGGCCTGAGCCCCACCTCCGCTCAACTCAATGAATGACTGGGTCCCTTGGCGTTTTCAGGGGACTTCCTGAGAAGGGAAGCAATGTAAGGCCCTGCCGTGGAAGGAGGGGCCGAGTGGGGCTGAATTTTTGTCTTTAATTGTGCCCCACAGGTGGAGAAGAAGCGGGTCAGCCTGCCTGGGGTCCTGTCTGCCCCGCCTGTGGCAGGCACTGCCTGCCACACGTATGACCGGGAAGTCCACCTGCGCTGCGCCCTCTCTGCGGGCTACTACTTGGTGGTCCCCAGCACCTTCCTGAAGGACGCCGCTGGGCACTTCCTGCTGCGAGTGTTTGCCAGTGGCAGGATCTCGCTCAGGTGAGAGAGGGGCAGGGGAAAGACCCCTGGCCAGCTCCCCGTCTCAGCCTCCGGACCGTTAGCCAGACAGGGAGGCGAGCGCGGGAACAGCTTTCCTGGGTCCCCTCAGACAGGCCAGCTGCTTTCTGCAGGACCTCTCTCGATTGTGCTTCAAGCAGCTAAGGAAGACCCCCGAAGACCCCCTCCCCCGTCCCATCTTCATGCTTTTCTCCTTCTGTCCTCTCTCACTGGGCAGTGAAATCAAGCCAACCTCTGGTAGTGCCTCCGCCTGTCAAGACTTTCCTGCTGGGGAGTGGGAGACAGTACAGCTGACAGGATGCTGGAGGAGTGGGCACTCTGCAGGGGGCAGCAGGAACTTCCCATCCTATGCCAGCAATCCCTGCTTCCCTCTCTTCGTCCCCCCGGGCACGGGCCCCCGCAGCATCCGAGTCACGTTGCGCCAGCACTGCCAGGACAGTGAGTGTCACCCAATCGGCTTCCACATCTTCCAGGTATGCTCTCTGCCTTCTGCGGGGGGTGGGGGCGGGGGGAGGAGGGGCCCAGGATTTCTGTTTGTTTGTTTGTTTTGCTTTTTGGTGAGGCGGTTGGGGTTAAGTGACTTGCCCAGGGTCATACAGTTAA
Source organism: Vombatus ursinus (assembly GCF_900497805.2). Lineage (NCBI taxonomy): Eukaryota > Metazoa > Chordata > Mammalia > Diprotodontia > Vombatidae > Vombatus > Vombatus ursinus. Next base: position 4,872,243 of record NW_020954586.1, on the reverse strand, counting down.
TAAGTGTCAAGTGTCTGAGGCCAGATTTGAACTCAGGTCCTCCTGACTCCCCGCCGGAGCTCTATCCACTGGGCCACCCAGCTGCCCTGGGCCCAGGGTTTTTATGTCTCTGTTGGGCTTGCTCTGTGTATGGCCCGAGGTCTCCAACCTAGGCTGCTGTGGCAGAAGAGAGAGCGGGAGTGCTCGTCAGAACGGGCGAGTTTTGCTGTCTGGGTGAAGGCCTGGCCTGACCTGTGAAAAGCCATCCCATAGTCCTGTGGGATCAGACTCTCTGGAGAGCCCCAGAGGGGCCCAGGGGGATTTCCCAGCAGCAGCTTTGGTGACGGGCGTGGAGCCAGGGGGATGAATGCCCTGGGTGACAAGTCACTGCGCAGAAGATAGTACCTAGCTTAGCTGGTTCTAGGACTCCTGGTTGGCTGGCCATTAGAGTGCCCAGGATCTGGGGGAGACCAGGCTTGCTGTGTGTTACCCTGAGGCCAGGAAGCTCTCAAGAGGCCCAAGCCAGTCTGGGATTCTGAGTCCGGCTCAGCCAGGCTGTGGGCGTCTGCTTGGAGCCATTCTGGCCCTTCCCCACAGCGGGTCTGAATTCCAGGGGTCCTCTGGGCCACGAGGAGACCTCTTCCTTCATTCCTCTCCCTGTTTGCCAGACTCTGTCCCGAGCATCCTGCCTTGGCCGAGCAGCACTCCTGTCCCCAAAGCTAACTTGTTTTTTGGTTTAAGGCTCATGGGAGATACTGGTGATTCTAGATACTTCATATTTCCCCACTTGAAGCTATACTTCTGGATTTGGTATTTGAGAAGTCCTGAGTACTGGCTAATACTGAGAAAAACATGCTGGATCTGGAGGCAGGCAGAAGACCTGGATTCGAATCCTGGCTCTGACACCACCTGATTGACCTTGGGCAAGTCACACTTGTCTGCGCCTCAGTTTCTCAAAGTGAATGGGTCAATAATAATGGTCAGCAGAGAGACAGGAGCCCAGAGAGGCTCCAGGGACATTTATAGCCTGCTCACCTGGCCTTTGCACAGATCCCTCCAGCTGGGAGCACCGCTCTCCCTTCCCTCTGCCTCGAAGAATCCCTCAGACATCCCCTCAACAGGAAGCCTTTCCTGATGCCTGCACCCCTGGCGCCCCATGCCCCTACCTTGCAATTGTTTTCCGTAAACCTCCTCTGTACATACGTTACGTGCACGTCTCGTCTCCTGCTGCTCGAGGAAGAGGCAGCTGCTTTTTGTCATCGCATCCCCGGTGCCGCATGGAGACAAAGTAGACGCTTCTAAAATCCTTGCTTGCTAGCGGACGCTCTGTGTGCATGGGGGACACAGAGTAGGGAAAAGATGCAGACAAGGCCTTTACAGAGGTTCTAAATCTAACCCATGGATCACAAGGGCCCACGGTAGGAACAGATACAGAAAATGACATTAGTTCTGCCAGAACTTTGCTCTGTCCAGCTTGGTGCTGTCCCACCATTAACTGGAGCTTTCACACCTGTGTATTCCCTCGATAGTCAGTAGTCCTAATGCTCGTGAACTGTGCGGACCATGGATCTGTTTCAGTGATCTGTGGCTTCCACATTCAGCAGGAGATGGCCGGCAGGCAGACGGGGGGTGCAGGTCAGGGCTGGAGAGGCACGTTTGGAGCCCTCTGCCCCTCTTCCCAGAAGGTCTGTCCTGTCTCTTGCAGGCCTTCCTGATAGCCTGAGCATTTTGCAGGGCTGAGTCTGCCACCAGGAGGGGCCTCCCTGTTGGAGCTCACGTCCGCCAGGGCAGCACTTGGGGCCAGAGGGGTTTGACATCCTTCCCACAGGGGAGCTTAAAGCGGCTGCCTTCTCTCTGCCTCTCCTTAGATGCCAGAGAGCGGCTGGCCGCGGGGGTCTTCCTCCCTGCTCCAGCTCGAGCCCTTGCTCAGCTGCGTGCCTCACCGCTATGCGCAGGAAGTAAGCCACCTGTGTCGACTCTCGTCGGGCAGTTACAAGATCGTGCCCTCCACCTACCTGCCTGATACGGAGGGAGACTTCACCGTCATCATAGCCACCCAGATAGACAGGTATGCGTGCCCCGAGGCAGCCTGTCCTCCCTGTTCTCCTGACCTGCTGCCTCCTGAGCGGTCCCACCCCTCGGTCTTCTCTGTTCCTCCCACCTCATGGGGTCAGGGGACCCTGGCTTGGGTCTCAGGTCCTGCCAGTGAAGGGCAGACAATCCCCAATGAACAGGCTCCAAGTGTGGGTCCAGTGAAAGGCAGGACCGTCATGCCTAGGTTCAGGCTGAGCCTTGGGGATTCGTTTGGGGGCCATAGAAGACCAGCTCTATAGGGTGTCTGTAGGGTGCTGAGAGCAGGGAGGGAGTGTCCATAGCGGGTCTTTGAGGAACTAGAGTAACAGGCCCGGCCCCAGCGAGCGCCATGATGAAGCTCCCCCTGGGCCCACATCCTACAAGCCCAGTGCGTTACTCCTGCAGGGATCTGCGTTGTGTGGGGGATGTGTGGCCACCTCCTGACCAACTCCTCCCCCATCCCTTTGTAGGAGGCCTATCCGGAGCCAGGAGACATTGGGGCAGCTCCTGCAGGAGGTAGGTGTCCTAACAAGGGGATTCTGGGGAGGGCTGGGGCTAGGTGCAGGGACCTAGCTGCAGACGGTGCCTCCGGTGCAGATGACACGTTGTTCCTGGGTGAGCTTAGCCACAGATACGTTTGCAAGGAGACACCGAATTTAGGAAGAGCCCCAGGAATCAAATGTCTCCTGACTGTGGGTGCTGCCAGCCAGGCACGGTCCGGAAGGGGAGAGGCGCTGACTGCTAGGTCACCTGGCAAGGCATAAAATTGCTGTCATCAGACCATTCGTTATCTTGAACCAGAATGCCACTTTGGGTACCACTGTAAGACGTGGCCTCCTAAACATTGATCCCCACCATCTTTGCTGGCCGTCAAGTCTGCTGGCCACCTAGCTTGGTTGGGGCATAGAAAAGAATATGGCCCAGTCTTTGTGTCTGGGCTCACAGGCTCCAGTCTGGCACAGAGATGGCCTTTCGGCTCCTGGGGGAGCTCAGCTGGCATTGGCTTCCTTCTCCCCAGGGATTATACCTCCCAGCTGAATGTCAGTTTGTATTTCCTGAGGCCTTTCTTGGGTATTCCAGAATGTACGTCTTTATCTTCCTGCAGTCTGCTCTGTAGGGTGAGGTGAGGGCTTTGGCCCCACTCTGGGATAACGTGAAGACAGTGGCAGAGTTGGAAAGGTCTGGGCAAGGGGGAGGGTAAGAAACACCCTCAGCTGGGAGATCTGTAGAGCCCTTGACCACAGACCTGGGGTGTCGTCTCTCCCTCCTAGGTCTCCTTCACAGCAGTGATGAAAAGGTGACTGGACATGTCCCAGGTGAGAGCATTCAGGTAACGAGCATAGAACTGCTGTCTGCGTGCTCGCTGACTGTCTAGAAATACCCTGGACCCAGCTCTTCTCCTGGCAGTGTCTGGCCCAGTCTCGTGCTGCCCCTCCCCAGGAGAAGCACCCACTCCCAGGTGCCCCACAACTGGACCCACTCATAGTCTATCTACCTCATCTCTTCACTCAGCTCCTTGTTGCCGATTTTACAAGATGTTGACTATAGAAACCTCGTTGTACTTGACTGTGAAAAGGTGAAGAGTGACGTCACCTCTCATAGAAAAACCTCAGGCTTGTGGGAAGCCAGGAAAGTTCTTCCCCCTAGGCACCGCCCCCAGATGCCAGGGTTCAAGACTTGGGCTCACTGCCCGAAGCAGGAAAGTCACTAGGAACTTGGGGAGAATCTTGGATTGAGAATTGGATCTATTCATCAATGATGTGATTTAGTCCTGAAAGGGACCTTCAGGAAATCATTTTACAAATGAGGAAACAAACTCAGAAGTCTCATAGGTAGTGAACCCAGGGCCTCCAGCCCCACATCCTGCACTCCTTCCACCATCCTCTCTTATAATGGGGGATGAAGGCAGAAGGGCTTAGGGTTAGGCCAAGGATGGCTCCAGATCACAGCAGCTCCAAGCAAGGATTGGCCAAACTCTGTGTGTTTTTAGCTATGTTAGGAACGAGAGGAAGATCAAAGCAGGGGTATGTGACCACTGCTGTCCAAGGCTGGGTCAAGGATGATGGGCGGCAGAGAGAAGGCCGGGGGGCTCCAGATGTACTTCTGTTTTCTCTGTCAAAAAGTACCTTTGGACTAGAAGTTGAAACCCAAGACGAATAAAGAAATGGCTTGGTTTCCACAGTGCGTTCAAGTCACGCGGCCCAGACAAGCTGCCTCGTAGGGTTCTGAAAGAGCTGGCTGGTGCTGGTCTTTGGAAACCTTCTGGAGAACAACTGGAAAAGGGAAATGTCTGGATTTTCAAAATGGGAAACAGGGGAGAGCCTTCTTGGGATTTACTGTACAGGTGGCTTGTGAGCACCGGTCACTCAGATCCTGAAGGACTTTATCAGAAACGGGTCATTCAGTTTAGCAAACTTGAAACACCCAGCTTGTGCAGGACACTCTGCTGGAAACTGGGGATAAAAAGACAACAAAACAGGCGCTGCCCTCGAGGAACTGACTTTTCTGTGGAGCTGAAGCCCAGCTGAGGACATAACCGAGGACTTGGAGGAGGACAGCGTCCATGTGAATAGGGAGGTGAGGGTTAGGTTTCATGGAGAAGGCAATGAACCACTGAGCTGTGAATGGAGCTCTGCGCGGAAGCTGGAGAGAGTGATTTTGGCCTGTTACGGGGCGGGGACACTGCTTCAGAATGGGAGCTGGCCAAGAGGGCAGCAGGGTGCCTGTCAGCTGGAGGGTTCCCTCTCCCTGGACATGGCTTGTCACAGACGTCATAGAGGAGATTCCTGTTCAGGAATCAGCTGGACTGGACGGCCGCTCTGGTCTCTTCCAGCCCGAGACTGAATGAACCCAATTCTCAACGAGCTAATAGTCTGTTTGCAAGGACTTGTGACTTTCATCATATGGGTACTCACCCCACAGATTCAGATTGCAACCCGTTCCTGACATCATCTCACCTAGTGACCTGAGGTGCAGAGAAGCTAAGGGCAGGCCCCTGGGCACACAGGTGGTCAGTGTCAGCATATAACCCAGCTCTTCCAGACTCCCAAGTCCAGCACTGTGTCGTCTATGTTGCACTGCCTCTCCTGATGTTTACAATATTCTAAATCATCTCCGGTGAATTCAGGGAGATGCTTTAGCATCAGGAAGAAATGTATTGTAAAGCTGTTTCTTACTTGAAACATTTTTAAGATTGTAATTTTTGCAATAAACACATGAAAAACATTTTAAAGTTTATTTGAAGTTGCCATGACTGTGCTAATTAGATGAATTACACATTTATTTTTACATGGTTTCAGAAATATTTGTTGTTTAGTCGTGTCCAACCCTTTGTGACCATATTTGGGGTTTTCTTGGCAAAGATACAGGGTGGTTTGCCCTTTCCTTCTCCAGCTATTTTACAGATGAGGAGACTGAGGCAAACAGGGTGAAATGACTTGGCCAAGGTCACACAGCTAGTAATTGCCTGAGGCCAGATTTGAACTCAGGAAGTGAGTCTTGCTGACTCCAGGCCTGGCATTCCATCTGCTGTGCCACCTAGCTGCCAAAACTCAAAATTTTGAGTTCACCTCTAGCCATAAGATAAGAAATAAGTTCAACCAAAGTTTTTCATGGGAGCATGATGTGGGCTGGGTGGGTCACCGAGGTCACTCTTACTTTCCATGCAGGCATATCTGCCTTTGAGAATTAATTCAATTCAACAGATACGTAAGTGCCTACTGTGTTGGACAAAAATGAAATAGCCCCTTCAAGCAGCTTACATTCTATTGGAAAAAGACAATGTGGGCACAGAATAGTATATAGAATATCATTTCAGTGATGGAGGATTGAAAAGCATTCACAATGTGAGGAAAGGGCTGAGGTTCTGGAGTGACCTTGTGCAGGATTTGGCCCTTCAGTCTCATTGAAGGGAGCCAGGATTCCAGTGGGCAAAGCTGAGGTGGAGTAGCCCAGCTCTCCCACGGCTACTCTAGCAATGATTTAAAACAACAACAACAACAAAAACCTGAGGGATGCTGAAGTCCAAGGAGAAACTATAAGTACTTTTTGACAATTCAGGTCTTCACAAAAAGATAGCCTGGGAAGCTTTTGGGCCTTAGGGAAGGGGTCCAGCCAGCCAGAGTAGCCTGACTGGGGAGCTCCATACATCAAGGCTTCCCAGAACATGGACAAGGGGGGAGGCCAGGGGTCTAGGGCCTAAAGTTATGGGCAGAGAGATAGGAGCCCAGAAAAGAGTGTAGCCAAGGGCATCCATGTTATTCTGACCCCCAGCAACTTCAAAAGCTTGTGGAGCTCCGACCAGGAGGGCAACAGGGTCCAGGATGGATTAGAACACTTCACGTCAATCACCCTGGTGGAGACAATCCTATATGGACCATCCCAGTGTAGTGTTTTCACTAGCCACTGCTGAGGTTTTTGTAAAACACAAATGACTTATATTACCTAGAATCCAGAAATTGCAGATTAGTATCAAAGAAGGCCTGACTATTCTTTCCAGAAGTGCACAGAGTCTGGTCCCTGGCACAAAGTTCCAATTCAGTAAATAAGGCTGGGAAAATGAATAAACAGAAGAAAAAGATGATTAAGAAATATTATATAGCCAAGGATGCTCAAGAAGTACATCCAGAAAATGAAAATAACTCCATGTTATCTACAAACAAATACTCAAATTTACAGATTGCCACAAACTTTACTGGGATTCCTGTAAGAAACAAGAATTGAAAAATGATCATATAAATGTTAAATGAAAGCTCTAGAGAAAATTGGAAGGATAAGAAATAGCTGAACACAGGAGGTACAAAACCTTACTCAAGTAATGGACTCCTTGACAGACTGGGTCAGACAGAGAACTGAATCCATGAGACCACTAAAAATACAACAAAGTTTAAAAAAAAATAACAGAAAATGTAAGGTATTTCCTATAAAAAACAACTGACTTGGGAAACATTTGATCAAGGAGAGAGACTCTTAATCATTGGCCTTACTGGAAAACCTCAACCATAAAAATGCCTACATATATTTCAAGAAACTAGACATATTAGAACCAGAGAAGGGGAAAGTAAAATGAGAAAGACTTTGCCAATCACCTCTTGAAAAAAAAACAAAAAACCAAAATGAAAACTCTTAGGAATGTCATAGCTAAAATCTAGAGCTTCAAAGTCCAAGAAAAAATCCTGCAAGTAGTCAGAGTTCAAGTACTAAGGAGCCACAGTCAAGATTACACAAGACATTTGTAAATTTGTAAATTGTAAAACATCTACCATTTTAAAGGAGAGGAGCAGCTTGTGATGTAATTTCCAGAAGCAAAAGATAAAAGTTTGCAAGCAAGAATAATTTACCAAGTAAAGATGACTACATTCTTGAGGGTGGGGTGGATTTTTTTTTTTAGAAAATTAGTTTTCATTAATGTATCGTTTCTTTAAAACATCATAGTTATCCTTAATATCCTCCCTCCTCCCAGAGAGCCATCCCATATAACAAAAAACATTTTTTAAAAGAAGAAAATCAGCACAATTCATCTGTACATTGAGGTCCAAAAATGTGCAGTGTTTAACATCTGTGGACCTTCCAGTTCTGTGAAGTGACAGGCTGAGAGTGTCTTCTCATATCCCTTGATCTGAGTCATGCTTGATCTTTATAATTTGTTAAATTCACTTTTGATTTTTTGATATGCAGTTCTTACAGTCATTGTATAATTTTCTTGGCTCTGCTTACTTCATCTGCATCAGTTCAAGTAGATCTTTCCCTACTTCTCTGTATTCATCACATATGTCATTTGTAAGCACTTGATTTCTATGGATCAATATCAGAATGTACAGAGGCTTGAGAAAGTGTCGTTTAGAGTTAGAGGAACTTCATTAGATCCACAAAAGACTGAGAGGAGAATTTTGTACCTTTGGGGTAAGGGAGGCCTGATTTCACGAGGTGGCCCGATTTTTGTTTTCTTTTGTTCTGTTTTTTGTCTTTGCTGTTGTTGAGTTGTTTCAGTAATATCCAACTCTCCTTGACCCCATTTGAGTGTTCTTGGCAAAGATACTGGAGTGGTTTGCCATTTCCTTCTCCAGCTCATTTTATAGATGAGGCAGAGTTAAGTGACTTGCTCAGAGTCACACAGGTAGAAGTGTCTGAGGCTGGATTTGAATTCAGGTCCTCCTGACTCCAGGGTCAGTGCTCTATCTGCTGCACCACCTAACTGCCCTTCCTTTTTCTAATATCCTTTATTTCCTCTCCATTTTCCACCTTGGTGTGCTTCTGGCTGGCTTACTCCCTCTTTCCGAGATAGTTGATCCCACTTCTCCACTACAGAATCTACAGCTCCCTTGGCCATCTTCAGGCTAATTCTAGCAAGCAATGCCACCTAGCTCAACCATGGAGGAAGGTGTTTGGGTGGCCACCTTGCCTCCTTGGTATATTAGCTCCTAAATGGCAGGGACTAGATCTTCCCTTTTGTTTAATGCCCACCACATGGTATGTAAGTGCTCAGTTGATATGGTCTTCTGTTCGCCTCCAAATTTCAGCTAAATGGCATTTGCAGAACTCCTTTGTTCAGTGATATTGCCTGCAAAATCCCCAACCTGTAGCCTTCAAAATTGTCATATTGGAATGTCTCGGGTTTACCCTCCACTGTTCCACTGAAGGCTGCCAGAAGGACTGGAAAAATCCCAGTAATTTGGTGATTCATCTAGGTACAAAAATCATTTAGGCCATCAAGTGCAAACTAGGATGTGATTTCCAAGAGTTAAGTGGAGTTAACTTTGACTTGTACTCTGCTAATGATGTCAGCAGTGCTGCTAATCCAGAAACTCTCAAGGTGACAGCTCCCATCAAAAAAACATACTTTTGGGGGATCCCAGCCATGGGCTCCCACTTGCTTATTTTTGAATGAGGTTGTAACTACCATAATTGGGGGAAATGGAAGTGAATTCCTCTAAAGATGGGGAGGGCTTTTTGGTTACTACTTAATTGTCATGCCTGAAAATGTTCACAAGCAGGTGTCCTGGAATAGTCATCCCTGGGGAATTAATTGTGTGTCCTGGCTACTGCCTTCCTCTGGGTGAGGGGCAGGAGCACTTCCACTGCTCTCCCTGCCCCTCACTCCATTAGAACTGTGTAATGAGAACTCCTAGGACTCAAATCAAGCAGCAGTGGGATGGAGATGAGGAAGATGAGGTGAGTCTTTGAAGACTTTGAGGCACAGGTGGTGGTTTATCATTGCCTCCATTTGAAGGCAGCAGCCTCAGAAGAGGAAGACAGATGGTGCCTGAGCATGGGATGTGGATTTCTGGACCGAGAGCTCAAGATAAAAGAAAAATGGACCCTTGGCTAAAATAAAATTTAAGATGTTCTTAATCCACACACATACATATATGTATGCATGTATTTACTACAGAGAGTTAGGGGGATGTCTACCCTAAGTATGTAAGGACTTCCTTGATAGAATGGGTGGATGAGAACAATTTGTTCCATGGGCCATGAAGGCAGCAGAAGCAGGCACTGTGGAGCGCTTAGAGCTTGATCAGACATTGGAGACACCGAGGTCATCCACTGCATCCCGGGCCATCGCCCCAGTCATCTTGACTTTTGTCCTGCCACTGGATTTCAGTGACTCTGGAAGAGAGTGAGGCTGATGACTTTGTGCAACTGCCTCACAAATCCAATTCACGCCACAGGTTAAGACATCACCCGTGATGTTATTGGCCCTCTTTGAAAATGAAAGACAACTGGCTGTGTGACCCTGGCGGGTCATCTGACCTCTCAGTGTCCCAGGTAACTCTCTTAAGACTCTAAAGCTGCAGTGCCGACCTGTTTGGTAGAGGGAGTTTCCTCATCTGGGAGTTTCCATACCTGTGATATCACAGGTTCAGCCCCCCTCCCCATGTGCCAGGCATGGCACTAAACATGGGGGAGACAGAAAGAATGAAGCAATCCCTGCTCTCAACAAGCTCATATTCCATCAGGGAAGATGCACGCGTGTGTGTGTGTGTGTGTGTGTGTGTGTGTGTGTGTATGTATACATACACATACATATATATGTATGTATATACAGAATAAATGTGTACAAAATAAACCCAAAGGAGTTTGGGAGGGTGAATAGCATGAGCAATATTAGAGAAGAAGCACATCAGGAAAGGCTTCAGGGAAAAAGATGTGCTTCATTCAACCCATCAAACATTTATTAAGTACCTAGTATGTGCCAGGCACTATGCTAAGCACTGAGGATACAAAAAGAGGCAAAAATCAGTCCCTGCCCTCTAGGAGCTTATAATCTAATGGGGAAGACAATAGGCAAACAAATATATACATAGCAAGTTATATAGATGCAATAAATAGAATAATTAACAGAAAGAAGGCTTTCTGGAGGTGGGATTTTAGCGGGGACTTGAAGGAAGCCAGGGAGGTCAGTATTAGGAGTGAAGGAGGAAGGGTGTTCCAGCATGGGGGACAGCCAGAGGAAAGGCCCAGAGCTGAGAGATGGAGGGTCTTGGTTGAAGAACAGCCTCCCGGCCATCACTGGATCAGAGTTCATGTTGGGGAATAGAGTAGGATGGGCTGTGAAGGGCTTTGAATGCCAACTGGAACATTTTGTATTTGATCCTGGAGGTGATAGGGAGTCACTTATTGAGTAGAAGGGGTGACATAGTCAGACCTGTGTTTTAGGAAAATCACTTTAGTGGCTGAACGGAAGATGGACCCGAGCAGGTCAAAAGATTAGCAGAAACTCTAACAAACTCTCCCTCCACAGGGGTGTTAACTTGTCTAGTGGCCTTGGAGCTTGTCCCCCAAGTAAGGGAATATTCCACAGCAGAGAAGCAAGGTGTAGACAGAGAGAGAGTAGCCCATGGAGGAGTGGCAAGCATGAATGGGGTGGCATAGACTTCTGAGAAAGTAGTATTAGGAAGTGGGGCAAGGTCCTGGAGGTGTCCGTCTTGGGGGCTTCCTCCAAGGGGGCGCCCTGGAGGGGCACTCCTTGGACCAGTGAGCCTCCCTGTGGCCTCCCCTGCCCGAGTTGCTGGGCTTCCTTCGAGGGGGTGCCCTGGAGAGGAACTCTTTGGACCAGTGACCTTCCTGGTGGCATGGAAAGCAGGTTTTCCCACTGCCCAAATTGCCAAGAACACCCTTGGGTCTTTTCCTGACCATGGCAGCAGCCAGGAATCGAGCGTGTTCTTTGTCTCTAGCCCTCTACCTGCGTTCTTTCTCCTCTGCTGCAACTAGGCCTCTGCTGTTAAAGACTCCAAAGGCAGTCTCCAGTAACTGGGCCTGAGGGGTTTGGGGTCCCATTGCCAATTTCTGTAATTTTCTCCTAATATCTGGGGCGGATTGGTTAATGAAATACAGGATTGCTGCCCCTTCTGTAGAGTCAGGATCTGAATTCGTATATGAGTCAGGATCTAAATTCGTATACTTTTTAATGGCTTCTACTAGCCTGTCTTGGAAAAGGGCAGGGTTTTCCTTTTCTCCCTGAGTAATTCCCTTAATCTTCTGAAAGTTTACTTGCTTTCGAAATGCGGTTTTCAGGCCTTCTAGCAGGCAAATTATCATGTAGTCTCTCTTTCCCCTATCCTCACTCTTCTGATAATCCCACCCCGGATCACTAGCGGGAACAGCAGCTGTTCCTGGGGGATATTTGGTGGGGTCATTGCTGGCAAAACGATCCCCAAAGTTTTGGGCTTGTTCCCAGATTCTCTTCCTCTCCTCAATGGTACAACAGGTAGAGAAGAGGACATGCAAATCACCCCAAGAAAGTCTGAATTGTAGGGACACATCCCTGAAGCCCTCAGTAAACTTAGTGGGATCTTCAGAGTATCGACCCAGCTTTTCCTCAATCTGGTTGAGGTCTGAAATGGGGCATGGAACATGCGCCCTAAGTGTCCCATTAGGAGAGGCGGGTACTTCCCTTAAAGGAAAAAGCCCTGAAGGCCCTGCGGGAGCAGGGGATTGCGGGGGAGAGAGATAGGAAGTCCCACTTCTTGTGAGCGAGGGCCTGGGGAGTGCCGGCTGAACGGGCAAGGCCAAGGAATTCTGCTGGCAAGGGGAAAGATTACCTGATGCCGGAGGAGGGGGAGGAGTCAGGGGAGGAGGCGCCAAGGCAAGACCCTTGTCCGGAACTTGAGCAGAGGTCTCTTCAGAAGTAGAGGTTGGGGTGAGGGCCTTGCTCAAGGCCTGAGTAGAAGGAGCCTCTAGAGCAGAGGCCTGGGGAGGAAATGGAGGAGCCAGAGGAAAAGGGAAGGGAAACCAAGGGAAAGAGGCGTTGGGCAAGGAGGAGAGGGCATGGGAAACACGGGGGGCCAGGGGAGAATAGGGAAATGTAGGAGGGGTCAAAGGAAAATGGGGAGCTGAAGGAAGGGTCTCAGGAGAATGGGGAGTAGCTGGAGAGGCCAGAGGAGAATGGGGTGGAGATAGGTGCTGGGGAGGTTGGGAAGAGGGGGGTGCCATAGCCCTAGGAGGCATAAGAAGAGGATCATCCAAAAGGTCCATTTGGTCCCCACTCCCCATTAGAGGGGTGGCTCTAGCTGCGAGCATCTTACAATCCTTTCTGAGAATGGGGTCTCTAGAAAGCTCAACAGAAGCCATTAAGTAAGAAATTTCCACCCATTTTCTTTCTCTGCGACAATATTTTTCTAACTCTGAGAGGGTCCTTAGCTGTAATGTCCTAAAAAGGGGCCATGCCTCAAAATTTTCCAGGTGATACTGAGGCCAAACGGTGTTGCAAAAATACAGCAGTTTTTTTTCTTTTTAAGTTCTTTAGAGAAGCTAAAATTTTTCCAATTTTGTAAAAGACAGCCCAATGGCAAGTTCTTGGGAATTGAGGAGGATTGACCCATTGTGGGCTTAGGGGAAAAGAAAAAGAGAAAAAAAAGAAAAAATATCCAACAGTTTCCCAATTCCCCAACGTGGAGAGAACTGAGAGGATTGGACTTAGGCTTACTGATAGGGAGTCCGTCCTCTATGCTAAGGAAAGTGTACCCAGGTGCAAGTGCTCAAACAGAACCACTGGACCAAGAGCCTGAGAGCTTCAGGCGGAGTTTGAGACAGCCTCGCAGCTGTCTCACCTAGCAGGACCTGAGAGGTCAGGCCCGAAAACACTTCTGAGCCAAGCGTAGCTAGGTGCTTGGAAATCCTCCTCCCAGTCACAGGACAACAAAGGAATGGAGGAGGGGGAGGCTCACGTACCTTCCAGTCGTGGCTGGAGAAGAGTTTGAGATTTAGCAGTTATTCCTGGTCCAGGGAACCACATGAAGAGGTCTAGAGGTTTGGGGTGCTGGGACCCCCCGAGATCGTGACACAGGCCCTGCCTGAATGAATTCAACCCAAATCTTCTTCCAGCCAGAGAAAAAGTTTATTAGAGATAAATCATACAGGCCAGACTCTTAAGGAATCTGAACATTAGTAATGCCCGTAGGGACGAGTGGGCATGAGAAAGTCTCAGCTTTTGAATGAGGGCCAGGGTGGATCTTACATACACTAAAGTAACTTTGGGCGGCCAGAGGAAGGAGGGTGGTGGTTGGGAAAAGGGTCTAGGTGAGAATTCCAATTGAAAGGTCCGAGAGATTGAATAGACAATGGGAATAGATAATGAGAGGAACTGGAAGGAAGAAGTTTGAAAGGCATCTGCATGTGATCAAAAGGTGGGGCTAGGGCTTTCAAAAGGAGATAAGAGGAGTCTAAAGGAATCTAAAAGTTTAAGGGTTTTCTGGGGCCTGTAGACGAATGGGAGCCAAATTCTTTTCTGCAAAAAGGGCAAAGGTCTCAGCTTCTGAAACTGAATGATGGGTCCATACCCCATCAAGAGTATCAAGGAGGAGAGGGTCATCAACAGCGTCCAAGGCTGCAGAGACATTAAGGAGAACGAAGACTGAGAAAAACCACTGGGTTTGGCAACAAGGAGATCATTTACAACTTCAGAGAGAGAGGTTTTGGTGGCATGGTGAGGCTTGCTGTGGAGTGAGGGGGCAGGGACTCCGTGCAGTGGAGGTGAGGAGAGAGGGTGCTCCGGGCGTGGGGCACAGGTAGTACAAAGGCAGAGACGAGAGAAGGAGGGCTGTGCGCAATACAGAGAAAAGACCAGTTTGGCAGGACCAGAGAGTGTGGAAATCATTAACAAAACAGCAACAACAATTGATCTAATGCTTTAAGATTTGCTAGGCATTTTATGAATATTGTCTCATTTTATTCTCCCAACAACCGTGGGAGGTAGGTTTGTTATCCCCATTTTAGAGAGGAAGCTGAGGCAGACAGAGGCGCACAGCCAGTAGGTGTCTGAGGCGAGGTGGGAATTCAGGTCTTCCCGAGCCCAGGCCCAGCACTCTCTCCACTGCGCCATCCGCTGCCTCACCAAAGGGGCAGGTGTAATGAGACTGGAGAGGCAGGTTTGAGTCACGTTGTGTTTGATCTAGGGGCAGTCTGGAGCCACTGGGGCTTATTGAACGGTCGGGTCCGTGCTCAAGGAAATCATTTTGGTAGCTGGGTGGATGATGCGTTGGAGAGGGGAAGGACTAAGGCAGGGAGACCAATCAGAAGGCTTTCGCCCTAGTTTAGGCTAGAGGTGATGAGGTCATAGCATGTGGGTGGAGAGAAGGGGACCAATGCCAGCTGGCGGAGCTAGAATCTTCCAGCTTTGGCCACTGATTGGATAGGTGGGGGGAAGGGGAAGGCTGAGGTCCTAAGCCTGTGAATCTGGAAGGATGCATGGATAGGACAGGTTACTACCACCATAGGCTGCGCTGGTCAGGCCCGATCTGGGGGCTTGGTTCAATTCTGGACGCCACACTTCGGTAAAGATGTTGACGAGCCAGAGCATGCTCTGAAGAACGTTACAACATGCTGTATGAAGGCGAAAGGAACCATTCTTGATCGATTTTCTCTTGCTGCATGTGCTGAGACACACTGTGTGGTTTGCTAAGCCTTGAGGAGGGAGATTCCCGCTCATCCTTCCATTCCCTTCCAAGTCTGACACCCTCCCTGCCCCCTTTTCTAGGTCACCCACCATTCGGCCAGCCTCAATAGGGATGGCTGATCTGGAGTCAGCCGGCCTGGGTTCGACTCCCACCTTTGTCTTTAATTAGCTGTGTGAGCTTGAACGAGGCATGAACATGGTAACATCGAGTGATACATAAATTTAGTTTATCCCAAATGTTTCCTAACGAGCATAGCCTGTCAGGTCATGTCTCTTACCAAGCTATTTTGTCTCTTAATGGAGAAAAAACTTCCATTAGCTAACTCGCAGCTCCCAACTATGTCAGACCATCAAATCACCAGCTTGTAACTTCCTAGGCCTCACGTTTCTTCCTGGGTGAAGAGACCTTTAAATCCTGGCTGACCATAGCAAGTGTCCCACTGCCTGTGTTTCACAAGGACACGAACTAAGGCACCCTCGTGGAAGCAATCTTGTTGGCCATCCCATCCTCCTTAACACCCCTCTTCCCGCCGCTTGGACAAGTCCTTTTCCCTCCCGTTTTGGTGAAATGAAGGGGTCACACCATCAGACGCTCTACACATGGCTCAATGGCGCTGTAACACCTGCAGCCCCAAAGCGTAGCGAGAGCCATGGCGCCCTGAATGTGTGGTTGGGTGACATCTTCACTCACCAAAAGTCAAAAGAGCAACCCCCAGGTCAGTCACCTTTGGGGAAGTTGATGGGCTTTAGGTGGTGTTTGGATTTCTTAATTTGCGGGTGCCTGTGAGTCTTGTGCATCTTCTGTTGGTGACCACTTGTCTGGTATGTGGTAATAGGGACTCTGCTGCATAGATTGAATGAGGTGGCTACTGGGGTCCCTCCACTACAATCGTCCCATACTGTGACTTGATGAAATAAAGTCTGTCCCAACCCCAACATGCATGTGTTACCTTGTACGTGGGAGCCAGGGATACCCTTCTGAGCTACTTCTGGAGCTCTCAATGTAATTATTTGTTGTTCAGCTGTTTTCCAATTGTGGCCGGCTCTTCATGACCCCATTTGGGGTTTTCTTGGCAAAGATAGTGGAGTAGTTGGCCATTTCCTTCTCTAGCTCATTTTACAGATGAGGAAACTGAGGCAAACCTAGTTAAGAGATTTGTCCAGGGTCACACAGCTAGTGTTTGAGGCTGGATTTTTCTTGCTGACACCAGGCCAGCGCTCCATCCACTGTCCCACCCACCTGCCCTAATGTAAATACACCATGAAGTATAGTAGATTTTCCTGGAGTAACTCCGGGTGGAGACAATAAGTACCAGAGGTAATGACCCTCTTGGGGTCCAGCCCCATGTGATGTGCTGTGAGTCACACTGTCCTCTCCACTAGGAATACAACATGGAATGAGATGGTATCCCTATAACTGCAGAATTTTCTGTTAATAATTGTTATTGAGACACCATGTTGGGTGCTGTGAAGGATGCCAAGATGCATAAAGATGTTGATGGTCTGCTCAGGGGCACTTGGGATTCTCAGTGGGCATCATCCATTCCATCTTGACTGCTCCTGGTCATGGAGACATGACCCCACTGTTTTTTCCTGCGTGGGACGGCCAGCAGCACTCAGAATATTCCTTCTTCCTGCCTCTCCACCACCTGGCTGCCGGCCAGCTCTCCACGGTCACCTGCCCAAGTGGATGGATGTCTTAGCGAGACATATTCTGGTGTTTTCAGGGAAAGCTTCCTAACAGTGGGAAGTGACCTCAGGTAAAACGGGCTGCCCCAAGAAGGAATGCATTCACCTTCACTGGAGATCTGCAAGCAAAGGCTGGCCAGGGAGACCAGGGAGGGAGGATTTTGGGTGAGGATCTCTCTGGGCCCCTTCAATTCTGACAGTCCATTTTTTCCAGTTACCCACACTCAGCCTGAAGACCTCCAACGTGGGGAAGCCTGCCCACCATCTGCCGAGAATCCATCCCACTTTCCCACAGCTATGATCATTGGTGAAGTTTTCCCTGAAATCCACTTCTGCGAATTTTGCCCACTCCTCATGCTTCTGCCCAGAGAAATCAAGCAGAACACGGCTTATCCCTCTTTCACACAATAGCCCTTGACAGACTGGAAGACAGGCGTCCAGTCCCTCCTAATCATCTTTTCTCCAGGCTAAACATCACCAGTCCCTTTCAAGAACCTTTCGATGACTGCTTGAATGTGACTCTTGTGTCAGGGGCTCACATGCCTGGATAGGCCAGCTACCCTGCAGGGGGACAATCTCACTCTCTCGTGGGGGGACAATGTGTGCACTCTCCTCCACATTCATCCCCCTCCCCAAATTTAACATTCTGTCTCCTGTGCCTTTGCCTTGGCTGTCCCCCATTTCTTCATTCTGATGTCTTAGAATTCCCAGCATCCTTCAAGACTCAGTTTGGATATAGCTGGGTGCCACAGTGGCTAGAGCACTGGGCCTGGAGTCAGGAAGACCTGAGTTCAAATCTGGCCTCAGACACTTATGAGCCGTGTGAGCCTGGGCACACAGTTTGCCTCAGTTTCCTCGTCAGTAAAATGAGCTGGAGAAGGAAATGGCAAACCACTCCAGTAACTTGCCAAGAAAACCCCAAATGAGGTCACAAAGATTGACATGACTGAAAAATAACTGAACCCTCAATGTAAATAAGCTCCTTGAGGGTAGGAAGTTTCTCATTCCTCATCACCCACCAAAATGTCTGATAAACAGTAGGTGCTTAATAAATGTGTGCTGAATCCTTGAATGAACAAAGTTGAAAATAAATTCCAAGTCACTTCCAGTACTAAGTGTGACAGTCTATACCCCAAGGAATGTCTTGGACCGCTGTACTTGGGTGGCTCCCTAGAAATCCAGGTGTGGATGGAAGGTGGAACAGGGGGCAGCTTCCCTGTTTCTTCCTCAGTCCTGGTGGTTCTCATTTAAAACCATCCAGTCGCTGACTTCTCGGCCAGTCTCTGGATGCCATCTCTCCTGAGTGAAACTGCCCAAGTCCCCTCCTTCCAGGCCCTTCCTCTTGGCAGCCCCACCCTTCACCAGCACCACCAGTGGCCTCTCTCTTGGCATGGCTTGGTGGATATCTGAGCCATCCCTGGGTTACAACTAACACTTTATTAAGCCCTTTCCTCAGACAAGCCAGACCTTCTCCATGCTCAAGGTCCCCATGTCCTTTAGATGTCCCCAATCCACATTCATTGCTGTGTGACCTTGGAGATGCCCTGGGCCTCAGTTTCCTTCTCTGTAAGGCTCCCTGGAGCTCTCTTTTCTCCAGCCAGCTGCAGGATCTAATCCCCAGCACCTGCCATGCTGAGGGGACGCCTGGGAGACTCCCTGGCAGCAAAGGGGCTTCTCAGATGCAGATCTGGACAAGGACAGTAGGTGGAATCCCAGCTCACTCTCTGCAGCTGGGCCAGCAGGGCGAGGACTCAGTTCTGTCCCTGGAAGGGAACTTCCTAGTTCACACCATTTGGGTGTGGATGGAAACAGGCTTAATAAGGGACTGAAGTTGAGAGAATGCTATTGGAGGCTTGAGAGGAGTGTGATAGTAGGGACAAAGGGCCAGGTAGAGACAGGAGACATTGGTCCAAGCCTCCCTTCTTTCCCATGGCTGTTACCCTGGGCAAGTCACTTAAACCTTCAGTGTCTCAAATGTGTAGCACACACTGTCCTCACAGGCAGAGGGTCTCCTCCCTGGGAGTGAAGTCACAAGCCAGGACCAAACTCTGGGCCATTTCTGCACGCTCTCTCTACATCCGGCTCTGTAGGTCAGTGGGGCAGGCAGGGTTGGCGCCAGCTCCCTTTCCTCTGGTGACTGAGTCCCCGTGCTGTCACCCCACAGATGTGCTGCCCCTGGCAGAGGCCCCCCGGCACCACACACCATCCCACATGTTCCCAGCTTCTTCTTGTCACCCATTCCCACTTCCCTCCCTCATCCGCTGCTCCCCTCTTCCCATGACTCCACTTTGGCTCCTCCCCATCTGTACTGGCTGGGATGGGAACCCCACAATTGAGGGTTATATGGGAGGAGAGTGGGCACAGCCAGCAGCAGCCAGGGTCAGGGGCAGCCACTGTGGACCTCTCCTCTCCCTGCTCTTGCTGCTGGTCTGGCTCGCGCCATCAGCCCTCTTCAACTACAGCCTAGGAAGGCCTGCCCGCCGGTGGCATCCCCTCGTGCCCTGTGTGACCTCAGCCAAGTCGCTTCACCCCCGCCTCAGGATACTCACCTGTAAAATGAAGACCTGGACCAAATGGTCTCTGAAGTCCTCCTGGCTTTGGGTCTCGGGTCCTAGGATCTCCACGCCAGGGGGAGTCCCAGAGAGGGGTGACAGTTGTCAGGACCTGCGGGGCTTCATCTAGCCCCTGGCACCTCCTATGCAGACCCTTTGCCCACCACCCACAGGGCCAGGGATCCACCTGAGCCCCTGAAAGAAGGCTGACAACAAGGGCTGGGGAAGGACAGTGACCCAGCGTGGCCGCGGCCAGTGGGGAGAGCCCGCTGAGTCACTCCATCTCAAGATAAAGTCCGTTTCCCTCAGTAAGTGGCGTGCGGAGGAAGAGAATCTGGGGCAGTCCCAGGGTCTTTCCCAGGGACTCAGACAGACGATACATTCCCAGCCCAAGGCTCAGTTTCCCTACCATGCGCTCTCAATCTTTCTTAGAGCACACTTGGACATCTAAGCATGACTCTGTCCTCCTTGGGTAGCAGATACCTGTGATGGCCCTGGGAGGTCAAACGGGGGGAGGGTCTGTGGCCCAAAGGCAGTCCCCGTCCTGAGACCCCGTGACCTTTGGGGAGCCTCACTCAGACTACATGGGTGAGCAGGCAAACACAAGGTGTGTTAGTGTAGGAAGACCAGTCCCCTCCATGCCTGTGGATGTGTGTGTGCACACGTGCGCACCCAGGACTTTTGCCTCAGAAAGCACCAGCAGCAATTGCAGCTGCTGGATAAATCGGGAGCAGGGAGGAAGGCGCACCCAGAGAAGCCTTGCTCCATCAGAGGCTTTTTTCCTTCCTGGGAAAAGCAGCGATTGCTCTCACTAGACACGATCTGAAACACTTTCCCCTTCCGTGAACAGTTCTGTAGGGAAGGGGAAATTTCTGGGGCATGTTCCCGTTCCCGGAGAGCTCCAAAGCTGCTTTCAAGGGCAGGTTGGGTTCAATGACCCTAGGTCCTGAGCACAGTTCCCTCAGCAGTTACACCTATTACCCAGATACACAGGAAATTTTTGTGGAAAGGCAGGAATATCCAGCAAGGTGATGTTTACATTTAAAAACTGTATTAAATCTTTTTTTTTAAAGTCTCCAGAAAAGAATTCCCAGATACAAAAGAATTCCTCATTAGCTCTGCTAGGTTTTCTCCTCTCTCTTACCACAATGGAGAACTTTTCTTCTGTCCAGCCTAATGCTCCCCATTATTGAAAATGGAAACAGACTAAAAGCAAACAGTTCAGGAAACAGCGGAGCGGTCAGAGGATGTGAGCAGAGGAGTACCAGGAAGTCGCAGGAAGACATGGCCGTCAATGTGTAAGGATTCACCACAAATGGCCAGGGCTTTCCTTAATTCCAGGCTATGAAGCTCCCCCCAGAGGTCACGACCCAAGGTGGCCCAGGCAGGATCTGAACCCAGGGCTCTTCCCACTGCCTCCTTCTGGCTCTCAGTGGATAAGGACATAGAAATCTGATAGTAGCAGGTGCCCTGAAACTGCTGCCCCCACAGCTTGAGAGAGCGGGTCTGGGGTCAGAGGCCTTGTCCCAAAGGGAAGCCCGATGTCCATCTGCCCTGGGCTGCCGTGTGGCCAATGTCCTCAGCCCAGCGTCAGGATCGCCTCAATAACTGGCGAACCCCTTGTAACCCCTGGGCCAGAGAGTAAAGGCAACAACTTTCACCTTGGTCAGAACCAGAGGCCTGTTCGGTCCAGCTGACGTAAAATGGTGTCAGAAGCGGGACTGGACACAGAACCAGGCCATTGGAGTCTGGTACAGCTGGGAATGAACTCTGCACTACCGGAGATCTGATTCTCTGGAGTCCAAACCTACCCCCCGCCCCTTGTCTGGTGAGTTCTCTGCCCTTGCCCCGGCTCCAACCCTCCAAGCTTCCACCTTGTAGAGCTCACCATTTTCCGGTGACCCAGTTCATTTCTGATCACTCTGGTAAGGACATCCTTTCTTAAACTGCACACCTGTTAACTGGCCTCTCTGCATGCCTCTGAAGGGTTGAAACTGCACACCTCGGGAACCTGCATGCCTCTGCATGGACTGTAACTGCATACTTTGTTAAAACTATCTGTGACTGTTTCTATCTGTCTAGTCATTTTGTCTGGGCTTGTGTCTTTGTAAAATGTAGAACGTCTGTGTCGTGAGCTAGATTCTGATCCCTTGAAAGATTGAAAATGCAGCCGGCCAGAAAAACTTCTAAGGGCTGTAGTCAGAGAGTTTGGAACACTGGAAAAGACTAATGAACTCTCATAGTTGAAGAAATTGTCCCAGTAAGCAGGACTAACTCCCATTTTAGGCTTTCCATGGGAAATTAAATTACGAGAAAAGGGGAAAAGAAAAAACAAGCAAGACATTTTTTTTTTCTGTCATTCCAGCTTTGGCTACGTTAATTTTGAAAAAAACAAATGCTTATTGATTGACAATAAGTTGATGTCTTCTGTATTAACCACACACACACCTTTCCTGTGTCCTAATAACATCTCTTGTACACGCCTCCTTCTATCTTTTGACACTGCCCCCACCCTGGTGCAGACCCTCGTAATTTCACACCTGGACTACTGCCTAGGCTGCTGAAGGCCTGCCTACCTCAAGCCTCTCCCCACTACCATCCATCCACCATTCAGCTATCAGAGTGATCGTAAGCACAGGCCTGATCAAGTCACTCCTATATTCACTAAATTCCAGGATCACATATAAAACACTGTCTGGCTTTTAAAGATATTCACACCCTGGCCCTTTGCTACCTTTCCAGTCTTCTTATAACTTACGCCCTTCCACGTACTCTGTGATTTTGTGACACTGGCCTCCTTGCTCGACACTCCATGCAAGCATTTTCCCTGACCATTCCTCATGCCTGGAACACTCTCTTTGCTTCACTCTCCCTCTCAGCTTACCTGGCTTCCTTCAAGTCTCAGCTGAAGTCCCATCTTCAACAAGAAGGTTTTCCTCGCCTTCCTCAATCATAGTGCCTTCCATCTGAGATTCTTTCCAATTTATCCTGCACAGATCTTGTTTGTACAGAGTTATCTATATGTTGATTCTCCCACTAGACTGTAAGCCCTCTAAGTAGGGGTTGTCTTTTGCCTTTCTTCATGTCCCCAACCTTCAGCCCAGTGCCTGGTACATTTTAGGCCCTTAATAACTGACCTTCATGGCTGTCATCAGGATACCTCCTGTCACATGCTCTCAGCTGGCAGCACTAGTGGGGGCCTCTGAGGAAATGAAGAGCTAGCTGAGAAGATGCCAGTAATATCTATTCTCAGATGCTCAAACAACAGAACAAGCATTTGGATTTATATTCAAATATATTTCAAAATGCCTACCATGCACTATGTGCTGCACTAGAGATAGATAAAAATCTGCCCCCAAGAAGTTAACTTTTTCTTGAGGGGAAACGTGTCCAGAAGAGTGAACATAAAACAGATATTCAGAGAGTGGATAGAGCACTGGGCCTGGGGCCTGGAGTCTGGAAGGCTGGAATTTAAATCTGATCTCACACACTCATTAGCTTCATGACCCAGGGCAAAAATCACTTAATGTCTCCCAGACCCAGGTTCCTCATCTGTAAAATGGACATAATTAAGAGCACCTTCCCAACAGGGTTATTGTGAGAATCAACTGAGGCAACACATGTAAAGTGATTTAAAAACCTTAAAGCACTACATAAATGCTAGCTATTATTCACCTCACACCTGGCAGATTGACAAAGATGACAAAGGGAAGGAAGAGTTAATGGAGCAGGAGCTGTGAAGAGACTGGCACACTAATACATTGTTGGTGGAGCTATGAATTGCTACAATCATTTGTGGACAGCTATTTGGAATCATGCAAATAAAGTAACCATAACATCCACACCCTTTGACCCAGAGAATCCACAGCTAGCGTTATTACCCAAGAAGGTCACTGACAAAAACAAACACCAAAACATTAAGAGCAGCAAACAAGGTCGATGCCCTTCGACTGGGGAATGGCTAAACAGATCACAGTCTATGAACGTAATAGAAAAGTACCATGCTGTAAGAAACACAAAGTAGGATGCTTCATGGAAAGCATGACATGGACTGATGCTAAGTGAAGTACGCTGAGCCAACAAAACACACAGACGATGACTGTAAATGAAAGGACCAGAAACCACAAAACAACCAAAACTGAGAAGAGTGAACTTGGCCGGAACAAGCCTGGCCCCGAGGAAGAGGTATGGGAAGACAAGACGCCCTCCCTGCTCTCCCTGGGCTTCCGGTGGAGGAACACTGCGCAGAATGCCTGGCTGAGTTAATGAATGGATCCGCTTCTGCACAATGCTTTCTCTTCTTCCTTTCCTTTTTAAAAAATTCTGTGTTAAGAGGGATTAAATTGTAGAGGGGGAACGATCTACCCCAGTGGAGATGGCAACCACAGAGGTGATATCACAGATCCTGGAAGGGCAGACACTTTGTCTAAAAAAATCATTCATCATAATAGCCTCCTGAGGTTCCACAAAGACCACATCTGTCCCTTCAGCAAAGCAGACAACAGTACACAGCTGGTTCTGAGACCCTTCGCTGGAGCACACAGAGTCTCAGGGAAAACCAACGTGTTTCATTAAGAGCACCCAGAGTCATTCATTAGCTTGTCCAGGAGAGCTGGATGCCAGGGTCAGTCAACAAACCCAGCCAAGGGGTCGCCCTCAGGCAACCCCACAGAAATCAGGGCAAGGCAAGCTGCCCTTGCATCTCCACATGCCAGGAGTTACTCTATTGGGGCTTTAGATCGAGGCTGGCTTTCATTTGCAACAGCCCCTACTTCAAAGGGCTACGTGGGCTCAGGGGATGATGGCGAGTTTCTTTTAGTTGCTGGGCCCATGTTCACAGAGTGTCTCACTGTACCACGCAGTGAGAAAGGAGACTCGTTTCTTAACACAGACAAGGCAAGGCAAGAAATCATTAACTGAAGGTGTGAGAGTAACAGTTCCCACAAGAGCAAAAACTCTAAGAGGGAAAAGCAGACCTGATGGCGAGTCTCAGGGTCAGGGGAGAACACACTATCAGGCAAGCATTCCCAAAAGCACAGATGAGGCATTCTCTTCAGCTGTGCCTGTGGCAGAAGGCACCCCAGCATGTCCGACAGAAAAGAAATAAGCTGGAGCTGGTACCCACCTCCGGCCATGGTCGTCTCCAGATGTTACATACAGAAGGGGCAGTGTATACAGAAGGCAGAGTAATGACTTTGGAGGCATAAGACCTGGCTCAAACCCCAGCTCTGCCAGGAAGCACTGACTCTGGAACCAGAAGACCCGGCTGTGAACTGTGGGTCTGCCCCTTGCTGTCTGTCAGATCTTGGGTAGATCCCATCCTCACGTACAAATGCAGGGTTGGATTGGAGACTTCTAAGGTCACTTCTAGCTCTGACTCTATCATCCCATGTGGATACCCAAACTTGGGTAAGTTACGTAAACTCTCTAGACCCCCATTTCTGTACCTATAAAATAAGGGGGGAGGACTCAGTGACCTCTATGGTCTCTTCTGCTTCTAAATCTATGATCCTATAATCCTAATGAGCAGTGGAGATGCAAGAGATGGGGAAAGTTGTGCCGGAAACTGTGCTAAGCACTTTAAAAATATTCTATCATCTGATGGCTCCTCACCTACAGTTCCATACTGGAAGACAACTACATGCTCATGGGATGTACTCAGAGCTGCATGCAAACCGTGGTGTGGGATCACAGAGATGAATAATGACCCATTTTTTTGCCCTTAAACTATTTACTAACAGAGGACACAAAAAACCATGATTCCGACTATGACTAAGGGCAAAGGAGAGGTTAACATGGCACCCGAGTCCCAACAAGGGTCTGAGTCTTTTCTCCTGGACATTCAGAAGAGTGAGGAAGACCTAGGTTCATCTTTTCCTCCAAGTGGAGGAACTAGGCAAGGCTTCAGAGAGAGAGAGTGGCCCCTAAGGGGGGACCTTGCAGGAAAAGATGAGGTGAGGTGGAGGCAGTCTGCTCCAGCAACAAATGTCTGTAAGTACAAAGAGTCAGGCAGAGGATAGACAAGCTCAGAGAACAGGGAGGAGTCCAGCTTGGTTAAAGCATTGAGGGTATAAAGGAGGGTAGTGTGAAATAAGGTTTTTAAGGTAGGTTTACATCACATGGGGGGAGGCCCTAAATGTCAAGCCAAGGAAGATCACTGAAGGCTTTTGAGCCTCTATGACCATGGGTGACGTGGTCAGGCCTAAACTTTAGAAAGGTTAACGCCCCAGCCATGTGAAGGATGCATGTGACAAAGGAGCTATCAGAGGCAGGAAGATCTCTATTATTATTATTATAATATTATAAGAATTATATTATTAATATAATACAATATTACAGTCCAGGTAGAAGGGGATGAAGATCCATGATGTCCCTAGGCCTCAGTTTACTCAGGTGCAAAATGAATGAGCTGGACTACACGGCCTCAGAGACCCCGTCCAGCTCCAGGGCAAGGGTTCTCCTTTTGGGGGTCACAGAGCCGAGGCTCCCCTTCTCAGAATCAAGTTTGCTGCCTTCATTCATAACTGAAGGGCGTGCTAACTTTCAATGAGAAGCTGGTGAAAAATGTCATTTTTTTTTTCCTGTTCAAGTTCACACACCCTCTGAAATCTATTCATGGTCCAAGACCTCGAAGTTAAGAGCCCGTGCTTTAGAGTGATAATCCTATGACATATATAAAATGCTGTCAGTCTGACCGATACTCTTTTCTTAGAAGCCTGGAATTTAAATGAAAGTACTTTTAGACAAAGTGACCACACAATCCTTAAAGTAAACGCGCGCGCGTGCACACACACACAATCATCGTTTTTGCTCAGCTGTTTTTCCTTATCACAAGGGAGGTTTCAATCTGGTGGGTGGGGTGGGAAATGACCATAATATTAAGACAAAAGGCATCAATGTCTTAAAAAGCAAAACACACAATCCTTGAAGTGCTGCAGAGCAGACTTGACCCAAAGCAAGAACTCCACCCAAAACAATACAACAAAAAACCCACCCAAGGTGGTATAAAAACTCAATGGCCTGGACCAGCCAGCTTTCCGTGGTTTGCCTTCTCCCTGCCATAGCAGGGCAGGAAAGTCAGAGAGGGGATGGAGGGCAGGGATGTGTCCAGAGCATGGCTTTCAGGAAGTCACCACACACCCCTCGAATCCTGCAGGAGAGGCAGTACCTGCCCCCTATCAACAGGCAGCAGCAGCCAGCCATGTGGGAATCTCACGACTCTCAGCCAAACAACCCACAGCTCTGGAGGGGATCGCTCGTGGAAGTGACATTTCTCCCACCTGAGCCGATCCTTACAAGGAGAACGAGTGGGCACTCAGGATCTCTGCAGACAAAGCTCCTTTCTCGGTGACACGACCAGAAGTCAATGACTACCCCCAGACGTGCCTTTTCCTACACTGTGGAATATAATTTCCGTTGATTCGTAGAGCTTTGAGGTTTGAATTTCCAACAACGGGATCAACAGGGAAGAAAGAGACTGAACTACCAAAGTTCTGCCATGACGTCTAGTGGTCGATGACCAGACTCGGAGGCCAGATGAGAGAAGACAATGTGCCTTCTGTATTGTTTGGATATAACTGCCTAATGGAGTACCCATGATGTCGCCGAGACCTCCACACAGCTGCCAAAGCATGGCCATGTCACTCCAGGTCCTAACCCTTGACTCCATGGCTCCAACCTTCCTCTCCAATTTCATCGCACATGTATTACACACGATACGTTTCTCACGTGTAATGCTGGATGGACCACCCACGCTCATCTCCTTACTTGCCCCCGTTCCCACGACTCCTCACGGGTGGCTCGTCACGCCTGGGATGCTCTTCTACTCATCTTTACCTTTCAGAATCCCTAATTTCCTTCACAGTTCAGCTCAGTCGTTACATCCTACAGGAAGTCATTCTTGATCAGCCCTGCACGGAGCACCTTCCCCTAAAAATAACCTTGTATTTTGTATAAACCTATGTGCATGTGTCGTCTCCCTAATAAAATGTAAGCTCCTTGAAGGCAAGAACTCTTATGAGCCTGGCACATAGTAATCACTTAATAAATGTTTTTATTAGCTGAATGATTTCCTATTTTGTTCATTTTCTCTGCCAAAGAAAAGAACAAAAAAATGGTGAACTGGGAGCTGATACCCAAAGTAAGCAAGGAAATCACAGATCTGGAGCTGAAAGGGCCCTTAGATACCACCTAGTCCAGTTCCTACATTTTACAGATACAGAAACTGGGTCACAGGAATGGTGACTGAATTACCCAAGGCCACAGAAACAGTCATCATCAGAAGCAGCATTTGAACCTAGGACCTTTGACTCCTGAGACAATGTTCTTTGCAATCAAAGCACGACTAGCCTCTTGTTAATATAAAGGCATCATTATCCTTGGTGAATTCAAGCCACCTGGCTCAGATGAATTGTTGAGCCCCACCAGTGATTCTGAAGGACTGTGGAGAATGCGAGAGACACAACAGGACTCTAGAGGGAGGAAAGAGGGAAGGGAACAGAGGCCACAAACTATGGGTCACTGAGTTGGACTTCAATTCTTGGGGAAATTCTAGAACAGCTAATTTAAAAGATAGGTAGTGAGCATCTAGCAAAGAAGTGGTGATTACAAAGAGCCAACAGGGCTTCCTCACGAGCAGATCGTATCAGATTAACCAGGTTTTAGTAATGCATTTGATCAAGTGCCTCACGCTATTCTTATGGAAAGGAGGAAGAGATGTGGACTAGAGGATAACTGAATTAGACAGATTCAGAACTGGCTGAATGACCTGACCTGAAGAATTATCCTGGAGGGGTCAAGAGAACTGGCCAAGGATGTGAAGGCAGAAAACACGAGTTCAAATATTGCTTCTGCTACTATCATCTGTCTGACCTTCAGTGAAGGGCCTTGGGGTGTCTGGGCTATTTTGAACTTTTTGCCAGGAACCTGGATAAAGGGATACATAGATGCTACCCTCATCCTGCTTCTCTGTTTGCTTCCTCATTTGAAAAACAAGGGAGTTGGCTGTCCACCCTGATCTCAAGGGCACTTTCCAGCTAAATCTATGATCTTAATAGGACAAAATTCAATAGAGATAAATGTTAAATCTAATAACGGGCTCATAAAATCAACTTCACAAGTAGAACAGGATGGAGGCAGGATTAGATAGCGGCTCTGGGCTAACTGTCTGGGAGCCGGGGTGGACTGCAAGCTCAACGTCACTCAGTTACAAACATTCGTGAGATACGGCCTCCAGGAACAAGGAGGTGACGTTGCCCTGGCCAGACCACATCTGGAGCTCTGTTCATGGCTGAGTGTCATTGTGTAATATTATTGGTAAGATGGAGAGTATGCGGAGGAGGGAAACCAGGACGGGGAAGGATGGGTCCATGCCACAAGGGCATCTAGCCTGGAGAAAACATTGGGGAGACAGGATAGCTGCGTTCAAGTATCTAGGACTTGGATGGAGGAAAAGGCAAAGAATAGAACTGGGCTGTACATTTTGGGACACAGGATAATTTCTACCAAGACTGCTTTACAATTAACACAGAATTTGGTTAGAAGAGGGATTCACCTTGTTCTACAGGATAAGAACAAGGGGCAATGGAGGGGAGAAAGTTGCAAAGAAGTCAATTTGGGCTTGAAAGATTTCCTACCAATGAGAGCCAACCAAGAGTGGAATGAGCTGGCAGGAGAGATGATGGCTTCCCCTCCCTTGGAGGTCTCCAACAAGAGGCTGATGACTCGTCGGCTGGGATATCAAGGAAATTCCTTTGAGGAAACATGTTGGACTAGATGGCCACTGGGCTCCCTAAATTCTCATTCTGTGATTTGGGCCAACCGGCAAGCACCACACCACCATGGCAAATTCATTGCCGTGAGGTGCCAACATGGGATTAGACATCAAGCACGCTGAGGTGATGAGAATTCGTAGGACTGTCCTTTCCTGCACCCAAAGCTGACGGTTGTTTGCCTTACTAAATGGACAGCCGCTAATTTTCCAGCTGTTAACTCTATTACACAACACACACTCAGCCGGGTTCTGGGGCCTCTGCACCGTAGACGGATTTAGAACTGGAACGTACTGCCTTGCCCAGAGTCACACAGGACACACCAGAACCAGAGCTCTTTCCACAGCGCCAAATGGAAACAGTCCTTCAAGCGCCTCTCCTATCTGCTCTCCGAGCTCTTCGTCCTCCAAAATCCAGTGGATAAGAAAACAGGAGATTTCTGCTTTGATAAATTCTAAATCCATTTTGGGAATTGGCATTTTCTTTTCCCACAAGTTTTCAGGCACTGCTGTCAAAAGCAAATAGAAATGTGGGCCATTGAACCACACATAAAGATCCCTGACGGCGCATATTGACTTAGAAAACCACATATTAGCATTATGTTTTTATTTATTTTGTTAAATATTTCCCAATTACATTTTAATCTGGTTCAGGCCCACTCAGGAGTGTGGGGGCTTGCATGTCTGCCAACACTGTTCTAAGAGATCTTTTCTTTGAAGCTGGGTTGAAGTTCTGGGTGCTTAACAGTTGTGATCTTGGACAAGCCACTTCAAAGGAAAGAGCCCCAGATTTGGAGTCAGAGGACCTGAGTTCGAATACTGATTCTGTCCATGTCATCTGGGTGACCTTCAGTGAAGTGTCCCATGGCTCTTGCACTGGCCATTTCATCTACAAAAGGGCGTTACTAGTACTACCACAGTCACAGTCCTTGTAAGGAGTGCCCATTGTAAACCACACAGTGCTACAGATGAGGAATAGGTCAAAGCAATGGGAGCTATTACCGACTCCCTCTACCAGGAGAGTCTTTTTGGGGGAGGGCAAATGGAACTCTATGCAGTAGAGGGTTGTGCACCACACAGGAAGATATGCCAGCCAGTCATGGATTCTAGGCTGATGGGGACAGTGAAAATCCAAGCACAGGGAAGACCTGGGACCACTGTAAACCTGAGAAAATGGGACCCTGGAAAGGAGCTCACTTCAGTGTGGGGGGAGCATTGCTTCTCTTCCTTGTCCTTTCTGCAGACTACACTCAGAACAAGAAAATGTGTTTCTATGGAGCCTAACCAAGACTCAGCAGGGGGCACAGCACAAATTCCTGCCCAGGGCATCACCTTACTGTTCAAGTCTAGATGGAAATGACTCAAAGCACTGCTCTTCTCTGCTTTCTCCTCTCTCTGCTCCGATGTTAGGTCCCTATTCCTCTCTAGCCCTAGTCTTTATGCCCTTGCCTCAAC
Organism: Vombatus ursinus; assembly: GCF_900497805.2. NCBI lineage: Eukaryota > Metazoa > Chordata > Mammalia > Diprotodontia > Vombatidae > Vombatus > Vombatus ursinus. The sequence continues at coordinate 4,841,831 of NW_020954586.1, read as the reverse complement.
CGAACACACTCTCCCTTTTCTTCCTTCTCAGTCTGGGGAATGACTAACTTCCTGCAAGAGTCCCATCGCAGCTCATCAGCGTGACCAGAATCACTACCACTTTTGGCACATGTCAAGAGTCCCAGAATGACCCAGGATTACACCAGAAGAAAACCAGGGGCTCCCTATCATTGCACCCGTGCTATCAATTAGAAGTGAGCTGTGTTTCTGGGCAGGGACTAGTTCCTGCAGAGCTGATGCTTACTGATGAAGTCACCAAATAGTAAACCCAGCTATTAGGAAGAGTTCACACCAGATTTCAGATCAGTTTGTTCAAGGCTGTACTACCCTACAGGGACAGGGCAGCCCCCCAAATTCCCCTCCCACATTAAAGAGTCCACAACCTGGTTCTTGCCCATTTTTCCATTTATTATTGCAGCAGACAAATGCTCTGAAGGTGCGACACTCACTCTTACTGTGGCCTCTCCTAATTCTCACTAGTAACAGCCAGCAAGCCCTTTCTGGGAACACGAACCATATGCTTGACTCTGGGTAAGAAACGATGGCCGTTTCTGGTTTCACAGGAATAACACACCCCAAAAAACTGAAGGACAAAAAAAGTGGGAGGGAGAAAGGGTGCCTCAAAAAGAAAACACAAGAGGGACAATGGAGCAGCAGATGTGCCAGGTGCAGACAGCTCGTCCATCCCCAGCAGGAAAGACAGGAAGGGGAGGGGGGCTGAAATTAGTCCCTGCTCACAAGACTGGCCCTGGCAGACTGTAACCACGCCATGTCTTGCTGCACAGAAGCTGGCTCCAGTAAAGAGACACTTCAGTTCTGTCTGCAGCAACAGGGGTCGGATGGAGCCAAGAACACAGCTCTCCGAGAAAAGGTGCTGGACAGCCAGGACAAAGAAACATCGGGAGTTAACTGTTACCTAAAAGGGGCGATGAATTGTTCTAGTCAATACTGATATCCTTGTGTATACACACATACGTGTGTGTGTGTGTGTGTGTATATATATATATATTTTAGCTAGGAGAAATCTTAAACACTGCAAGTGGGGAGAAGTAAGGGGGAAAAACATGAGCAGCTCTGGAAAATATCAGTGGTTCAAGAGTCTGAACAGCAGATGAGAGTTAAAAGGAACATGGACAAAAAAACACAAATACGTGGCCTGAAAAGATCCAACTTCATGGATACATTCACATACATGAACACACCCAACACACACACACACACACACACAGGCAAACGCCCCAAAGAGAGCAGATCTCCCCAAATTCGCCCTCTTTGGCATTTCCACGGCAAATCTAACTGTGCCCAGCCAAGAGCAAAGCTATTTCCCATGGAGGGGGCACAAGGGTCGGTGGGAAGCTCTCCTTGTGCTGTCCAAAGTCAACACGCTCGCTGTTTCGCCTGTCATGCTCATCTGGCTCAGTGCTAGGATCCGTGCTCCCCGCTTCTGAAGTTTGAATCATTCTTAAATTTCCTTAGGCACACCTGATTTTGCCAAGAATGGAAATACACCCCCCCCACACACACACACAATATCTCTAGTTCATTTGTTTTTCCATTTGTTCTAATGAAAACCTTTAGGATGATTTAAAAAAACAATAAAAGTAAAATATTCCCAAACCAGTGGTGACTGGGGTGCTGGAGAGGAAGAAACGATCCTAAGCCCAATGAGGAAATGCCTGTCACTTTCCTAGGTTTCCGCTAAGCCCAGTTGATTAAGGGTCCCTACCTTGCCCCAGCCAACCCAGCCTTAGAGGATGCTTGAAAGAGAGGCCCTCGTTTTAAGGCACTGCTAATCTTTGCTCCCAAGAGCTAAGTAGATCAGTGTAACTGGAAGGCTCCTGCAGGGTCCTAGGCCGAGCACTTATTTGGGCCTTGGGAACTCATTCTACTTTTTAAGTAGAATTCAGTCCTTCTGGAGTTGAGAGGTCACTCAAACTTCTCAGACCAAGGATCTGGTCCATCTTAATGCCTGATGACCGAAGCTCTCAAGAGTTTCATCTGGGCATCGCGTGGACCAGCAGATATTTACCAGAGTGGGCACCAAGCACAGAGGACTGCCGAGAAGGAGCTCTCCTGGCCAGCTGCAAACAGGCAGGAAAGGTGAGACAGTCATCAACAACGCCAACGTGTCACCTCCGATGTCCGGGATCCTCCCACGGCACATCTTAAGATGCAGCCAGATCTGGCCTCCCAAAGTTCTCTCTCTGACCTTCCTGCTCAACGAGGGGACAGCCAGAGGCCTCTCTCTCGGGGTCTCATGCCCTGCCCCCAGGGAAGCCCGAAAGTCAGAGCTCAAGATGGGGGCTGGCTCCTGAGTAGAGGGGCCCTGCACCTCTGCAAAATGGGAGCAGACACCACGTCAGAGGCTGCGCTGCAGGCAGCCGTGCTGAAGAAGAAAGGAAGCGTCCTCGGGATGAGAAAGGGAAGGACCGGAGGCTGGCAGGAGGCCATACGGAGCCCTGGACAGTCACCAACATATCATCGACACGTTTAGAGGACAGAGGTGAGGATGAGGGAGAACGGGGGAAAAAAAACCAAAACGTCCCAATAATTTAAAGGCAGCGCCAGAAAGGAGCACTTACAGATAAGCATGGTGACTCTCTCCAACAGAAATTCTTCCCAGATGCACAGACATTCATAATACTGATAAACTCGCTGTCAACAGCTCTGGCACATACGTGTGTTCACAATACCCTTTGAGAAGTGTAACAAGAGAGCAAGAGAGGGCCCAGAAGGCATGTGGACAACGGCACACACAGCAAACGAAAGGTTCACCTCTCCCCAGAACCCCATTTTTAAAAAAAGTCTGTCTATTACAAAGTCATCTTTTCTGTCTTTCTGCTTTATAAAGTCAGCGATGCTGGAGGGCGTCTAGTGGAATCCTTCCTCCAGGGATGAGTGCAAAAGGGGAGCCCATGGATCGGGGATGTCCCTTCAGTGAGCAGACGGAGGGAGCTGCTGGAGGCCTCCCATCCGTTTCAGACAGACAGACATACACATACAGAAAAGGATTATTGCCAGCTTGGGTACTTTCACAATGTGATTTTTGTATTTCGAAAACTTGAATTGTCCCTGAAAGAGAAAGTGGGAGAGAATGGAGTGATTTAATACATAGGTCATCTAACATATATCCATACACAGAGGGGGGGGGAGGTGGGGAGCAGCTGTGACCATCAGCTTTGGGGCCCTTAGTGACCCACCCCTGGCCCTTGCTTAGCGCCTCCCTACTAAACTAACCCAGAGATACAGGGACCAGCATCCCCCCTCTTCACGCCAAAGAACTCAGTTCAACAACTCCCAGCTGCTTATGAAAAAGAGATTACTAGAGGAAGTGAGTCTGGCCCCTCTGCTTTGGAAACTTAGCTGGACTGGACTGGTCCTAATATTAGAAATAAATCCTCCCCGTTCAATTTCCGAGTGTCTCCTCTAAGTTGCCTTTTTGGGAGCAGACAGGCTTGCCTTCTCATGGATTTTTCTTCCTGAACACAAAGGTGTCTGAAAATGCCAAGAGGAGCTGGTAAGAAATGGAGAGGACCAGATCTGATCAGAGCAGCAGAGACAGGTGGACCAGAGATAAGGGTCTAGTAACTGACCCACAGTCTTTCTGGGTGTGTTTCTGTTGGCAGAGGGTTTGGAGCTCAGGCACTTCCCACACCAAGCTGCTCTGCCTAAGGCCGTTCTGCAATAAGCATCATTAACACGTGATAAGCACACCCTGCCATCATGTGACTCAGCTATCTGTCTGCCCACCATCGTATGGGGGGCTAACTGCCCCTTCTAGTGTTGTTTTGACTACTGCTATGCTCTCCAGGAATCAACGACGTATGTTCGGTGGGCAATGCCTGTGCGTGTAACACCAATGCAGCCACACTTTGGAACTCTACATGAGGTAGAAAAATTAAGAGAGTAAAAATACCTAGAACACCATCAAAGATGCTGATGCTGCTGCTGCTGCTAGGACTTACTTAAAGCATAGTAACTTGCTCTGCTCCACATCTTCACTGGTTGCCACCTCTAACCCAAGAGTCCAACTGCTGATATGGGTCAGTATGTAAAAGGAGGAAAGGTGAAAAGAAAGGAGAGGACATGGGAAGGGTTAGAGTAGGGGTGTAGTTTCTGAGGGTATGAAAATAAAATCATTTTTCTATCAAAACAGGTAGATGGGAAGAAGACAGAAAAGGATGTGCCAGGCCCAGTTCCTTTTAGAATGTGTGGTTATCTCCAGGGCTGTGGGAGAGGGAGTGCCAGTATCTATCACGCAGATAAGCAGTTAGTCTCCCTGGGGAAAGCTGGTGAAATATTCAGCAGACAGACTGAAAACTGAAGACCTCAGTCTCTAACACATAAAGTACAAAGACCTTATACAACATTTTGCCACAGAGAAATTTTTAAAGAAACTAAATAGCCACCATTCCAAGATGTCTATTTATAATCACAAAGCATGCCATCTGTGGAATGAGGCCTGCAGATACAAAAAAAAAAAAAAAATTAAGGCCAAGATCACGCTGGGCCATGAAGAAAGTGTGGGAGGGAAGGGAGGAAAATGCCACTTAAACTTAACAAGTCTTTACCTAAGCAGGCAAAAGAGAAGCCAGAAAGCATGTGCCTAATTATATTTAAGAGAAAAAAATGAAAAAAATGTGTCAATTTCACGTTTTGGTAATTTTTAGAAAAGCTATTCTGTTTCCTGAAGACCACTCATTTATTTCACTGGCTCCTGAGATTTTTTTGAGCAAAAGTATATTTTATTTCTCATAAGCGAATCAAAATTTGCATCTATAATTTTTATATGAAATCATAACCAAAGACCTTCAACATTCAGGAGGGCCATGTTCTACTTACGGCAATGTAAGAGTTCCCCGGCAAAGAAGGAAATCTGGCATACTATATCCCAGGCTACTGTCTGCCCCTTCCCTTTCCTGGTCTCCAAAGTTCCTCTTCACATCATTCTCTTTTTATTAACTGCTTGGTTTTTGCATTCTATTACCCAGTAGAATAGCAACTCCTTAGGGGCAGGGACTCATTTTTGTCTCCAGATCCCGACACAGGGCTTTGCACACAGAAGGCTTTGAACAAACGCTTGAACAAATGAACGAGTGAGTGAATGAACGAATGGAGGGGAGTGAGACGTGCGGATGACGATGGCTGGACGACAATAGCAGACTGAACAGAGCTAAGCCTTCCTCACGAAGCAGCAGGCAAAGGGACAGCTCGCAACCCAACCTGGCATCTGCCAGGGTCCCTGCCTCATGTTCTCACTGCTCTGTCTTCCTACCTGCAAACTGGAGCGTTGCTGTCCAGAGACAACGCTGCAGACACGTGGACGTGGTGCACACGTTTACGGGATTCAGAGGACGGGGGAAAGGGCTGGATTCCCTTCTGCCCTGCTGCCTGCGCCCCCGAAGTATGAGGGAGCACCTAGTAAGCGCTGCATGTGGAAGCAAGGAGATCTGGGTTCCAATTCTAGCTTCACTACTTACTATCCATGTGACCTTAGGCAAATTACTTCACTTTTCTAAGTCTCCGTTTTCTCATCTGTAAAATGGGGATAACAATGGAGCCACTTAGCTCACAGAGAGGATTGTGAGGATACAGGAGATAAAACAAGGTGTTATAGACGTGTTCACTTCTGTTATCACCTCCATCCAAGATCCCTTGGGGAAAACGTGGGGCTGCCTACCAGACCAGGATGGAGTTTCTTAGGCTTTCTTAAGCCTGGGGCTGCCTCCCACAGCAGAACCCCCTTTAGACTTTCCTAGGGATCCAAATGGTACAGGGTCTACACTGAACACAGGGCTTGACTGTGGCTGCTGACTCCAGTGGATTTAACAAGCTGGAGACAAAGAAATCCCCAAGGTTATCTCTTCTCTGAGCTATTCTAGTCCTCAGCATTGGCTCCAGAGGCCCCAGGATGCCAAATTCGACCACCATACCTCTGTCTACTCCCAAAGAGACTTGGATCACAGTTGGGAATTACACTTTGAGATCTTGATTGAGCTCCACTCCAAGCCCACAGGACTCTGTCCTGAAAGCTAGGCAGAGCTCAATGAATCACCAATCTGACCCTGGCTTCTAAGGAGTCCCTCGGGAAATGCTAACTCAAGTCAAGGAATGCTCTCCAGCTATCAGCTTCCCACCCATCAGTCCAGCTTTGATTTCTTCCTCTCTTCCTGAAAAAAAAACTGCAGACCCCCCCCTTGGGACAGGGAAGCAACAGTCCTCCCAGCTCTGATTTCCACCTCTGCAAGCTCCCACTTGACAGGTGCCAACTGTTCCTGACCAAGAAAGGATTCCTGCCACAGGTGTGCCATCCCAGGATGAGTCATCTGAGCCCTCTCTACTCAAGCTGGGGGGGGGGGGGGGTCCTGCCGGAACCGCTGTTCAAGGTGCAGCATCTGCACCGAGGCCAAAAGGGGGATCTCCAGGATCTCCAAACTGCAAATTACATAGATGCAGAGCTTAGACACTGACTTCTACAACAGAGAGGCCTTCTTATAAAAAGCAGTCCTCCCAGTTCACTGGTTTGTGGAACAATAACTATTCAGGGGTCAAGGAAGGAGGAGGTGCTGAGCAACCTAAAAGCTAAGGTGCCCAGCAATTAACACTCATACCATGAAGCATCCATGAGCATATAAGGAAGCATGCTTTAAGGGCACTTAAAGAAGGCGGAGGGGCTAGCACATCCTGTCTGGGACCAAAGCCCCTTGGGCCAACAAGAGGCTCGGGCTCCCCAGCTCCCCCTCCACATTCATGCTCTCGCATGCAGTAGGCCAGGCCGGGCTGGGACGCTTGCTTCATCAGGACATACACTAATTATCTCGGGGACCAGGTGTGTGACAGGCAAGAGGACGACATGTTCTCAGCCCTTGGGTGAGACAGAGGCCACTGTGGTAGCCGATGGCTGGGTCTCCCTGCCGGGCACCCACGATCACAAGCCAGCACTCTGTATTGACTGCCCAGGGAATAGAAGGCAGTCAGCGTGGAGGGCTCAAGTCTTACTTCAGGCCCGTGCCATTCTCTGCACCACTGGAATGACTCAGGATAATTACTCAAGGCCCCCTCTTACACACACAGGAGGTCTGGTCTTGGCAACCAAATACTAAAACCCTCCACGGTGATTCTTGTCAGCGAAGAGGGGTCAGCCCTTCCCTCCAGGCCGGTCCCTCTTTCGAAGGAGTTTTCTCCATTATAGCTGACTCAGAGTTCTAGCTTACTGCCCCAAATCGACTTCCCCAGTCCCTAACATGGAAACACACCAGGAAATTGTACTTTCACACCCCAGATGTGACTGTTCTGGCTACAAGACAATACCTACACAACACAAGCAAACGGGAGACGTACCTCTCACCTGCCCCACAAGAAGTGGGGTACTGCCCTTTAAATCACAGGATGCTGTCAAAATGTATAGGGTAAAAAAATGATCACAGTAGAACAAGGGTAACAACATCTAGAGTATGTTTCTCAGTGGTTTTTGTTAATGAGCAAAAAAAAATAATCAACTGAGGAGACCTGAGACAGCAGGGCAAGAAAGTAACCCGTGGGAACGGGGCTTCCCTCGTTAGAGAGAAGCCCAGCAGGGAGAGGTATGTCACCAAGTCACAGAGAAGATAGACGCGGCCCTACCCTGGGTGTGAGAGACAGAGAGGGGAAGTGTCCCATCAGCGGCCGCTGCTGTTCACCAGGCCGTGAAACTCCTCCCAGGCCCTGACAAGCCAGAGACAAAAAAACGAGCTTTTAACAAAGAGAGAACAGTCCCAGGGACCCAACACCCCCCTTCCAGACACTCAGAGCCCAGTGCAGGCAGCTCTTTGGCCCGGAGGGATCCGAAGGAACCACATCCATCTCATCTCAGCGGCACCTTCCACAGAGAAATCAGGTCATCTCCCAATTTGTTCCGGGTGGTCAGTCTGGCCCTCCCCCTGCTCTTAATGATGTAGTTCAGCGCAGTGTCTGCCACATAGGAGGCGTTAAGAAATGTTGGTCGACTGGCACAATGCAGGAGGAGCCAATGGCAGCCAGCAGGGCCGAGTTCACTTCTCTTCAGATTTAAGGAACACTGAGTCCCAGCTCTGTGGAGTTTGGCAGGAACTACCTCTAATCTCATAAAGGGAAACAATAAAAAAATATTGTCCTGAATGCAGTGAAGCAGGTGGCAGAAGCACCCCTCCCCCCAGCAGTGAGGAGCGGTCACCCCAGAGCACCAACTAATCCGCAGAAGGAATAAGGCCGTCCCTTCTGCTAACTCAGCTTTGCTTGGGCCCAGTCATTAATGCCTTGCTGTCTTAGCTCCATGGACACAACCAGCGACTCCAAGCTCTTTGAGAACAAAGTTATTGCTTCCAAGGTATAACTTGACCCAAACGGCTTTTGAAGAACATGGTTGTGAAAGACGCCGAGGTGTGATTAAGGATGGTGAGCTTCTCAAGGGCAGGCCTGCCTTCTCCAAGTCTGTTCCCACCCTCCCCACACACCAGCATAGTGCCTCCAACGTGGAAGGCATTCAGCAGCTGCTGAATTTATGAATGGAGGTGAAGGTGGCCTCCGGAACACCAAAGCACCGCCCTATTCCATGCCAAAGCTTTATCGTCAAAGCTAATTTCCTGGCTTTTTGCCCTAGACTTTGCTCCTGCCCCATTAAGGGCAGAATGTCTGCCAAATTTCCCTGGAAAACACCCGCTCCAAATCAAATTAAGGTTTCTTAAGAACTCGTGTACAAGCCAAAGAGAGTTACTAACCCACCCAGACCTGTCCAATCCCACTAATGCTATGTTCTCTTAATAAGACTAGCTGACACACAAGGGGCGAAGATACCACGTTACTGGGTTACATACTACTGCCACTGACCACCTCTCCTGGTCTGGCCATTTTGATGACTCATTGCTATTTTTTAATTGAAAACAGTCAGCAATGAGACTAGGATGACTGATACTCTTTGGGAAGACAAACATCATTCCTGATCAAAAGCTTCACTTATTTCTAAGTTAGAACAACACATGCCTTGGAAAGGATGGGTGGGTGGAAGGTGAGGGCAAGCGTAGATTCCCACCCAAGTGACCAGCCAGGACTGAACTGGGCAGGAAGATCAATGGCAGGAAGCCAAGCCGCTGTCTTCTCCTAACACATGACTAACACAACCAACCATGGCTCCATGGTTCCATTGGAGACATGTGATATCTCATGTGCTTCTTCATCAAGCTAAGACAACCTGACCCATCTTGCTAAATGGAAACCAGGGGAGGGTAAAATTCAACATGCAGGTTTATTACCACCCAAGTTATTATGACTTTTAAAGGTGGGAAAAGATGATGCTGGAGTTTTAAAATAAACCCAATAGTTCAGAGAATTTTTACTTTCTAGTTCTTGGATTCAAATTCCACTATAAATTGCTAGGAATTTGCCCTGGGGGCTCCAACTTATTACCAGGGTTAAAGGAAGACATTTACCTCCCTGGGCCCACCTTAAAGGACCACACTTAAACCACCCCTTCTATAAAAATGGGAAATCTCTGTTGCTCCCCTAGTCTGACCCACACCTATCTACCCCAAATCTCTCACACTGCATTCTAAGTGGCTCTTTATAGTCTTTATATAGGAAAACAAAAATAAAAGCACACCAAAAGAGCCAGCCAGCCAGCCAGCCACTGCTCTCAGGATATGTGCCCAAACCCTATCGCTCCCAGTGGCAGCCCCCACTGGCCTTTCAGGCAGGGCTGAAGATTCGAGCCGCTCTCCTCTAGCAGAATACACAAACTGGCTACCACATAAAAACATGCTTCCTTTAAACATTGACAAGTGCAAGACAAATGACTGACTGATCACATTTACTAGGGGAACAAAGTCTCAACTGTTCTATACTGTCTGTAAACTCAGAAGAGAGAAGAAACTGCCCCTTACAGACTACCTCCGACCTATCTTCTCTACTAAGATTCCTTGAGAATAGGGCCATGTCCTACGTGCCTTCAAACACTCACAGCATATGGCCCAATGCCTTCCTCATCATAGCTCAATAAGTAGCAAAGCCACCAGTGTCTAAAACTGAAATCGTTCCGGGATCGTGGAGTTAAAGCTGGAAGGAACCTAAGAGATGACTGAGCTGATTCTGAATGAAACAAAGAGCAACCCAAACCAGAAATCTCATTGAAGATCAGCCTTCCTAGGAAGAGCCTTCTTCATGCTTAATGGCACGACTCTAGTTGGGGACATCATAAATTTGACCCCAGAGTAGCAGTCAGCATAGATCCACTGGGTACCTACCCCAGGACTAGACCAGAGATCTGGTGTGAGGTGAAGATCCTCATCCAGGATGGGTCAAGTTTAAGAAGTCTGTCATGAAACTGCAGTCGGTCCATCTGAACATGTGATGAGAGTCTCCCCTCTCAAGCACCCTGGCAGTGCCCGGTTATGGTCCCTAAAGTCAAAGGGGCCAGAGAGTGCCCGTCCCACTAGATCCCTGTGCAGATCAGTCTGGGCCATCCCTCTTCCCTTGAAGGGGAGGACTGCACTATCACAGCCGCTGCATGGACTTCAGCCCTGTACCCTGCCCATCAGCTCTAGTGCCTTAGATCTGAGCTTCAAAGGCCAAGGTCAGACTGCTTCTGACAATGCTGCTCCGGCTGACCAAATTTCTCCTTCAACGTAAGGGGTTGATTTTCCCCTTGATGTTCACAAGGGCCCAAACAGAGGCACAAAATGCCAAGGAAGGACTTCCACATAATTAAGGGAGTGACTAGCACTGAGCATCAGCTCAGCTTAATAAGTCTCCTGGGTGAAGCTTCACAAGCCTGTTCTATCTGTAATGAAGCAACTTCTACAAATGAAGCAGGGTGGCTACTGTAAAAGATAACTCTGAGAGCAGATTCTATCTATGCTTCATTTGAGATGCATGTTCCCCCCGTCAGGTAGACTGATTCGGCACTTGCTTCTTGAGCACCAAGGTTGACTGCTCAGTCCTGGAGAAGAGTCACATGTGCCACTGGGCTCTTTCTAGCTGACCACAATGTAGCTGGGCAATGGCGTCAAGGAGGAAAGGAAGAGAAGGGCCACAAACGGCTCGTGGTAGGGGCATGGAGAAGGGAGAAGAGAAGCCTGGAAAGAGGAAAGATTAAACAATACGCAAGACCGTGAAAATGAGGGCATAGACACCAAAGTGAAGAGAGACAATGACTGAAAAATCATCTAAACTGACTCATCCTTCTTGCAAAAGTCTCCTTTCTCCACTTCTGGCACCCCTAGCATCCAGGGTCCTTTCAGGACACTGGACATTTCTCTTCCTCATCTTCCACACAATTCACCTGGCCTCATCAGTCCAAGAATCCAAAGGAATAGAGTAAAGCATAAGCAAATTCTGACATTCATCCGGCTGGGGTAAAGAAATACCCAAATTTGGGGCTTTCTAACCAGATCTCAGTCCATGAGGCAATCACAAAGCCTATCAATTGCATGAGTCACGCTACACTTAAAGGAAAGCCAGCCCTCACTTACGATATTTAACCATTACTTTGTATACTCCACAATCCTTGGGGGCAGAGAGAGAGAGGAGAAGGGTCACAGAGGGCAAGAGAAAGGATTCCAGCTCACCAATAAATCCTGTAAACAGAGCTGGGGCCTTGGAGATCCTGGTACCTCCTGTAAGCAGGCCTAGATCCCATTAATAAAGGAAACGACACAGATGCCCAGGGCCTAGGGACAACCAGCGCTCCTTTCAGCCCTGTCAGGGTGGAGCCTGATCATCAGACTGGTACACCAGAAGGCTGGCACAGTCAAAACTACAATGACCACTTTGGGAAAGTAACTATTATGGCTAAACCCAAGCCTTGAAGTGTTGGCTGACAGGCAATCTGGTGCCGGGGCGGGATGCCTTCAGATGGCATCCAAGCTTAGTAAAGAAAGTGCTAAGTGACTGTAGAAGGAATCTTCCTCAAGTTCTTCTTCAGGGTTAGAGAAGTCTGCCTGCCTCTGGAAGACAAGCTGCAGCACACAGGCAAAAGCAGCAAGCCAGGACCCAACTCTCGAGTCCGCCTCCCTTGGAGCCAGTTCACAGGGGACAAAGATGGAGGCTCAAAGTCAGGGGCTCAAGCAAGACTCACCCCTCCCACGCTGCAACCTGAGAAGAGCCGAAGCACAGGGCTTCCAGCTATGGCAGCTCAAACGTCTCTGCCAGGTAGGAAAATCCTGCTCACACAAAGCCAAGACGCAACAGACACGTAAGCGCACACAGACAGGAGCAGGGTTTGCACTCCCCTACCTCCAAGCAAGAGATTCATTCAAAGTGAAGGCAAGCTGAGAAAGCTAGCAAGACAAGACCTGAGGCTCCCCGCTCCGGGCCTAATGGAAGCGGCGTCCTAACAGCCCCTTCACCACCCGAGTCTCCAATGTGGCTCGCTACAAGCGACAGAAAACAGGGCCTGGCTGAGGGCGTCCCAGGCTGCCCTGGGGACTGGAGGCAGACACCACTGGCTCCTCTTGGCCATCACACGTGGGACACTGCACTGTTCACCGGGACAGCGCTACAAAGGAGGAGCCCGGGGAGAGTCAGACAGGCCGCTTCTTGGAGGCACCAGAAAGAGCAAGATCAGGAGACAAACTCGTTTCGCACCATTTATTGAGTGATCTCGGCTGTCACTGTGACTGTGTTAGCCTGCACTGAAAACAGAAGATGCTCTTCCAACTCCTGTTGTCCGGGGACAGAAGTGTCTTCCAGGTGGCACGCCAACACAACAAAAGACTCCGATGATGCCAGCTGCGACGACGGTGCCATCCAGTAAGGGACAGGGTCATGGCACATTCAACCGCGTCTTCCAGAGGTTATGAAAAAGGAGCCTTTGGGGGCCCAGCCTGCCTGGCATTCTAATGGAAGTGCAAAAAGTTGGCATATTGGGAGGGGAATGGAGGGAGAGTGGCACCTGAGTCCCAAGGTGGGCTTTGTGGGTCCCCAGGGTTGCAGGGCTCTGTCCCTGAAGGGACAGGGGTAGCAGGTCATTTTCTCTAGAAGCCTAAGACACCCTGCCTTTGGCCGGCAATCCCAAGACTCCTACATGTCTCTAGTATGTAGGCAGGACTGCCTCAGGGCACTGGGAGAGCCCAGAGGCAGAGAGAGGTGAGAGGAGCCGATGGACTTGCTCTCTCTTTAAAAATCTTTCTCTGACCAGAACAGGTAGGGGTACCCAGACAAATGCAGGCGTCGGTCAATACGCAGTCTGGCCAAAGGAAGAAAATTATCAAAACCTTGAAAGCAAAGAGTAAGAAAAACCAACCGAGAGAGAAGCAGTGCTAACCTAGAGAGACTAGGGCGAGTGACTGGGGCAATGGCTGGCCAGTGGGTCTCTGGCTAACAGCCAGCCCAATGCTGGGGCATTTGATTAAAGCAGGCCACTGAAATGCACAGAAGCACATACAACACACAGTGGCAGACACAGAGCCAGCGTCTGTCTAAGGAAAAAGGCTCCCGGTCTGCTGTCGAGGTGCGTGATGTGACCCCAGCTGCCCGAGGTGTCACCAAAGCAAATGCCAAGAGGCCGGGGGCTCCAGGGACCTAACCCAACTCCACACCCCACCCCTGCGTCCTCTGTCCGGGCACGGGGAAGCAGTGTTCCAAATGGCTAGACTGTTGTAAACAACTGATGGGCTCATGATTGGTCTTTAATAAGTAGAGTAACATGAAGGTGATAATAATAATAATAATACTTGGGACTGCCTGAGCACCCTCTGTTGGAGGAACTCAGATCAATTACAGACATTAATTCAGCCTCACAACAACCCTGTGAGGTAGGTTAAGTATTATTATCCCCCATTTTACAGATGGGGAAACTGAAGCACAGACAGGCAAAGAGACCTACCGAAGGCATACAGCAAAGTCATGGTCAAAGTGCGGCATTCCGCCCAGGAAGCCTGCCTCCTAATGGTCAGTTCTCTTTCCCAGGCTGAGATGCTCTAATGGCTTTTATTGGCTTTGTACTGTCCTCATCAGTAATACCCTGTCTCTGAAAAGGCAACCCTGGTCAGTGAGATTTCCTATGTGGGAATGGCTCCGTTTCCTGAGATTCCTGGTGAGGTGCCACGGCTTCACCTCCACCTCTGACCCTTGTTTCCCCACTCAGGCTTATCCCCACAGGAACCACCTGCTCAGGTCCTTGGCACTCTCAGCTTGACACAAAAGGAAATGACATCACCACCCCAGGGCTAAGTCCAATTCCCAGGACTATGAAATTAGACTGAAGCTAAGGGGTTAAAACCACAGGTAGGTGAGGATAGGGATCTACTACCTCCAACAGCAGCAAGAAAAAGCAGAGACCTTGTCCTTCTTTTGAGGAAATTGATTAGAGACTGAAAGACAAGGCAGCCTATATAAAAATAAGCCTAGGTTAATACAAAATGGTTTAAAAGAAAAGATCTCTTTTACACGGCCCACGTTTGATCCGAGTGGGTGCCCACTGGAGAGCTATCCAAAATCACCCAAAGCCCTAGTGTCTCAGACTGGCCTGGCCCTTCTCCACAGGTCAGCCTCCTGCACAATCATGCTCATGTGGGCACATGGCCGGGAGGTGCCAATGTGCCGAGCTCAGGGACATCCCCGGCCCCCCCACAACACGTACTTGATGCTGTCGGTGTGTGTTTTGTATTCCATTATGGTGTTGGGAGGTAGGTTAAGCACTCGACGGAGCGTGTCCCGGATACGGGCTGTGGTCGCTTGGTCACTGGCAGTCTTGTTCCAGATTGAAATAATGTCCTCCTAGAAGAAGGACAGGACACCCGATCAAGGCAAAGAGGAGGTGACACAGAGGTAAAAGGCAGGGCCAACCCCAGGGTGACTCACCTGGAAACGGACAGAGACAACTGCCCCACAGATCTCCTCGCCCACCATGAACTGTTCCCCCAACATGGCAAGTATAAGATTCTCCCAGCACCGGGATGCTAAGCCCTTGCGGAGTCGAATAATCCATTTGCCACCATTTTTATTTGCATCATCCTATAAAAAGGAGGGTGAAAATATAAAAAATGGCTTCAAAGCCTTTTTCTTTCATAAACAGTAAAGAGCCCGACCATTTGAGGAAGAAGCCAAACTTCAGGAAGAACTGCATTTTCTGAAGCGCTCAATTTTGTAGGAGGGAACTTGACTCAACTACAAGCCACATCAAAGCACAGAGACACAGCCTTCCAACCACTGCTCTTCTTCTCTAAAGAGGTTCTTCAAGAAACAAAAGGAAACCCAGATCAAGTACTAGGAGGTCCAATTCAGAGGTCTGGAACCCAGGGGTCAATGAAGGGAGCAGGCCACCACCTCAGGTTCAAGTCACTCGTGGGTACTTTCGTGTGACGTGTTAAAGCAACGGCCACATCCTGCCTCCGAGCTCCTCCGGTTACCTGCTCCTAACTAACGGCATTCCGAGCAACAGCTGGGAAGACCACAAGTGACAGTCCCAGGGGACCGAGGGGAAGGTGCCCCTCCACTGGCAGGGAGAGAGAAGCCCCAGCTCATCCACGTGGCTTGAGCTTGATTTCTTTTTTGTGTCCCATCTACCAAGCCATAGAAACAAACCACGGACACAGGTCCTTACCTCAAAAGGCATCCTATAAGTGTTCACTGAGCTCTGGTTCTCAGAAAACACCAATTCCTATTTCTCAATTTGAGACCAGGCTTTTTTAAACACTCAGACCCCATCGCTGCTACCAGGGACGTGCTCAGGCAAGTCAAAGCTAACCCCAACATGCAGGTCAGAGAATTTACTCACCTCCCACATGGGTTTGATTCCCTCTTTGAAGAGATGGAAGTCACTATGGCCTGTCAGGTCCCCGGGACGTACCATGTGGCTATAAAACCTCCAGAACTGCTCGACCTGTGAAGACCCCCCAGTTAGCACCATGTTAATAAAGAGGGATCCTGCCACGCAAGACTGCCATATGGCAGCCTCCTAGCAATACCTAGCAGGTGAACCATTCTGCTTCCTGGTCAGAAAACATGCACATGCCCTCTCCTAGTTTTTCTGGCCTTATTTCAATAATCCCTCCTCCATGAAGCCTTGGCTTCCACCTGGTTCCAGGTGCCCCAGTCACTCCAACAATCCCATCATGCACACATCTAACTTAAAGGAAAGCATATTGAGAAAAACAAGAATGTGGGATAATCCAAAGGCAGGGAAGAGCCTTGGTACAAGTTCTACCTCCTTCTTTGTAGAGACACTGGAAAACAGAAAAACAGTAAAGGAAATACTAATGAGGCCCACAAGAAGATGGCCCGACGAGGGCCTCAACAGGCACCAGACACGATCCGCCATTGAGACCACTCTTCTAGCTTCGGCCAACACCAAAGATTAAACAAACGACGACACATGAAGTTACCACTCTTTATGGCAAAGTTCTACAGGCAAGTTCACACTCAAATTTCTAATACTTTAACTCGAATTCCACCAGCTCCACAGCCTCAGTACAATGCTTGGTTTTCAACAAGTTGAAATGTCAGGGGCTCTTGAGGATTTAGAGCACATTAACTGGGCATGTAATACTCAGGTGGTCACAAACAGACCTGTGACCCTAAGTGCTTACCTTAAGAGTAAACAGAGAAAGTTTTACTTTCCTATGGACAGGGCTTCTCCACTTGCCTGCATTTTCACTACATGGCTGTTAGTGGTTAGAGTCCTGTCTTACAACTCAGAGCAATGAAATGACCAGGTGGAGAAACGGACAAAAAACCAGGTGTCAAACTCACAACCTTCTGCAGCTAGAACCAGAATAAAATGGAACTGGAAATGTTTTCCAAAATAAATAAAAATGTTATGCAACATACATACCACCAATTTGTGGTTTTCTAAGTCAAGACCTGGCCCATCTGATGTCACCGCTGTCAATGACCAAAGGGGTCCTTTTCTCATCTCAAATGCCCTATGCTCACAGTACTATGGGTTTCCAAATCCCTGCACAGAATAAAAAGAGGGTGAAAGTGTTCTAAGAAAGCTCGTTGGAAGAGTCAGCCCTTAATAACTGCTTCTGCATTCAGCCATTCATGACAGACCCATACAAGTCCGAGGAAGGAATGTTCAGAATGACTCGAAAGAGCCTAAGACCAGTAAAGCTACGAAATACGAATGTGTATGATTTTAGAAAAACAACTTTTCCCAAGTGAAACGCTTTTTTTTGGTATGCTTTTCATTTTTAGAGAATATTCACTTCCAAATGTGCCCCTCTTCCTTCCTTCCCCAGCAAAACTAATCAAGACTGAAAAAGAAAACAGCTTGGATGGAAGTACCACGACATTCCACCCCCAGAGTCCTCCACCTTGCCGAGGAAATGAGGCGCTAAACGCTTCCCAAGAGTCACCGTCCCGTAATTCAAGTTACTTTTCAACGGAGCACCAGCCTACGGGCACAGGCCCTCTTCCCTTTCTGCCCCTGCTCCCTGGAGCCTCCTCTGCTAGCACCAGCCCACAGGCACCTTCGGCTCCTTGACTGCCCACGGCACTCACGGCACCCGGCACATACTGACCCGTAAGAAGTAATTCAGCTCTTCTCTGTACACTGTCTAGCCTAGCATACACCGTGCTCGATACATTCCAAGGGTCTAAGTTTTGTCTTCACAAGACTAATCTGCTTCAGCTTGGGGCCTGGGACGTGCTCCAGGAGGGCAAAGCCCACGCCCTAATGCTGCTTTTAGCTCACTCTGCACAGCAGTCTACACATGGGAGGTGGGGATACATGGATGCTGAATTAAATGAATTACACCCCCACCCTGCACTGGCTACCGTAAGTGCCCTCCAGTGGTGACTCTGGAGTGCTGAAGTTTGCAGTTTTATTTTAAAGTTTCTAAGGCTACTGATTAGAACAAAATTAATACAGTAAATATTCAGTGCCTGCCAAAATAACAACACAAACTGCTCTCGGAACTGGTACAGGAGAGGATGTGAGGCCCACAAGGGGGGGGGGGGGGGGACGCAGTCTGAGAAGCCTGAGGAAGACAGCTGGCGGCAGCTAAACCAGCAGAGCTGACAAAACCCACGGCGGTTTCCGGGAGGCCGCCGTGCTCCAGGACTGGGAGAAATCTCACAGGTGCCAATGGAAGGATAGCGCTGGGAACACTGGAGGCAGCAGGTGCTAGGTGCTGGCAGCAGAGAGGACAGCACTGATGGAGTTGGGGAGGACAGTGGGGGAACGCCCAGCAGCGTTCGCGCTTTATGTGGCAGCCAAGTGGGAGTCACACCAGGCTGCTGAACGGATGAACAAGGGGTTCTGAGCAGGGCACGGAGCAGTGCCAAGACTCACAGGCTACCACAGCCGTCTGGGTGCGAGATCTGCCACCAAGCCCCAAATCCTCCTTCTCCTCCTCCTCAATAGGTTCGGCTGCTCTCCCTCACATACTCTGTCCATACTGGTTTCCACAGGGCCAATCCTACTTGTGATTTATAACCTGCCTGATTCCCCAAAGGAGCGGGAGGTGGGGAGAAGAGGGCACCACAAACCCCAGGCTCAATGTGGCATGAGAGAGAGAAGCGAGGACATTCCTGGATTCAGCTTGTAGGAGGGAGAGGGGGTGGGTGTGACACCCCCCCACACACACCCCCACATCCACCTCTGGCCTAAGTAGATAAGTGCCTCCTTGGCAAACATGTACTGATAGATCCCCACACCCCAAGCCCCCTCCCATCTGCTTTTCCTCTGGAACACTGGAGCCAAAGTCAGTCTCCTTTCACCCTGCACCGGGCACATGTACACACGCTCATCCTTCTATCCTGAGGCCATCTCTCTGGTGCTTTATGATTTACCAATCACTTTCCTCAAAACTACTCTGCAAAATAAGTCATGGATGTATTTTATTGTCCTCATTTTCCTGATGAAGAAATTGAAGCAAAGGGACAGTGGCTGAGGATGTGGCTGCTTCCACTTAAGACCCTGTCCCTTAAGGTTATGGAGATAGTAATTCCAGTAATGACAGTAATACTGACATCGCACTTGACGCTGAAACATTAAAGGACTGAACAGCCCGGGACCCATGGTGGGATGGATTTGGCTTGCAAGGTCCAAGCCCAGCAGCCCACACCCCCCATCCTCAGCCACAGGAGACGGTGCCCTCCTGGGTCTGACAGCAGGCCAGTGTAACAGAATGAGGGCCAGCCTGGGCAGTCAGCTGAGAGGCAGGACTTTACCAGAGCCAGCATGACCCTGGGCAAGTCACTGACACCCAGTGCCTCGTCTCTGGAAAGTGGGGACAAGGCTATTTGAACTATCTGCCTCACGTGGTGCTTGTGAGGAAAGGTCTGGGCAGAGCTTCCAGGGCTATCTTGGTGTTACCGTCAATACTGTAACCTTAAGAGAAGGAACCACACTGTCCTCCACTGTCCCACCACAGTGGCCCATCCTGAGGGTCAGGCTACAAGGAGGGAATGAAGCCTTCCCTGGTAACCTTCCACTGCCCCAAGCAGTTGAGACTCCCCCAAATGCTGCGAGGAAACACCCACCTTGGCCTGAGCACCTCCATCCTGTGCCAGGAGTGTGCTACCTGCCCATCCAGGATTTCCTCAAAACACCCTCCTGCCCACAAAAGAGCTAGTGAACAAGTTGTTTCTTAGCTCTGTTTAGGGCCACCTAAACAGGGGCTGGGCTGCCCTAAGACAAAGCGAGATGGTCACCCCATCCCTGGCGAAAGTGGTTCTGACCTGTCTTTCAGTCCTCGTATAGGTCCGATCACATAAAAGGAGCCAGAGTAAAAGGATCCAAGCAGTGAGGAGGTTCAGCTCTAAGATAATGTCTGCCATCATCTCTGATACCATAGAATACACAAAGCAAAAGGAAGGGCCTCTTCCTTTAAATGTTATCACTTAACACTAACCAAAAACCCAGGAGATTATAAACTCCTTGAGGACAGGACCATTTCGTATCCATCTCTGTGTCTAGCTGTGTATTCAATAAAAATGAGCGAAATTAAAAGTTCAAGGAAAATCACTTTGGACCCCAAATCCACAGCCCAGATTTTCTAGGTCTAAATGAATCAATGTTTTAAAAATATATGAACGTAAGGGGCAGCTAGATGGCGCAGCAGATAGAGCTGCAGCCTTGGAGTCAGGAGGAGCTGAGCTCAAATCTGACCTCAGACACCCGACACTTACTAGCTGTGTGACCCTGGGCAAGTCACTTAACCCTGATTGCCTCACCAAAAAAAAGCAATATATATACGGACTTTCTTATTTATCCAAGGTCTCCCGGATAAATTTAGTTGATGAAACTGATGTGTGCCATAGGTGTCTAAGACCAAGCACAGGGGCAGCTAGGTGGCCCAGTGGATAAAGCACTGGCCCTGGATTCAGGAGGACCTGAGTTCAAATCTGGCCTCGGACACAAAACACTCATTAGGTGTGTGACCCTGAGCAAGTCACTTAACCCCACTGCCTAACCCCCTGCCCCCCCAAAAAAGAGCAAGCACAGAAGTCAAATCCCAGGTTATCAGCTTCTACAAGTAAACTGAATGCCAGTTTGCCAAAGCAGATAAAGGGCTGCTCATGGCATTCATGAATACGGAGATACGAACGTGACACCACAAGCCAGGCAACTAACTACTTCCAATCACCGCAACAAAAGAAGACTCACAGAGGCGAATGTGCCGATCTGCTTAATGTTCTGCTCGTAGCTCTGTGAGCTGGTCGGCCGGCCTGGTGTCCTCCGGGAGTACCAGAAAGTGTAGTTGTACTGCAGTGGGTGTTCTGCAGGCCCAGGGACAACAGCCTGTGGAACAAAGCAATCCACTTAGCCCCTTCCAGAAGGGGAGGCTTGGGTGGCCCTCCTCGGCACTCCTAAGCCTCCCCTGCCCCCAAACAAAAGGGCCAGTTAGCCCCTAAGTGAAGTAAGGAGAATCAACAGCTGTCTGCTTTTGGCAATTCAAGTCACAAATCCTAGAACTGGAGAATGCACACCACCTCAAGGATCTATGATAAGAGAAATGTTCCAAGTTATAAGAGAACCTCAGGAAATTCCCTCTCTCAATCCAGCATGCCAGGTATCCAAAGCAGGGGGAAGAGCCTCTCCCTGAGTAAGGGGATGCTGGTTTCAGACAAAGAGGCTCCGTGCAAGGCCCTGCAAGTCTTGCTTGGCCTAGACGGATCTCACCAGCTTCCCAAGATTTAAACCTGCTGCCGAATGCATCTGAGAACATTGCTCCAAACACACCTTCCTCTTGTTGCTGCTCTGACTTTTGTCTCGCTCACTTTTTTCCTTCTCACCGTCTTTCTGTGTGCTGTTTTCTTCATTCTGGTCATGGTCCCCACTGTCATCATCTTTCAAGCTGAAAGAAAAGATAAAACAACATGCCTCCTATGGCTGAATTGTCTCTTCCTCATCCAAAAGAACCAGGAGATGCATAAGATTCACTGTCTTGAATAAAGAGAAACCACCTGAATTCAGTGTGTGGGTGTGGAAGATGCCCAAATGTTAAAGCGAAACAAGGAAAGGACTCCTGGCAGGTTAAATAAAATGAGACCCCAAGCAGAAAGCCTATGTTGGCGCTCCAATACCCCTAATAAATTACAGGTGTCAAAACGGTGAGTGGAGGTTTCAAGCGCACCATGCCAGAATGCCAGGACTCCAGCCTGGTGCTGCTGAACCCTTTCCCAGCTCAATGCTGGGAAATTTGCCGGGAAACTCTAAGGATCCAGCGCTAATTCCAGGACTATGCCGACACGGGAGAAAAGCTGGACAGACTAGCTTAAGGAGAACGGACTCCTGGACAAAAGTCTGGAGCATGGAAAGATGGATATTCTAAACCAACAACTTAAAGTGGGAGCTCTGAAATCACTCTTTTGCCTGTTGCCTTGGAGCTAAAGGGAGGCATGGGGTTAATAAGTGTGACTAATACTAGAAATGCTCAAACTACACCCCAGGTTAGAGTCATCAAATACATGAATTTATTATAGGAAAAGGTGGTGATTAATTCAGGTTCCAACTCCCTTGGATAAGCAACCACTATCAACCAGCCTTCACTGAGCATTTGCTGCTCAGGAGCTGAGATGGACGATAGGTCAAAGAGCCATCCTTACCTCAGGCATCAGAGCTCCTACTGCTTTCTCTCAGAGCTCACCTTCCTTTTATTCTGCACGTATCTCTTCCATGGCTAGTGATCTGCTTGTTGTCTCCCCACCTTGGATGGGAGCACCCACATGATGCCTGGGACGCCTGGCACACAGTAAGCACTTACTAAATGTTTGCTGACCGACTGACATGTGCACATACCAAGTGACTAGACAAAGCACCAGATGAATGCAGCAGACAGTGAGCTCCGTAAGAGGACATGGGAGTGAAGTAGGCTGATGGGGAAAAAGAAGGGCTAAATAGCATTGGACAGATAAAACGGAGATAAGGGGAGAATAGGGAAGAACAGAGACACTCTGGGCAAACACTTTTCCTAATGAAAGAAACCTGACCCAGGAGACCTTGAAGCAAGCAAAAAGCATTCCTGAGGAACCACAGAAGCTCAGGCTCAACCACACAGTTCTCCTACCCTCATCTGAGCAACATCTCTGACAATCAGGTACCCACCCTTTATGGGAAACCTCCACTGATGGGGAACTCCACATTCTATGAGGAAGCCCTCTCCACTCTACCACCCCCGAGGGTCAAGGAAAACAAAGCCTCTCCCACCTGCCAGCCCTCCCAAAAGCCGTTTCTCCTCTGGATTAAACATTCTCAGTCCCTGGGACCAAACCCCAGAAAGTCAGGCTTCCATTCCCCTTATAACCCTGGTCTCCCTGTCTCCGCTCCCCCCCCCCCGCTTTGGACATACACTCTAGCTTGCCAATTGTCTTCCTAAAATGTGGTGCACAGGACTGAACCAATGCTCCGATGCTGTCTGACCAGGGCAGAGGACAGCTATGACCTCCTTAGCCATGGACACTAGGCTGTTCAATGAGCCTGTAATCCTCTAAAGCCTCCAAGAATTTTTCAGAGGAAATGATGACTCTTCCATTCTGGACTTGCAGAGATGATTTTTTTTCTAAACTCAAGTGTAAGACTTTACATTTACCTTTCACCTTATTAAATTTGGTTTTTGGCTGCCAATTCTATCAGCATGGGACATGTATTCCAATGATGTTAGAGACACACTGCAGCCTTTTACAACCACCTCAAATGCTTTAAATGCAGGAACCCTGATTCTGACCAGAAGTACTCATGTCCTATAACAGAACAATTCCACATTAGCAACATAAAATTGGAGTTTCTCTTCACGTATCTGTCTATGAATCGATTGTGCTGTACTCTTTTCCTAATCTTACACCACAGCTCTGTATGATTCCAAAGAAAGCGAGGGAGAAACTTGTTCTCGGACAAGAACTGTGGGAGAAGGGCAGACGGGCTTAGAAGTACATTTCCTCTCAGCAACTAAGTTACTTGGAAGACAAGTATATGGATTGCTTAACAGTAACAGAAGACAAAAAGAAGTGGAACTTGATGAATTTTTCAAGGAATGTTTTTTGGTTGCCTGGAAAGAAGGAAGGTAGGATACCAGTCAGGAGATCTGAGTTTGGGTCTCATTAACGTCTTTAGCAAGTCCTTTTCCCTTTCTGAGCCTCAGTTTTCTCATCTGTAAAAGGAGGGGATAGCACTGCTTAGTGCTACACGAGGTCTAGGGCCCCTTCCAGGCCACTGGATCTGGAGTCAAAAGCCTTGGCTTTAAATCTTGGCTCAGCTACTTCCAACTGTGTGACCCTAGGCCAGTCACTTTCTCTCCCATGAGAACTTTTCACACATTTAGGGCAGCAAAGGTCTCCAGGGGTCAAATCCAACAAAACTACAGCAATTCACCTCGCTGAGATGGGATCCCTGCTCCTTGCAAAGTGCAAGCTGTCTAGGGCCCCAGGATCTCTAAGCCCTTTCCTGCAGCACCTGGGACTAAAGATTTACACCGGGGCTCCCCTTAAAGGTCATCGCCTCCGAACCTCTCCCTGCACCCAAGTTAACTGCGGCCAAGCCCGGCTAAGGTCACACAAGGTGCCAGAGCCGAGGTCCCCGACTCCACGCCCCTCCCCCGCTCCCCGCAGGGGGGGCCCCACGTGGCTGCAGGGTCCTTCCTGGTGCCCCCGCCCATCGCTGGGCGTGTATTCGGCTTTCTAGCTCGGCGGACACTTGCTGGAGAGCCCGAGCTCGGCAGAGTGGAAGCTCCTCGAGGGCAGGGGCCCGGCCCTCCAGCCCAACCCTCTCACCTCCACTGAGCCACCACTTTACGGAGCATGCATGAGGCGCCTACTACGTGTATGCCCTGGGGATCCATCCCCACCCGGCAGGCGCGTGGGAGGCGCTTCATCGACGCCAGCTGTTGGCGATGGGGGCTGCCCTCGAGGAGCTTCCACTCCACGGCCAAGGAAAAAAAGGGGAAGCGGAGGCCCAGGGAAGGGAAGGGACTTGCCCAAGGTCGCAGGGGGTGGTGACAGGGCCAGGATTCGAACCCAGGTCCTCGGACTCCAAATCCAGCGCCCCGACAGGCACCCCCGAGGCGCTTAATAAAGGCGCGCCGATTCGGGGAGGGGAGAAGACGTGGGTGCCTCAGCTCTGCCTTCCTTTCCCGCCACCCTCCCCCCAGCCCGGGGGTCCCCTACCCCCGGGTCCCGTCCTCGGCCCCGGGCGGGCCCCGGCGAGGGCGGGCTCAGGCTCAGGCCGGCCCGGGTCGGGGGCGGCGGTTGGGGCCGCGCGCCACGCCACTCACGCGTCGAACTTGTTGTTCATCCTCTCACTGCCGCCGTCGTCTCACTCACTGACTTCCGCTCCGCCGAGTCCCTCGGCCTCGGTCCCCCCGGACACTTCCGGTGGCGCTGCGTACAGCCGGAAGTGCAGCGCGCGAGCCCCCGACCGAGGTGGGAGGGGGAACGGAGCGAGCGCCTCCTCGAGAAGTCAGGGGCGGGGTCGGAGGCGGGACCTGGAGGCGCGCCTGCGCAGTGCCGGGCGGGGCGGGGCGGCTCCTCCTCCCAGCCCGCGTGGGTAGGGCTGGGGGCGGAGCGAAAGGGGGTGGGAGAGAGCCCACGACATCCCCGCCCCTACGCTGGGAGGGGTGAAAGAGGAAGAGGAGGAGTGGGGCCAGTCGGTCCACCCTCCTCCTTCTTACAGAAGAGGAAACTGAGGCCCAGGGAAGGGAAGGGACCGGAGAGGTCACGGTCCAGCCCCCTCAGTTTACAGATGGGGAAACTGAGACCTGAGGAAAGGAAATGATTATCAAAGGGCCCAAGATCAGGGGGATGGCGGAGTAAAGGTGGGGACTCGCTCACCTAAGCTCCAAATACCTGTAAAAATGACTAAAGAAATGCTAGAGCAGCAGAAGCCACAAAACAAATTTCCAGCCCAAGACAACCTGGATGGTTGAAGGGAAACATTGCGCCAGGCTGGGACAGGAGTGTGGTCCAGCACAAACCGCGCCAGCGCAGACCGGATGCCAGAGGCCCATGTGGTGGCTTCCAGACTTCTTGGTCCACAGATGCCAAAGACCACTTAGAAGGTCAATGGGAAAAGTCTGTGGACCTGGGTGAGAGAGGAGCGCAATCCAGCCCTGCCCCCACCCAGCCCTGGGATGGCGGCAGTGGTGGCTGAGAGGGCTGCTTCCAGAGCTTGTGGCAACAGGGGAGAGGGAACCCTCCTCAGAGTTCCAGGGCACTGACAGGCCAGAGGAGTAGTACACACCTCCCCTTAGATCACACCACCTTGGAAGAACTGAAAATACAGGTCCCTAGAAGTATCTCTGAAAACAGCTACACAAAACCCCTGAAGCTTGGCACAGTGCGCCCTCCACCCTGGAAGCAGAGCCCTACCTTAACAAAGAGTTAAAAAGGCAAGTAATTGACTGGGGAACCGAGCAAACATCGGGGGGAAAATCAGACTATAGAATCTTACTTTGGTGACAAGGAATATCAAAACATAAAACTAGAAGAAGTCAACAGAGTCAAAGCTCCTATATTAAAAGCTTCTAAGACAAATATGAATTGGTCTCAGGCCATGGAAGAGCTCAAAAAGGATTTTGAAAATCAAATAAGAGAAATAGAGGGAAAATGGGGAAGAGAAATGAGAGTGATGCAAGAAAATCATGAAAAACGAGTCAACACCTGGCTAAAGGAGTCTCCCCAAAAATTGAAGAAAATAACACCTTGAAAAATAGACTAGACTAAATGGCAAAAGAGGTCCAAAAAGCCAATGAGAAGGCCTTAAAAAGCAGAATTGGCCAAATGGAAAAGGAGGTCCACAAGCTCACTGAAGAAAATAATTCCTTAAAAATTAAAATGGAGCAAAGAGCCCAAGTTCATAAAACCTGAGTTGGAAGGGACTTCAGAGCTGTATAATCTAACCCCTTCATTTCACAGAGGGGGAAACTGAGGTTCATGGGCAGTCACTTCCCTAAAGCTCAGCTCCGAACACATCACCCTGCCCCAATAAACCCCAGTGGCTCCCTATGGACTCCAGGATCCAATCTTTAAGGCTTAGTTTGGCCTTCCAAGCCCTTCCTCACCAAGCCCCCTTCCACCTTTCCAGTCACTTCCTGGCTGTGCCGCAAACCAAACCCTCCATCTTTGGGCTCTGGGCATCTCTTTGGCCATCCCCCATTCCTGGAACACTCCCCCTCCTGTGCTCTGACCACTGACCTTCCCAGCTTCCTTTAAGTCTCACCTACAATCCCACCTTCTACAGGAAGTCTTGCCCAGCCCCTCATAGCTCTAACACCTTACATCTATTCATTATTTCCTATTTGTTTACATATATATGTATATATTTGTTTACATGTTGTCTCTCCCATTAGATTGTGGGCTCCTTGAGGGCAGGGACTGTCTTTTGCCTCTTTTTGTATACCTGGCGCTTAGTACAGAGCATGGCATATAGTAGGTACTTAATAAATGTTTACTGATTGAATGATTGTGATGTCTAAAGTCCCTTCCAGCTCTAAGATCTATGATCCTTTCACCATTATGATGCCTTCCAGTGTTTTCTAGGAGTTTAACCGTGAAAGGGAAGAGAAATGCAGGATATTGGCTTCTTCAGGGGATGCTAAGGTAAGGTCAAGTGAAGAATTTTGGGCCTGGGGTGTCCATTTAGGAGACTGAAGATGGCAAAGAGAGATCATAAAGGGTACAGCTTCTAAAGGAATCTGATGGGGGTGGGATCAAGTACACAAGGAGAAGGTTGGACTTTGCCTAGGAGACAGCCATCTGGTCCTCAGAGTCCAGAGGGAAGGAGGAGAAGATAGGGGATGCTTAGAGCAAAGGGTTTGGATAGGGTTAGGGTTAGTGCAAGTTCCTAAGTAGGAAGCCAAGTCCTTTGCTGACCAAGTTTGGGCAGGGAGTGACTTATTAGGCTTGAGGAAAGAAGGGAAGGTTTGAGAAGAGCAGCAGATCAAAATAAAAGGATTGCCTCAGGGCCCAGTTGAGATCAGGCCTCATAAATCTGTAATGGCCCCAGTAGGCAAAGTTGGATGACTCCCTCCATTGGTGTTGATGGCCATGCCACCAGGAACAAAGAAAGTGAATGGTGGTAGTAGAAGGAAATCCAGTGTAGAGGCCAGATTATAGCTGAGCTGCTTAATTATAATCTGAAGATTTCAAAGAAGGAAAATGAGTTCAGAATAGAGCAAAGAGGAGTGAATCACAAGGATACATGGAAGTTATGGTCAGAGAAGGGAACTACAGAGTTCTGGATCATGCAGGTAGACCAGTTATGGGTGACAGTGAGATCGATAGTACGAGCATCCCTTAGAAGGAGGAGGCCAGGGTGTCTGGGGGGATGCAGCATGCAGATTGGAGTCCTCGAGTATGACAGGAGGGGTTGGGGTTGATACTTTGGGGCCAGATACTGAAGAAAAGCAGATCCAGATTTGGAGTCAGAAGACCTAGGTTAAAATCCTGCCTCTGTGACTTTGGGCAAGTCCCTCAACTTTTTGGAGCCTCGGTTTTCTCGTCTGTTAAACGATGGAGTGAGAATGGATGACCTCCAAGGCTCCTTTCACTTCTAAATCTGTGTGATCCTATTATCCTGTAATGTCGGGGGGCAATCCCAACTCACCGGGCTGTTATGCCTATGGATTTGCATTCACTTAAAACTGTAGCTCAGGCCCCCACAGGTGTGTTTGCTTTTACTGATCAACCAGAAGACAAGAGTGAGAAGATATTGTACTAGAGTGCTGACGGTATCAGAGGAGAGAAGGGAGTTTACTGGAGAGACATTGCAAAGGCAATATTGATAGGCCTTGGCAACAGGTTAGATGTGCGGTTTGAGAAATAGTGAGAAGTTGAGGATGGCACCTAGGATGAGAGGCTAAGAAACTGGAGATAAATGGACCTGTTTAAAAGCAAGTGTTTCTCTGTGGTTCCAGCTGCAACCCTTGGTAATAGGGCTCTCTCTCTGTACCATACTTTCAGTTAAGAAAAAAAACAAAAACAAGCAGTAGGCTTCAAAAATAGACAATATATAAAAAGAGCTAACGTATTTAGGCACAGCACTAACTGAGGTAGTGGTGACTATAGGGCACTGTGGTCCATCAGCCGATTGGCAGGTGACTGTTTTTAGAATTTTAAAAGATTATAACTGAAAAATGATAAATTAAATAACTATTTGGGGTACCATGGGAAAATCATATAAGAACTGTGGAGTTATACCTGACAAAAAGTTAGAATTTTTGAGGTTAAAATCATACTAGAGATGGATCATTGCTTATAAGGTGACCCTGATTGGAGGCGTTAGAGACCAGCTGCAGAAAAGTAGAATAAAGTGGAAGCAGGGTGAGCCATGATCAGCTGAAGAAAGAAGTGAAGAGCCCGCTGAGCACAGCCAGGTGAATAGATACACATGAGAAATCGACATGGAGAGGAAGCCACGTCAGGAACATCTGGGCCAGGGCTACCTTGGACGCTGCAGGGGAAGCCAATGTCTCCTGGCGGGAGTATCGTTCTGCTCGTGCTCCTGCAGACAGAGGGTCTTCCCCTGATGCTGCCAAATGCTTGTCTCTGCTTGCAGCTGCAGCTAACGCCCCTGGTAATAATGGGGATCTCCTCAATCTCTCTCTCTCTCTCTCTCTCTCTCCCCCC
>NW_020954586.1:4789582-4812712 GCF_900497805.2 Vombatus ursinus | reverse complement strand
TCTCTCTCTCTCTCTCTCTCTCTCTCTCTTTCTCTCTATGTCTCTCTCTCCCCCCCCCATTGTTTCAGTTTTTTTTAAAAAAAGACTTAAAAATAGCTTTTTAAATAATAGAGCTGGGGCAGCTAGGTGGCGCAGTGAATAGAGTGCCGGCCCTGAAGTCAGGAGGACCTGAGTTCAAATCCAGCCTCAGACCAAACACTTGACACACACTAGCTGTATGACCTTGGGCAAGTCACTTAACCCCAATTGTCTTACCAAAAAAAAAAAAAATAGAGCTAACATTTATATATCACTATGTGCTAGCCACTGTGAAAGCACTTTACAATTATTATCTCATTTGATAGATGAGATCATTGTTGCCATTTTACAGCTGGGGAAACCGAGGCAAACAGAGGTTAAGTGACTAGCCCAGGGTCACAACTAATGTCTGAGGCCGGGTTAGAATTCACTGTCCTTAACTTCAGGCCCAGGACTCTATCCTTTGTGACACCTCTTGCCTCAGCCTTCAGATCAACAGCCCTAGGGGAGATCCCTTTCTCAGAACAGACACCTGTCTGTCCACTTTCACAGAGTCATGGCTGGAAGGCATTTATCAGCAGTGGAGTCTGCTCCAGGTGCCAAGTTGCATCAGGACATGGCCCAGGGCCCTTGCAAGCCAGCTAACAGTCTCTGGCTTAAGCTAACTTCTTGGTGTCTGTCAGAGACTTCAGCCTAACTTACTGCCAGCATTTCCCGTCTCCTGATTTCATTCTCTGGCCCGCAGCATTCATGGAAAGGCTATGTGTCCATTAGCTACCAAACTGCCACCCTTCCCTGGAGGGGACTGTGGGAGGTTGGGGGTGTGGGGGAGGGGAGGCACAGAGACAAAACTAAGCCAAGGACAAGCTTCTCCTACCCGTCCAGACCTGTGGCCTCTCACCTGCAAACACAGTCCATACCTAAGAGGACTGAGCTCCTCCTTCCAATGCTCCTGACCCCTTGGATTCCCTTCTGTCTTCTGGTCATCGCCTAGCTCTTCTTTCACTCGTCTCTAACAAGTGGACAACTGCAATCAGGTTATCCAGCGAGGGTGATGTAGCCAGATGACGGTAACTTTGAAGAAAGAGAGAGGGCTCAGTGATGTTGTCAGCAGAGAGAAGGGAAGATGGGCTATGCTGCCTCTGCCTTCAGGCCCGGTATGGAGGGGAGCATGGGCACTCCCTGCAGTGATGCTGGTTCTTTGTGGTCACCGTCTCATGGGCCTTAGGATCTGGGCTCCTGGGGAAAGAGGCCTCGGGCCATTGCCTGACTGGGAGAGGCAAAGATCTCAGGCTTCCTTTCTGGAAGGTCAGGGGCCCCCAGAATAGCCTGCCAGGATCATGGAGAGCCGGAAAGGCCCTCAGAGGTCATGTAATCTAACTCCCTCACTTTACTGAGGAGGAAACTGAGGCCCACAGAGGGGGACTGACTCATCCAAAGCCACACAGCGAGCAAGTGGCAAGTGCCGGGATTTGAACTGAGGTCCCTTGCTTCCTCTGTGTACTGAAGAGTCACCATGTCCAACGACTCCCTTTAATAGGAAACTAGACCTCAGAGAACCAAAGGATCATGGGTCCTAGAGCCAGACCTGGAGGAAACCTTAAATTCTAACCCCATCATTTTACAGATGAGGAAACTGAGGCCTAGAGAAATTAGCTGCTTTGGCCAAGGTGACACAAAGAGTAAGCACTGGAGGCAGGTTGAACTCGGGGCATCAGATTCTAGAGGCTGTGCTTTTCCCCTTGTAGCACAGGGCCCGGCTCCCTCCTCCCCAGTCCAACCGGAGTCCCCATGGCACAGCTGATGATTGATTTCCCTCCTTTCCCCCAGGAAGCAATGGGCACGTCGCTCTGGCAAAAGGAGTTGGGCTCCCCATCAGTAGGACTGTGAGACTGGGCGAGGGAGTCAAAGGGGTCCCGCCACCCCAAGGCAAGGCCAGGAGGGGACGCCGGTGGTGCGCGGTGACAGCGTGGGGGGCCATCTTGGAGAAGTGGTTCCTGCCACTTTGGGAGCCTGGGGCAAAGCCCTGGTTCTCCTGCTCACACCCATGAAACCACAGCTCCTTATTTGGCTGGTATCAGAGTTCTTCGCATACGTATCTCCTCTCCCCTCCCAAATTTTAAACTTCTTGAGGATACCAGAAACCACATTATTTATCGATGTATTTCCCCCTACTGGTGCTTGGCCCGTAGTAACAAGTTTTAACATAGCTATCATTTCAAATGATGCTTTCAGGTCTGTGGAATATTTTCCATATGTAAGGGAAGGGCTTCAATACCCCCACCTCAATCGATCAATCAGCAGAGTGAAATGGATATTTAGAAACCAAACACGTGGATGTGCTGTTCTATCCACTGTACCCCCAGATGTGTAGCTACCAGGCCCTAACAGAGTGGATGCTCTTTGAGAACACAATTAGTAGGAGCTTAATAAATGCTTGTTGATTGAATGACTGGTTAAACACTGAGACTATTTTTAACCTTTGTCTTTATATGCTTTGTTTGTCCAAGATGCATTTATTAAGCACCTAGTGTGTTCCAGAAATTGTGTTAGCACACAAAGACATACATATACCCCACTCCCCTGCCCTCAGGAAGCTTATACTCTACTAATAAATGTCTAACAAATACTGGTTAAATTGGATAATTGAAATCCCATCCTTGCTCTGGGAGGTCCCACCTGGGCCCTTTGTCTGCATTCCCCAAAAACACACCAGTTGTTCCAGGTCTGTCCCTTTATTTCCCCCTGGCTTTTCCTCACAGCATTCAGATCACAGAGTTCTGAAAAATTCCATTGTGGAAACACAAATGTCTTTGCCTTCTTTCTTCCCATAAGAGGTGCCCAAACCTTGATGCCGCACGGCGGGAGCAAATGCCAAGATCCAACATCACAGGCCCAGGACAAGCAGAGGGGGGCCACCGATGGTCCAGCCCCCGCCACTGCCCAGGACAGCTAAGGCAGGTAAGTGCGGGGATCTCCCGGGAAGGGGAGAGCAGGGACCTGGTTGTAGTGGGCCAGGACAAAGATGCCAATGGTACCACAGAAGAAAAGTACGATCATGGCCAGAAAGCAGACTCGGTCCAGAACGCGGCCCACCAACATCCATTCTTCATTCTCCTACGGCATTGGAGACAGCCATGGGATGGGTAGGCAAGCAACCTTGTCCCAAATCCTTAAATATGCTTTTATCTATCCATCCATCCATTCATTCAATGTACACGTTCAGTCATTTTTCATTCATTCAATGTGTGTATTCAGTCATTTTTCAGTTGTGTCTGACTCTTTGTGACTCCATTTGGGCTTTTCTTGGCAAAGATACTGGAGTGTTTGCCATTTCCTTCTCAGCTCATTTTACAGATGAGGAAACTGAGGCAAACAGGGTGAAGTGACTTGCCCAGGGTCACACAGCTAGTAAGTGTCTGAGGCCAGATTTGAACTCAGGAAGATAAGTCTTCCTCACTCCAGGCCCCCGGCACTCTATCTGCTGTGCCACCTAACTACCCCATTCATTCAAACAGCACTTATATAAAGTACCTACTAACTGTCAGGTGCTGGCCATGATAACTAGAGCTGTGATTTTATTGGTATAGGAAACATCCAGGTGAGGAAACTACTGTGCAACTGAGCTGCCTGGGGCATTGGAGGACAAGAGGCTGCACAGAGAACCGGGGTTGCACCGCCAGGAGGTGTCAGAGGCTGGATTCGCACTCAGGTCTGGCTCCAAGGCTGGCCCTCTGTTCACTATCACAGTCACTGCCCTCCAGGAGTGCACATTTGGTTGTGGAGGAACAATAATTACAGGATGATCATAATTCTAGAGCTGGGAGGGCCCCCAGAGGGCATCTAGTCTAACCCCTTCATTTTACAGATGAGGAAACTGAGGCTCAGAGAGTGATTTGCCCAAGGTCACACAGATAGTAAACAAATGCAAATGTATAGAAAGTAAATAAATGCAAGGGAAGAGGGTAGGCTCCCCGAGAGTAGGAACTGCCTCCTTTTTGGTCTTTGTGGCCCAGAGATCAGCACAACAATGCCTGCCAGAGTAGATGCTTAATAAATGACTGTGCCTGCTGGAAATGACTTTGGAGTTGGTGGGGAGAGGGCTCTAGTGTTCTTCATCTTCACCTCCATCCTCATCCTCCCTTTGCCATCCCAAGTCCTCCTGCCCTTCTCTTGTGACCCTGGCCTCCCCCCCGCCCCCACTCACATTGTCAAACCGTCTCTGCTGTCTCCTGGTCCAGGCAATGTGGTTGCAGGCATCCACACAGGCCTGGATGGCGGGGGCCGCCTGCTTTAGGCTGGCACAGAATTCCTGACTGTGCCGAGACTCCAGACCATTCCCTGATGAGGAAGCCAAGGGGAAAAGGAAAGGGTTGAGAGCGGGTGAGAACCGGGCAGAGGAGATCGTGGACCCAGGCTGGGAAGGGCCTCAGGGGTTGTCCTCTCCCCTTCCTTCTCCCTGCCTCCCCACCCCCCATTTTGCAAAGGAGAAAACTGAGGCCCAGAGAAGGGAGGTGACTTTCCCAAGGTCACGTAGGTGGTGTGATTTGAACCCAGGTGTCCTGTGCCCCCAAAGCCGGCCAGAACCTTTTCCTCTGAACTGGTTCCTCTGCCCAAGCCAGGATCTTCACTAACCCTAACCCTGTTTTCTCCCCATACTGAGGCCTCGGACCAGTAGCCCTGCTGGGCCCAGGAGGCACCCCCAAGGCCTCTGCCCCCTTTCGCAGCCCTGCTCCCTGCCCTCACCTATCTTCTCCAGGGCAGCCTTCACCAGCCCGTCCCTCTGCCATCGCTGCTGAAATACGAGCTCAGTGCACGGCATCCACGGGGCAGCCTCCTCCCCAGCAAACTCTGACCCCCCAGAAGAGCCATTCTGGAGGTATCGGGTGAGGCGTCTGGGGACCCGGGGGCCCAAGGGTCTCATGTGCATCTTGAGTAGTCGAGGCAGTAGGTACAGGAACACCTGGGACCAGAGGAGAGGGAGGGGCAGGGTCAGGATTCCTGGACAGCTTGGATGGAAGGGTTCTTGGTTGTGGGTGGGGGTGAGCAGGATCTGGACCTGGGCCTTGAGGCATAGAATGGAGAGCCTTGCACGTGGAGTCAGGAAGATCTGAATTTGAATCCTGCCTCAGACTTTTACTAGCTGTGCAACCCTAGGCAAGTCTCTTAGCCTCTGTCTCGGTTTCCCCACCTGTAAAATGGGATAATAGTAGCACCTATATCCCGGTGTGTTGTGAGGATACAATGAGATCTTATAAGGGAAGCTCTTTGCAAAATTGAAAGTCCTATAGAAGTGTTACTTGATAGTATTATCATTATTCTCGCTGATGTAGGGGGAGGGGTCCTGTTAAAATAAACAAACTCCCTGAGCCATTTTATCTCAGCAGCGACTCTGCAGCTTGGGGCACTGACAGATGAAGGGAATTGCCCAGGATCACTGGGCCAGCTTGGGTCAGAGGTCAGAGGACTCAAGGGTTAATTCTCTGTTCTACCCCCCCACTCCCCCCAAGACTGCTGCCAGAAACCTGAGGCTGAGTCCCAGTGAGACCCCAAACTGTCCATGGAGATAAAAGTGGCTGTGAGTGTTTGGAGCTCAAAACTTAAAAAACAAAACAACAAATGTTAAATACTGTTTTTACCAAAAAAAATACAAAATAAGATTTTTTTTTAAGTCTGTGAGTAGAAGCTCCTCTAGGGTGGGGCCTGTAATGGGTGAGCTGGGTTCAAATGGAGCCCCTGATAAAGATTGATTGAGGGCCTCCTGGCCCATGGGGGCTCCTGGCTACTCTCTAAATTGCAGAGAAAGTGTGGGTTAGTGCTGGTAGAGGGACTTTCCTCACCTGGGAGCTGCTTATCCTGAGAAAATCAGAGTCCTAAATTCGCTCAGCACTGGGGATAAAAACAGTCTGGGTGCTCAGGGAGTGTGTGTGTGTGTGTGTGTGTGTGTATGGGTGTGTGTGTGTGAGTATGTGTATGGGATGTGTGTATATGGGGATGTGTGTGATTGTGAGTATATGTATAGGTGTGTGTGTAAGGGGATGTGTATATATGGGGATGTGTGTGAGTGTGTGTGCATGGGTGTGTTCGTGTGTATGGGTATATGTGTATATGGATGTGTATAGGGCTATATGTGTATGGGGGGTATGTATAGGTGTGTGTGTGAGTGTGTGTGTGTTTCTATGGGTATGTGTGTGAGTGTGTATGGGGGTGTATGGGTGTGCATATGAGGTTGTGTATATGGGAGGGTATATGGAGGTGTGCTGGGGGAGCAGAATACAATCATAGCATAGGTAAGTAAACACAGAATAAAGTTAAGCTTCCAGAAAGAGAGGGCCTGAGTTGCCCCTTTAAGGTAGCCAGGGATGCTGAGAAGAGGAGCTCAGGAAAGGGCACATTCTTGGGATGGGGGCCAGGTCGAGCAGTCTCAGAGGCCAAAACGGCAGGCCAAGACCAGGACACAGCAAATGGGCTAGTTTCACTAGAACATAGAGTGTAGGAAGAGAAGTCTGGAGAGGGAGGCTGGGATCAGGCTGGGAAGGCCTTCAGATGCCAAGCTGGGAGGGCGGTGTGCAGTTCATCTGAGAGGCAATAGGAAGACCCCTCAGGAAACGAATGGATGTGTGAGTGAGTGGGTGGGTGCATGGAGCACCAGTAGAGAGAGGAATCCATGCTAGGAGTTGGGACATCCGGCTAGCCCCTGGCCTAGAATCCAGATGGGCCCCACAAGTGAGGAAGGAGACCTAGGGCAGAGCACAAATGTGCGTTTGGGGGAGGGTTGACCCTGGGCAGAGTAGTCAATGGAGAACACGCAGCTGGTGGATTGCTTGGGTTGGGAGTTTTGAGCGGCCGAGGGACCAGAGTCAATGAGGCGTCTACGCCATCTGGCGCTAATATGGTGAGCAGGTGAGGGGGGGCTCCCTAAGGAGGGGCAAACAGGTCCCACCCAGAAAGAGCGCAGATCCAAGCTCCCTGGTGGTCACTAATGGGTTCAGCCTGTAGGAGTCCAACCTGGGCCATAGGGGGACCCAGTCGTACAAAGGTGTCAAGGAGGTGTGGCTGTAGTCTTACCCTTCGAACCCCTTGGGCCATGGAATGAGTATGGGGTGATCTGAGCGAGACGTTAAGGACTATCACAGCATTCACCACAATTAGGATGGTCACCACCAGCAAGAAAGTCAGGTACCTATGGAGGAGAGGAAGCGGGAGCCGGGACTGGTCCCCGGCGCTCTTCCTGGGAGGACAGAATCCCAGCCCTCTCCCTTACAAAGTGAGACAGGATGGCACCAGCTCAGAAATCCTGCCCAGAGCTCCTGGGGAACAGCGGGGAATCTTGGGAATATCACAAAAGGAGTGGGAGGGTCTCATGCATGAGGAGATAGAACAGGAGGGGGCGAGGAGCAAAAGGAACCTTACTTGCTAATGAGGGGCACAGCCTGAGAGGTCTCGGGTACCTTCTTGGCCACCAGGAAGAGGAAGACGGTCTGGGCAAGCAGGACGTTGATGGAGACAGTGCATTTCTGACCCCCAGCTGGCCCACCCAGAGAAGATCCAAGTCAGAGCAGCTGGGCCAGGGGCCTCCCGGCTGTGCCCCCGAAAGCTTCTCCTCCAACCCACACCTTTCTAACCTCTACCTCCAAGGCAGGGATTTCCCCAGAAGTAGCCTCACTGTGATGTGACAAAGTTTTAAATTCTGCTATCTTTGGAATACATTTGTCGGAGCCTGTACAGTCTCTGACCCGAAGTGCCTTGGAGCACGGCCCTTTCTTTGTCCTGGTTTCAGCACAAAGAGCCGTCATCATGTAGCTCTTACATCTGAAGGCGGAGGGATACTGATGCTAGCCGGGGTGTCCTGGGTGGGTTCTTGCCCTCAGGAGCCTTACCTTGGCCCTTACCAGAGTACCTGAGCAGCATGGAATGGTTGAGGTAGTGGACTGAACAGAGGACGGGTTTGGGTTAACTTGGGTTGACTTGTTTCTCTTATTTATTATGTGTGTGCAAATCACCAGACCTATCTGGGGTGGGGGAGGGGCTCCCCTTTCTCATAATGCACAAGCTGCTAAACTCCAAAGTTGATAAAGTACTTTACAAAAATTAGTGCACTGCTATCCCCCTTATGCAAACAAGGAAACTGAGGCAAGGTCACCTCTCTGAACCTCAGTCTGCCTGCGCCTACTAAGTATCCATGGATTAAAATCCATGTATCCCCAAGTTTGGACCCAAAGAAGAGATATGAGTATGCACCTCCGTCCCTTCATTGCAGATGTGGGGAACTATGGGATTGGACTATTGTTGGACTTGACTGATGATGCGTTAGTTAATTCTGTTGGACTGATTTTCTTTCTTTCCCTTTTTTATTCTATGTTATAAGGAATGGCTGCAGGTGGGGGCAGGCAGTGCAAAAGGGATGTCTTAGGAAATGAAGGTGAATGAAGAAAAGAACCTTTAATAAATGCTTATTATGTGCTAGGCAGGCTTTGGGCTAAACCGTGGGACTGCAAATACCAAAAGGAAGAGGAAATGTAAATAACTCAAGATATCAGTGAAAAAGACAAAAAGAAAGAAAAGCCAGGATGCTGTATTTGTGTCCCTAGTAGGAGTTAATAAATGTTTGTGGAGTGACTGACCCCTGACTTGGAGGCCAGTTCTCTCGCCACTGTTCTCTGCTGCCTAAACGCTCTCCATCATTGACTTAGAGCTGGAAGGGACTTTAGGGGTCACCTAGTCTAGACCCCTCATTTTACAGATGAGAAAACTGAGGCTCAGAGAAGTGACCTGTGCGGGATCACACACGGCTAGCAGAAGCAGGATTTGAATGCAGGTCCTCTGGCTACCCTTCCAGAACTCTTTTCCCTGCATTGTATTCTGTTGAGGGTACCCCCAGAACAGGTGCCCTTGGAAATGGAGGGGGCTGGATTGGATGAGCTCTAGTTTTTCTTCTCAATCTAGACCTCATGAGCCCAAGAAGTCACCTGGTAGCTTGTCCGGGGGCCAGGAGCCAGGGAGCCTCACCTTTGGCAGGTAGAAAGTAGATGAGGATGGCTACTGAGGAGATGAGCACACAAGGAGCAATGATGTTGATGACGTAGAAAAGGGGCTTCCGCTGGATGAGCAAGTAGAAGACTACCCGCTGGTTCCCAGCTTCCCCTGGGGATGCTGGTGGATCCAGGAGCCTCTTGGCAGGGCGGTGCTTGATGGCCCACTCCCCATTCTCTGTAGGTGGCAGAGGGATGGCGGAGGTCAAAAGAGCTCCCGCCTTGGTCCAGAGGCTCTGCTATGGACCCCATCCAGCTTCCTTCTATACTTGTCTAGCATGCTCCAGCCCTGGTATGGTGCCAACCACACCCTAGGGAAATGGAAGCAAAGAGGGGAGCCCAGACTGCAAAATGAGAGGACCGTCTGTGCCCACAAGTGAACTCAGAGGCAGTGGAGGGTTCAGGTTGGGATGAGAGGGCAATAACTGTGGAGGAATGGGGTTACCAGTGAAGGCTTCAGGGTCAATGAAAATCCACTCGACTGTCTGGCCATCTTCCTTACTCAACTGCAAATCAATCTCGTTTGAGCTATAGGTCTGAGACCTTTAGAGAAAGGGAGAGAGCAAAGGGAAAGAAGACCAGGTGGGGAGGGGCCAGAGAGAGGAGAGGGGAGAGAGAGGGAGGGGAGAGGAAGGACAAAGGGGAGAGAGGGAGGACAGGGAGGCAAGAGGGGGGGGTGAGAATTAGAAGGGAGAGAGAAACAGAGACAGAGAAGGAAGTGAGAAACAGAAAGAAGGGAGAAGGAAAGGGAAGGGAAGGGAGAAAGAGATACATACAGATAGAGAAAGGAGAGAGTGGGGAGAGAGAGATAGAGGAGAGAAGGGAGAGTGAGAGACAGAGCAAGAGAGAGCTCTGAGGGAGTGTGCACCCATCCACGAGTATTTATGGAAAGGTTCTGTTTTCCCCCAATAAGGATTATTCCCAAGCATACCACCCCTTCCATAGAAAT
This sequence comes from Vombatus ursinus, assembly GCF_900497805.2. Classification (NCBI taxonomy): domain Eukaryota; kingdom Metazoa; phylum Chordata; class Mammalia; order Diprotodontia; family Vombatidae; genus Vombatus; species Vombatus ursinus. Next base: position 4,802,713 of record NW_020954586.1, on the reverse strand, counting down.
CACAGATGCATAGAGTAATAAATATGGAAGGGACCTTAAAGGCCATTGACTCCACCCTACCCTCACCCCATTTTCCAAGTGAGGGGATGTACTCAGGCAGCTTGCCCGGCGTCACCCAGCTAGTGAATGGCTTGGCCCGGACTAGAGCCAGGTCTTCTGAACCTCAATCCTGCATTCTTGCCTCTCCCAGCCCCCTCCTTCCAGCTGCTCCCCTTTCCCTTTCCCTTTCCAGTCCCAGCCCCATCCCTCTCACTGGAAAACCAGGGAGCAGTTCTGCCAGTCGAAGGGGAAGTAGGTGACGGTGACCGGGCAGGAGGAGCGGAAGATGGCGGGCGGGAGCCAGTAGATGCAGCCATTGGGGGATACGAGGACGTTACAGTACAGGGCCACTTCAAACACGCCGTCCACACTGTTAGATGCACAGGGGCCATGTAGGACCAGGCACTGCCCAGCTGGCCCTTGCCTTTGGAATCCTCATCCTAGAGGGTTTCCTGAGCGCCACCTGGCCCAGACTTCCCCTCAGACCTGCCCTTCTCTTATAGCAGGATGACCTAATCCCTGGACCCCCTAAATTCTGACACCACCCCTTCAACTCAGGAGTCACCTCCTCTCCGGAACCCTCTCAGGCTTTCTTAGACAATCCTGTGGCTGTCTCTCTCCTCTGTCCCTCTCAAAGCCCATCTCAGACCACAGGTTACTGGGTACCTATCCCAGCCACCCTCCCGCACCTCCAGGAAACAGCAATCTCCTAGAAGACAGGGACTTTTCTTTTTGTTCTCCTCCCCCTGTGCCAAGGTTTGAATTGTAGCAGGGAAAGTACAATTCTCCCAAGAGCTAACTGCGCGCACGCTATTCATCTCTTCTTAGTCTCCAGCAACTTTTAACCCCTCCGCCTTCTCCATCATCCCGTTCCTCCCTCCCCCACTCCCAGCTCCCTTCAAATCGTCTCGGAATCCCCGAAGTAGAGAATCACAGGTGCTTGAGGGCAGACTTTCGAGTCTATCTCAAGGAGCTCGGAGCAGGCATTGAATAAATGCCAAGAATCAATAGATGGTTTCCCTTGTTCCTCGAACCTCACGCGCCCTCCTCCCCTGTTCCTCTTGGGCGCCCGTCCCCACCCACTCAGCAGCCCCTTCCGCCAACTTACTTGTTCTCCAGAACTACATCTGGCCGCCACACCATGGTGGAGGGGATTCTCAGCACCCACACGTCCTCATAGTCTTCCGGGTCCCAGCGGAGGCGGTAATCACACCATTGCTACAGTAAGGAAGGGCCAGGGAGCAGGGAGCCGGTTAGTGAGCGGCGGGTCACACCACCTCTCCCCACCCCCACCCCGTACCTCGAGCTCCTGTGGCCCGGCTTCGTGGTTCCCTGCCCCAGGACCCTGGCATTACCCTCAGCTCTCCCAGGACAAGGGACCTCGAACCAACACTGGGAACGGGGTGGATGAGGGGTCTGGGATGTCCTAATGAGACCTTGGGAGCCAGGGCCCCTGAAGCGGGGTAGGCGAGGGGTTCTTACCATCTCTATCCAGACATTGGTGGTGAGTGCCTCCTCCCGTTCGTTCTGGGGGCATAAAAGGAGGCCTCAGCACCCCACCTTCCACTTCCAGCTCCAATTTCCAGTGGGGAGGCCAATGAAGTGACCCCTTCCTCTTCCTCTGCCCCTTCCCACAGTCTCCCCAGCAGGATTCCTTTGAACGATCCCCAAATGGACTCTGGACCTGTTAACCCAGGTCTTCCTTCCCTGGCCATAGTGGGCCCTTCCCTGGCCATAGTGAGCAGGTGGACGGACCCTCCCCTCCCCAGGGTTCCAGCTCACCAAGGAGATGAGGTTGGTGAGGGTGAGCTTTAGGCTGACATTGATGATGTCAGAGTCCATCTCAGCTGGCCGCAGATTTGGGTTATAATTCCTCATCAAGTCATTCAGCAGTTTCTCTTCCTGGTTCAGGCCTTGGATTCCTGTAACCGAGGGTCTTGAGCCAGGAGGGGAGAGGGTAGAAATGGAGGAGGGAGAGGGGAGGGAGAGGAGAAGGAGGAGGAGGAGGAAGAAGGGAAAGAAAAAAGGAGGAGGAAGAGAAGGGTAGGAAGGAGAAGAAGAGGAAGAAGAAAAGAGGAGGAAGAAGGGAGGCAAGGTGGACATGGTGGGATGAGCAGACAAGCGCTAACACTGGAAGGGGAATCCTGGGGAGTAGTCACCCCATACCCCTCACCTGCTGTCCAGCTCCACCCCCTGTACCCCTGAGCCTCCTGCCCTGTGCCACCCTCCCTCCTTTCTCTCCAGCTTTGGTACCCAGGCAGCCAGCCAGCAGCAGCAGCAGCTCCAGCCTCCCCAGCCAGAGCATGGTGAGCAGGAACTGGGGTGGGGAATAAGGAGGCAGCTTCCCAACTCTGGGGGCAGCTCTGGCTTCTGCAGAACTGTCGCCTCCTCCTGCTGGCTCCCCCTGCCCAACACCCCCTCCCACCCATCCGAGGCACCTCCCTTCTCTTCTCTCACACTCACATACACACACGCAACCCTCCGCCCAGCTGTCTGGCCACAGAATTGTCAGCTGTTCAGCCTGGGACACAATGCCAGGTTCAAGTTACCGGAAGGGGGATGAGGGCTGGGGAGGGTACCTTCCCCCGAAGCAGACACTTCCAAGCCCTCCCCCTCCTGCCTACCCCCAGCCCCATTTCCAGGGGCAGGAGCCAAAGACTCACTTACTAGACAGAGGGGACTGAGAGGTAATGGTAGGAGAGTTCTGGTGAACAGCAGGGCTGGGGCTGCTGCCATGGCCCGCTCCTGGAACTGGGGGCTCAGGCAAGCACAGAAGGAGCCCTGGAGCCCAGTCAGAGGCCTCGGGCCAGATCCTGGCTCTGCTGTCACCAGGGTGAAGGGCAAGTGACCGCACCTGTTTCTTTATGTGTAAAGTGAAAGGTTGGGACCCATCAACCTCTTAAGGTTCTGCATACCTCCAGGCACCAGACCGTGTGGAAGGGAATCTTGTGCTAGAAACAGGGCATCCCTAGCTAGACCTGACTTTGGATGGCCCATCACCCCCATTTTATGGAGAAGGGACTTGAGGCCACATGATGGCTGGGACTGGAGGCAGAAAGACCTGCGTTCAAATCCCAGCCTCAGAGACTTAACTAGCTGTGTGACCCTGGGCAAGTCACTTCACCCTGTTTGCCTCACTTTCCTCATCTGTAAAATGGGCTGTAGAAGGAAATGACTAACCACTCCAGTATCTCTGCCAAGAAAACCCCAAATGGGGCCGAGAAGAGTCAGACACGACTGAAATGATTGAGCAACAAGAATTTCAGTCCACTGAGGTTAAGTCATGAGAGTTCCTTAGGGCAGGGCCCTGCTTCTGCCTTTCTTCGTGTCCTCAGTGCAGTGCCCAGTGCCTGGCACATAGTAAGAATGGAATAAAAAACTTGCTTGTTTATTGTCTGACTTGCTCCATGTCTTAGAGCTTGGGTAGAGTGACTGTTGGGACCCAAGTCACCTAACTTGAAATCTTCTATTCTTGCCCCAACAGGCAACCGGTGATTTGAAGGATGCCTTGGGGTCATGAATTTGGATAGAAGGGACTTTCTAGGTCCTCTTGCCTAACCCATCTTGTTTTTTTTGTTTTGTTTTGTTTTCGGTGAGACAATTGGGGTTAAGTGACTTGCCCAGGGTCACACAGCTAGTGAGTATCGTGTGTCTGAGGCTAAATTTGAACTCACATCCTCCTGACTCCAGGACCACTGTGTCACCTAGCTCCCCCCATATTGTTTTAAAAAATATTTCTGAATAAAGTCAGAATTTCCTCAGCCTGCCATTCTGGGCTCTAATGAATTGGCCCCAACTTTCCTTTTCAGCCTTATCTCCTTCTATTTCGTGGTTTTGTAGGGTCTGGGGCTAGAAGAGACTCTAACCTAATACTTCTATTTTATAGATGAGAGAATCTGAGATCTGGGGAATTAGAAGGACTTATCCCAGAGTACACAGATCCCAAACATTTAATTCTAGACTTGAATCCTCCACTCTGGCTCCAAGTCTAGACCTCTTTGTATTGTCCACACTGGTTCTCCCCTCCTCACACCCTGCACTCCAGGGCTCTCCCAACACACCCTTGCTTCCTTGTTTCCATATCTGGCTTCTCTTCTTGGAATGTCAATTGTCTCTTCCCCCAACCTCCAACTCTCCCTTTCCTGATTTTCTTCTGTCTTCTTCCTCCTCATTTCCCTTAAAATCAATTTTTGCTTGGAAACAAGTATGTGGTTGGCATTTGTTATAATTGGCCCTCTGGACACCATTCCAATGGTAGTGCTTAAGGAAGGGGGGTAGTAACATACACACACACACACACACACACACACACACACACACACACTTGTGTTCTATTAGATGGCTCTGTGCATGTAAGTTAGAATGGAAGCTTCTTGAGGGCAGAGACAGTTTCATCCTTTGTCTTTATACTCTTAGCACCTGGCACGGCTCTCTCTGCCAAATTTCCCCCAGCTTGAGCAGAAGCAGGGTTACACCTGGAGCATAGTAGGTGCTTAATAAATAAAAGCCTGCTGATGGATTGATGATTCTGTGTCTCAGAAAACTCCTGTTGAAGAACCCTGTCTCACAGCTAGGCTGTTGGACATGTTGGCTCATTGTAGGATGTCCTGGATGCATCTCAGTATCTGGGGTAGGAGGTGGGGGGTGATCTCATTCTCCTGGATCAATGAGTGACTAGGAAGGGGAGGGTAAAATTTTTTTAAAGGTTTATTGATGTATTTTGATTTCACTTTAAAAATATTTATAGAGAACCCCCATTCCTCCAGAGTAACAAAGTAAAACAATGAAATAAAACTAATAATAAAGTGACTTCATCTGAAAGTACACGAAACTTACCACATCTGTAGCATCCCTACCACCTCTGTATTTAAAAAAGTTTTTTAATGAAGAGAAATCTATTTTCTCTCCCTCTCCATTGAGAAAAGAAAAAGAAATTACTTAAAATTAAAAAAAATATTTAAAAAAAAGAAAAACTATTTAAAAGGAAAAAAAAATTAAATTTGCATAGGCAAGCAAAACAAATTCCCTCATTAACGGTACAGAAAAATCCCAGTCTCATTCTGCATCTTCAATCTCTCTCCTCGGTGTCAGGAAGGCAGAATGTGCAGGAGAGAAGTAGGAGTCTGCTGGGCAGAGGGCAAGCAGGGCACAGGAGATGTGCACGCGAGGGACACCTCCTTTATCCGGTTATTGTTGGGGATGGCTACCAGCAGGCTGATCCTGGGACAAGTTGCTCGATCAATCAACAGTCAATAAACATTTATTAAGCACCTACTGTGTGTCAGGCAATGGCTGGGGCATTTGAACTCTGTGAGCCTCAGTTTCCTCATCTGCAGACTGGACATAATACCTGCATGACTCACTCCCAGGGCTGTCATGAAGGAATAGCTTAGTAAACTCCGGAAGTCTGTGGTGATGTGACTTATTACAGCCGTTGCAGCTGCTCTCAGAAGGATTTCTGGGAAGTGAATTTTCCAGACAACTGGAATTTGGAACTCTCAGTAATAAGTTCTCTAATATGAAGCATTTTGGGCGTCAGTGTATCTAGAATTCCTTGAGAATTCCTTGGGGATCATGCCCTAGAATTCTTTTGAGAAGTACAGAAGAGTTTGTCCTTAAACTGAATGGCCCCAGGCCACTAGCTCTTCTATCCGCTTTTTTTAGTTCCTCTGTCTGCTTTCTCCAGGCTCAGCTGTCAGCTCTCCTTACTGTCAGTGAGCTCTGGTGCTCAACTGAGTGACTGATACACAATTGTCTGGGTGAAAGCTTCAGGGATCTCCTGTGAAATAAAAGGCATGGGCTTTGTGACCAACTGTTGACTGTTCAGAAGCATTTCTGTTGACTGCTCGGTTCTTATGGTATTTTGGATGGTCAAAGATGCCAGAAGTTTGACCTCATGATAAGTTGGATGGAAGGAGAGATGTGAGCTTACCATAGATCCTCATGTTTATATTATGTAGGCATTTCTATTGAACATATGTAAATATGTGTTAGAAAACTAAGTTGCATGATGAGCAGGATGGTTTCAGAAAAGCCTGGGAAGACTTATATGAACTGATGCAAAGTGAAGTGAGCAGAACCGGGAGAACATTGTACACAGTAAAAGCAAGATTGTGTGATGATTAACTGTGAATGACATAGCTATCCTGATCAATACAATGACCAGAGACAATTCTGAAGGACTTGGGATGAAAAATGCTATCCACTTCCAGAGAAAGAACTAATGGAGTCTGAATGCAGATTGAACCTACTTTTTTTGTTTTCTTTATTTTTCTTGGTTTTTTTTTTTGGTCTATGTTTTCTTTTGCAACATGGCTGAAATGGAAATATGTTTCACATGACTGCACATGTATAACCTACATCAAATTGCTTGCCTTCTCAAGGAGTGGGGAGGGGAGGGGAGGGAGAGAATTTAGAATTCAACATTTTGAAAAATCAACGTTAAAAATTTTTACATGTGATTGAGAAATATTTAATGAAATAAATAAAAAATATATTGGGGTGGGAGTGGGGATGGTGGTGGTGGAAGAAATCTTAAGTGGCAATGGAAATTGGTTCCCCATTGTGTTTTTAGCCTTGATTAGGGCCTAGATGAGTCACATCCACTCTGTAGAATTTTTCTCTTTCACTTGAGTTCATATCCTGTCTCTGATGTTTACTACTGGTGTGACCTTGCGTGATTTCACTACTCAGGGCCTCAGCTTCCTCAACTTTAAAAATGAGGAGCTCAGACTAGATGGAGGTCCCTTCCAGCTGTGATCCTTCCCCCTGGTTATTCTCAGCAAACCCTTAAAAAACCACAGTTCCTTCTTCTGGGGATTCTGGGAATGGAAAAAGGGGGAAATAACAGTTAGCTCTATGGGATCAGAAAGACAGAGTTGCAGGAAGGCCTGGCCCAGAGGGCAGAACTAGCATCATTAGGCATAATTGGCAGAGAGGCAGATTTGAGCTTTAGGTTAAAAAAATTAAAGAAAAAAAGAAAAACCTTCTCCAAATTAGGGCTGAAATGGGATTCCTTAGAGGGTATTGAGTTCCCCATCTCTGGAGGTCTTCAAGGAGAACCTAAATGGGTGGGGAGTGAGTTTTCATGTCTAGCAGTCTTCAAGGAGGAAGTAGATGGCCATGGTTGGTGACATTTTGGTGAGAGATTTTTGCTTAGGCATGGGTGGGGAGGCAATTTGAAGTGTAAAGAATGCTGGATTTGGACTCTGGACCTGGGTTCAAATTCCAGCTCTGTGGGACTGTGGGTAAATTGCTTCACTTTCCTGGGCCTGAATTTCCTCATCTCTAAAACACAGGGGTTAGAAGAGATGACCTTTGAGGCCAGTTCTAAATCTATGAGGCTGGGATCCTAGGATGGCCTTGGAGGTCCCTTCCATCTCTCCAATTCTAGGGTTCTAGACTTGGTCAGTCATGGAAATGAGAGGAGACTGCTGAAGCGAGACAGTGGCCATGATGATGGGGGAATCAGAGAAAGAGGAGCATGGAAAGGCAGAAGCGATCCTCAGGGACCCCCCAGGAGTGGGAGCTTATGGGGGAAGGTGCAGGACGGGCAGCACAGTGACATGTGGGTGTAGCTTGGAAGGACTGAAAGAAGGTGCCAGCCTAGACCCAGAGCCGGCGGTTCCCAGAGGGGCTTTGTTCTGTGCAATTGATGGTCAGGGGATAATAGAAGGAGGGGAAATGAGGGAAGAGAGGAGGGCAGGAGGCTTGTGTCCGCCATCGTCCTTTGCCAGAAGATGAGGAGACCTACGGTCTGAAGGAGGGTCCTGCTGGCCAGGCTAGATTTAGAGCTGGCAAGGATCCAGGAGAGCAGCTAGCCCAACCCGCTCACTGACAGTCGAGGGAAGTGGGACGACATGGCCACGGTCCTGCCGGGAGCGAGCGGCAGAGCCAGGATCTGGACCCATGTCGTGTAACTTCACAGCCTTGTAGCTCTCGGGTTGGAAGGGGCCATCTTGTCTAACTCTGTCATTTTACAAAGAAGGAAACTGAGGCCCAGAGATGGAAAGTCAGTTTCCCAGTCACACATGTTTGGATTGTCAGATCCAGGAGTTTAAGCCCAGGTCCCTTGACTCAAGAACCAGGGCTCTTCCCACTGTGCCTTGCTGCCTGCCCGGGCACCTGTGTGTGAATGTCAGCTCAGCTGGGTCCTACCTGTGGGACCCTGGATAAGTCGTTTTCCTTCCCAAAACCTCGGTCTCCTCATCTTCCAAATGGGGATAATTATAGCACCAGTATTGAATGGATTATTGTGAGGCTCAAAAGAAATTGTTTAAATTTGTGATTGGACTTTTTATTTGAAATATGATTTAATTTCTCTGGAGTGAGAAAATGCCTGTAAGCCTATTTGCAAATGTTCCTATGCTCCCTACTCCAGCACTGAGCAGAGCCGGGTACAGAGTGGGTCAATAAGGACTTAATTTATTGATTGTTTTATCCACACTGTCCTTCCTTCCTTCCTTCCTTCCTTCCTTTCTTTCTTTTTCTTTCTTTCTTTCTTTCTTTCTTTCTTTCTTTCTTTCTTTCTTTCTTTCTTTCTTTCTTTCTTTCTTTCTTTCTTTCTTTCTTTCTTTCTTTCTTTCTCTCTCTCTCTCTCTTTCTTTCTTTCTTTCTTTTTCTTTTCCTATCCAAGGAAACCCTGCCTGCAAAAAGTCAATGGCTCCTCTGTCCTCAGGAATACAGACTGATCTATTCCCATGTCATGCCCTCCCTGCCTGCCTCCTTCCCCCAGACAGTGTTGAGTCAGGGCCTGGTCTTTTGGGAAGGGAGTTCCTTCAGGACCTCAGCAGGAGCTTGGGATGTGGCCCCTTCCCTCAGGGCCGTAGCCCTTCCCCACCCTACCCTCGTTCCCCCCTCCAGGACAGGGGCCATGTGACTGTCTCGGTCTGGGGGCCCCTGGAGGAGCCGGCTCCTAGATGAAGCGTTTGTCCTTCTCAGCGTAGGTGAAAGGGTCCCCAGGGAAAGGCTGAAGGGGAGGCTGGTTGTACAAGCCCTGTAGGAGGATCCAGGCAGTGCCCAGGGCCATGAGAGGGGTCACCACAAAGAGGCAGAGGCGATCCACGGTGCGGGCCACTCGACCCCAGCTGTCCTTTTCCTGGGAGACGATCAGCCAATTGATAAGTGTTCATTGAGAACCTTGCCCCGCCTCCCCCACCATATGCTAAGCTAAGGGAACCCAAAGACAGCAGTGAGACAGAGCCACCCAGAGCTGGACAAGCCCCAGAACCCTTCTCAAGGACTCAGGAATGCGTGGAGCAGTCCTCATGAAAGACCCTCAATCTCTCTGCCTTCGTGACCATACCTGCTGAAAGTATATTGTCTATACTGCCTTCCAAAACACTCTCCCCTCTGTGGCCTGCCATCTGGCTTCCATTCCTCTCACTCCACTGACCCTGCAGCCCCAAAGATCACTGGGATTGGAGCAGGAGTGTCTGGTCCTCAGCCTCCTTGTTCTCGAGGGGGTATCTGACACCATTGACCACTCCCGTCCTTCCTCAGCCAAACCCTCTCTGGCTCTTACCTCTTTAAATTTCTTTATACGTATATCCTTGACCAGCTCACACACACACACACACACACACACACACACTTTACAGATCAGGAAATGGAGCCTTAAGGCAATAAGGTGACTCCATAGAATGATATACAGGATCATAGATTTTGAGCTGGAAGGGACCTTACAGGTCATCTAGCCTAACTCCTCCATTTTACAGATAAGGAAACTGAGGCCAGGAGAGGTGAAGAGGCTTGCTCACCCAAGGATATAGGTAATAATGGCAGAGCTAAGATTTGAACTCAGGTCCTCTGACTGCTGCCCCACCACCCCATGCTGCCTCCTCAGATGTTCTCTAGCATTCTGTCCCTGGTCTTCTTCTGATACTCTCCACCTTAGCAGCCTAATGCGCGTCCACACCTCCACTAAAGGCTTTGTGCTGCCGACTCCCGAATCCTCCTCTCCCACTCCCAATGTGTCCTTTCATCTCCAGATCTGTTGTATTCGGTTTCAGAAGGTTTGGGTTCAAATCCCCAGGTTTGCTACCTCTACTTCTACGACCTGGACGCCTTCTCCTCTGGGCCCAGTATTAATGAGCGAGGTTGGCGTGATGGCTTCTAAGGTCACTTTAGTTCTAGAGCTATGAGTCTATGTCTCTTTGACCTTAACTTCTCTGGGCCTCAGTTTCCTTATCTGTAAAATATGGGCTTTGGATAGAGGAGTGGGAGAAGACCCTTGGCCAAAGGTGTGAGAAGGGTATGGATAGGGCAAAGTTCTTACGGCCAGTCCCTGCTGGTCTACGTCTCCATGACAGTCTTAGCCTCTGACATCCTACAAGCCCTGCCTAGCGCCCTCTCTGGATGACCCATAGGGCAGCACTCTGATGATGATGAGGATGGGTGGAGGAGGGCACCCAAGATGCCTTCACGGTATCTTCACCCCATCCCCTCCGCATTCCATCCACATACACCTCCAAGACATCGGTTGGGCTCCAGCCCAGCCCTGGGGGCTAGAGAGAACAGGATTCTCCTGTCATCCCCAAGTGCCGGGGGAATAAGGCGGCTGAGGGTGACCGTTAGCCTTGCAGCGCTATTCTATGCCAGTCATCGGGAGCGAGGGCCACTGGGCCAGCAGATCTCTTAAGTCATGGCGTCCAAGGCTTCTCCCTTGCCCTCTCCAGCCTGAGAGACCTTGCCGCCCCCTCTCACCTCATTGTAGTTGTTCTGATCTCTCATGTGGTTTACAATGAAGTTGGCCCCATCCACGGCCGGCTTTATCTCATTCAACAGCTCTTGATGGGACTCTTCAGACCCTGGTGGGGGCCGCCCTGCCAGGAGACATGAGCATAGGGGGCTCTGGAAGACAGTAGAAACCAGAGTCGGGTCCCCATCTGCCTGCCTTGTTGCACAAATCCCCGTCCCCAGCCCGGCCACTCACGAGCAGGAGTGACCCGGCTGGCAAGCCCATGCCTCTCCGACTGCTTTTCAAACATGAGATCACTGCGGGACTTGACCGTGAAGTATTCCTCAGCTTTGGAGATATATCCCAGAGAGCTGCTGCGGCGAATCTGGGAGCCCAGCACTGGCGCAACTTCTGGCTGGGACATGTGCAGGATCCGGGGCAGGGTCTCCAGGAATATCTGGGGTAAAGAGAAAGGTCAGGGTAGAGCCAGAGCACTTCCTCTTCCTCTTCTCTCTGGACAGACAGATGCCCGGCTCATCTGCCCACTCTGCCCATGGCCCCATGTGGCCACCTCTCCTTCATTTGCCATCTCTCAGGCCTCCCTGCTTATGTGAGAGCCAAGGGGGCAGGGCAGAGCAGCCAGGTAGCACAGTGGATAGAGTGCTGGGCCCGGAGTCAGGAAGACCCGAGTTCAAATCTGGCCTCAGACACGTCCTAGCTGTGTGACCCTGGGCAAGTCACTTAGCCCTGTTTGCCTCAGTTTCCTCATCTGTAAAATGATCTGGAGCAGGAAATGGCAAACCACTCCAGTATCTCTGCCAAGAAAACCCCAAATGGGGTCACCAAGAATTGGAGATGACTGAAAAGGACTGAATAACAGCCACGGGGTTAGGAGACGACGGCCCATCGAGGCGGGCCACACCCTGGGCTGGGTCCTAGAGGATTAACAAGGCAAAACTGAAATAGCCACTGCCTTCAAGGAGCTTATGCTGTATTGGTTCATTAAACAAACATTTATTAAGCCGCCACTATGTGCCAGGTGAGAGGCAGAGTGGACAGAGAGGTGGGGGTCTGGGTTCAAGTCCTGCCCTGACAAGTACTGGGCAAGTCATTTCACCTTGTTCCAGGTGACTCTCAGTGGCTTTAAGTGGCAGAGCTAACATTCTTCTGGACATGTACTGACTGCGTGACCTTGGGAAAGTCACGGCCTCTCTGTGCCATAGCTCCTCATCTGGAAAGCAGAGAGAATTAAAACACCTGCACTTCCTACCTCAAAGAATTATGGTAGGAAACGGGGCTGGTCACCTTGGGAGGGCTGTGGAGATGGGAGATACAACAATAATAACTTGCATTTCTAAAGCACTTTGAAATTTTAAAGGGACTGTGAAATTCATATTATTACACCCATTTAACAGATGGGAAAACTGATGCTCATAGAGGTAAAGTGACTTGCCCAAGGTCATATAACTCAAAAGTGTCAGAGGTGAGATTTGGACTTGGGTCTTCCTGATTCAAAGTCTCGTTCCCATTCTTCCACGCTTTATAGCGGTTAATGTTATGATCTCAGTATCTCTTTTTTTCCTTCTCCCTTCCCTTGTCTTCCCCTCCTCCCCCCTCCTCCCCTCCCCTCTCTTTCCCTCCCCTCCCCTCCTCTCTTCTCCTTTCCTTCTCCTCTCTCTTTTCTCTTTCCATCTAGAGTCACCTCCCTAATCTATTTCTCTTGGGCCCTGGCTCTTCTTTTCTTCCTGCCCCACTCCTTACCCTCCAGATTTTTCCAACCCCTCTACAGGAATTACCTCCCCCCCCCCCCACCCTTATGTGATGTCTTCTTCCACTAGAATGTAAGCTTTTTGAGGGCAGGGACTGTCCTTTTTGCTTGTATTTGTATTTCTGAATCTTAGCACAGTGCCTGGCATACAGTAAGTGACTGACAAATGCTCTCCATCTGTCTGTCATCCATCCCATCTTTCCACCCCTGCTAACTTTTCCCATCTCTTCTCCAGACCCACCTTCCTGACCCACTGCGAGAGGACATGGGTGCTGGGTGTCCGGTGGTGGATGTTCAGGGTGACCACACAAATGAGCACGATGATCGTAACCAGGACCATGCCAAAGAGAAGAAACCTGCCATGGAGAGAGATGGTCCTGAGCCCCGAGCCCCCAGCCCTGAGCCCTGAGCCCTGAGCCCTGGGTCCTGAGCCCTGAGTCCTGAGTCCTGAGCCCTGAGCCCTGGGTCCTGGGTACTGGGTCCTGAGCCCTGAGCCTTGGGTCCTGAGCCCTGAGCCTTGGGTCCTGAGCCCTGGGTCCCGAGCCCTGAGCCCTGGGTCCTGGGTACTGGGTCCCGAGCCCTGAGCCCTGGGTCCTGAGCCCTGAGCCCTGGGTCCTGGGTCCTAAGCCCTGGGTCCTGGGTCCTG
>NW_020954586.1:4748680-4789182 GCF_900497805.2 Vombatus ursinus | reverse complement strand
GGGGGATAGAGGCCAGGCTAGCATGACTGGGCCCCAAGAGGACAGAAGAACCCCACGGGGGATAGCAGCTCCAAGGTTTGCCAAATATTCTCCACGGATTCTATCATCTGACTGCCATGGCTGCCCTGGGAGGTAAGCGCTATTTTTGTTTCCGTGGAGATGAGAAACGTGGAGCTGAGAGAGGTCAGACAGTGTCTGGGGCAGCTCCGGAGCACTGGTCTTCCTGACTCTGGGGCCTCGGCTCCATCCGCTGCCCCTTAGGAGAAGGTGGGGAGAGCTGGGCCCAGGAGACCGGAAGAGGGGAAGGGGAGGGGGCCGGGGCTGCTCGATTGAGAGAGGGGGGCCTTGGGGAAGCGTTGGAGGGGGAGGGGAGGACCGCAGGCTCACCTGTTCTCCAGGACGATCTCGGGGAGCCACAGCATGTCCGAAGGCAGGCGCAGGACGCTGATATTCCCAAAGTTGGCCATATCCCATTGGAGTCGGCTGTCCATCCAGCCCTAGAGACCCAGAGGACACGTGGAGACCCAGTCCTCCCCTCATCCCTCTTCAGCCTGAGGCGGGCACCCCCAGGGAAGGGCCAGGAGTTGTGGGGTGCCAAGAAAGGGGCCTCGCCTGGGGGAGGATTCATTCCCCTACTCCCATCCCCACCCAGGACGCCGGACTTTCTCACGTGCTCGATCCACACGTTGGTGGTGAGGGTCTCATCAACTTCTTTCTGAAAGGGGAAGAGTAGGTTGAGAGCTGACCTTGGGTCCCAGGTCCTAGGCCTTCATTTATTTATTTATTGAGGAGGTCATTGGGATGAAGTGACTTGCCCAGGGTCACACCACTAGTAAGTGTCTGAGGCTAGATTTGAACTCAGGTCCTCATGAGTCTAGGGCCGGTGCTCTATCCCCTGTACCACCCAGCTGCCCCAAATTCGGCCTGAGGGTGGTGATCCAGGCCCCGGGATGTCTAGACCTCTAGGGGTGGGGGAGTGGCAGATGCTTGTCCAAGAGGTTGTGATGCCAGGAGTCCCAGTCTGCACACAGTCCTCTTTACTTTAAAACATTAGTAACAATAATTGAAGAGGCTGAAGTGGGGAAAAAGGTGAGCTCAGAGTCAGGAAGACCTGGGTTCAAGTCTCACCTCTGACACATCTTTGCTGTGTGACCCTGGGTGAGTCACTTCCCTCCATTGTCCCAGACAACCCTCTAAATTATAACTGGGCGAGCTGCAATCTACGCCAGTAAAGAGACTTTCTTCCCTGGGAGTTCCCCAGACCAGTACAGTCAAGCTCAAATAGAAACAGATCCCAGTGGGCTGATAGTGACTTAGAAAATCACAAATTAACATTATCTATGTTTCGTTTTGTATTTTTATCTATAGGGCTCAATGTTTCCCAATTACAGGTTAATCTGGCTTGGGCTGCTGGGTCCAAGTAGACTTAGTCACCTCTGCCCTAGACCAGTGAAAGCACAGGGACAGTAATAGACATTTCCATGTGACTTTAATACATTATTTCATTTGATCCTAACAGACTCAGATTTAGCTCTAAAGGGACCTCCCTCAGACTTGCCCAAAGTCATGAAGGTGGTGAGTGGCAGTCCCAGAATTCGAATTCCGGTCTTTTGAGTCCAAATGCAGGAAATCTTTGCACCGTACCAAGCTGTCCCTCCTTGTGGCAACTGGGGGAGGGGAGGGAGGTGCTGATATTATCCCCATTTTACAGCTGAGGAAACTGAAGCGAACAGAGGTCAAGTGACTTGCCCAGGGTCACACAGCCAGCCAGTAAGTATTTAAGGTATGATTCGTACCCAGGTCTTCCTGACTCCAAGTCCTCTGCTCTCTACCTATTCTACCACACTGATTTTTACTTTGGGCACATTAGCTCAGACACTTTAAAAATGTATTGATATAATTTATTTCCGTATGACCTACAGTTCCCCATGTATTCCTTCCTACCTTTCCCTCCCCCTCCCATCCTTTATAACAAGGAAGCAAAGCTGATCCACACATCAGTCAAGTCTGACAGTGCACCTGCTGTTTCACCCCCATAGGCCCCCACCCCTGGCTGAGGGAGGGACCTTTCCAGCGTCTCTTTTTGGGGGACGAGGCCCTTTTTCTTACAGAACTTCTCCGGGCCCATGACGCCTCGTGAGCAGACCTCCCCGTTCTGTCCCCTTTTCTCTTTTCAGAGGCTTGTTTTCGATCTTGCTGCTTTATTCGAGGTATTGTTTCAGTTAATTTTAGTGGACTGTGTCAGACTTCATATGACCTACCAAAGCTAAGCCCATCTGCCTCCTCTCTTCCCCTCTTTCCAAACGTCCTTCTTTCTTCTTCTTCTTTCTTTACTCGTCAATAAGCGTTTATAAACCCTCCCCCTCCACGTGCCAAGCCTTGGGATACACAGACGAAAACCAACCGGCCCCTGCCCTCAAGAAGCTTCCACTCTACTGGGAGGAAACAGCATATGCGCACTCCAAAGAAATACGAAGACAGGAGGAGGCGTGGGAAGGGGTACTGCCTGGGTGGGGGGCAGCTCCCCCTCCTGCTCCCCCGCCCCACCTGGCCCACCCGGGCAGCTGCCCAGAGGACCCTGGGGACGAAGGGTGTCACTGTCCCCAGGGGGGCCGGATGACCTTCAGGGCCTCAAAGAGCCTGGGGGCAAAGGGTGTCACTGTCCCCAGGGGGCCCGGATGACCTTCAGGGCCCCAAAGAGCCTGGGACTCACCAGGGAGATGAGGTTGGAGAGGGTGAGGGCCAGGGAGACGTCCACCTTGCCCCCTTGGCGTTCCACCGGCCGCAGGTTCTTGTTGTAACTCTTTTCTTGGAAAAGATAGCGGATGAGGCGCTCCTCCTCATTCAGGGCCCAGGCACCTGGGGAGAGAAGGGACTGGCTGGGGAGGGGCCCGAGGATCCAGCCGAGTCCAGTGGGGAGCCTGGATGGGCGTTCCACTCTGACCACTGTCCTGCTGCAAGGAGCTGGACAGAGTGTCTGAAAAGGCCCCTGGAGGCTGGGTCCTTGAGCAGGCTTTGGGGGGGGTGGTTTATAGGACTGAAGGAAGGGAGAAGGTCCTGGGTGGGGGGGGGAGCATGTGTGAATCTTGGGAGCTGGGCCGTGTGGAGAATGGCGGGCTGGGGGCAGGGAGGAAGGGCCAAAGTGAAAGTGTCGGTGAAGGGTGGGCACCTCCCCTGGATGGGAAAGTGCTGGGGGGTGAGATGGGGATCAGAGAGATGCCAGGTCCTTACCAGAGACGGCCAGAGCCGTGAGCAGCCCCAGCCCCAGTGTCCAGCCCTCCATTCCGTTCCCTTGGTCTGCAGCCCTGGACCTGACCCCTACTGTCCTAGACAGGGTGCTGAGTAATGGAGATAGGATGGGGGTGGGGGTGGGGGGAAGGGAGGGACAGGTGGTGTTGGGCTGAGAGAGGAGGAGCAGAGGAAATGAAGGGATTATAACAGCAACCGGACACCCCTGTGGGGCTCGTGGAGGGCGAGGCGGAGGGAGGAAGGCCAGAGGACCGGGAAGGAGGGAGCCCAGCAGGGGCCGCGGCCCATCAAGGAGGAGGCATGAGGGAGGGGCCTGTGGGCGAGCTGGGCAGGGGCATGGAGAGCGGCCGGCCGGCTGGGGCTGTCACTCATCCGGAAGGGACAGCTGCCTTCCGAGGGGCCCACCTCTAGGTGGGAGCCCTTCCCTGAAGGGGCCAGCCTGTGCCCTATCCGGAAGCAGCACACCTAGGACATTCACACCTAGGAAATCCGACTCAATTCAACAAATATTTATTAAATGTCTATCATGTGCCAGTCTCGGGAACCCAGACAAAAAGAAATGACCCTTGGCCTTCAGGATCTTCACACGTACAACAGTTTATTGGGAGAGGGGAAAAGGAACATTTGTCAAACACCTACAATTTACTAAGAGGCCCCGGACCCCGAATACCTCCTGTAGCTGCTTTTAAAAACAAAATTGATATCGTTTGTTTTTCTATCAACCACATTTTCTGTTGTGATCCTGCTTCTGTCTCCCAAAGAGTCATCATTTATAACAAAGAATAAAAAAGAAGGGGAAACAATCCATCAAAACTAGCCGACACATCCCAGAAGTCTGCTGTTTTATATAGCATTCCGTACCCATAGGCCCCCACTCCGCCCCCTCGCTCTTCAGAAGAGAAGTTTCTTCTATTTCCAGATGAAGGTTGGTTGTGCTCCCACCATCTATTCCCCAAAGCTTGCTGGGTCTTTACTTGTTGGCCCAATTCCAGGGGAGCTTGTGGGTGGAGGGGGGCATTTATTATGGAAATGCTAGTTCTCAGTTATCTCTTCCATATCACCGGGGGCAGGAAGGGGGGGAGTGGAGAGGGAGGTTAGGGGCACAGTGCCCCTATGATCTGGAAAGGCCGCATAAAATATTTTTGGCTCTCCCTTCATACCAGAGAAGAAGTCTGAATTATTATGGTATTAAAAGATAAAATATGTTGGTCATACGATACTATACACATATTTTATGCATGTCTGAGTTTCTAAATTTTTTCTCTGTTGTCTGCTGGCCTTCACATGTCATCTGTGGCTTCCACCAAACTCCCCCAAATTCCCATTTAATTTCTTATGCCGACCCGCAATGTATGGAAACCACGATGGGGAAAGTCGCGATGTGGAGGGGATAATTGTCCGTGTCTCTACCGCACCCCCCCCATAAACCAAATCTGCTGATAAATAACTACATTATCCTGATCCCTGCTTACCCCCACTGCTAGCTAAGGGATGCCTGAGCTTCAGTGTCCTCCTCGGGGTCAGTCACAGGGCACCCCAACCATCAAACTTCATCTGGAGGCTGGGAAGATGGGGGAGGGAGGCTCCCCTGAGGCCCTGAATTCCTGGCCCCTCCTTCGGGGTCTTCAGCTCCAAGAGACTTGTCCCTGCTTGTCCTCTTCACCCTGCTATCTCCATGCAGCAGGGCCAAGCCCCTGCTCAGTCCCAGAGGGGCCTCTGGACTGAGTCCTTCCCAACTATGTTGGGGAACCAGCTCTGAAGGCCCTCAAGGCCTGGGCCAAAAGGCCAGGGAGGCTATGAGTGAGGGTGGCAGGCTCCAATCCTATCATGGTGACAAAGACCACTATCCGGCCCCCCACGACTGCCCTGACTTGGGCCTGGAAGAGTCCCTTCGGAGTCCTGGAGCCCAGGTCAGCCAGGATCTGTTCAGGGAAAAGGGCAGGTCAGCAAGGCAGAGGTGTGTACCCTCTCCCAGCATCCTCCCCCTCCTCCCTGTTTTGCCCCCCTCTTCTGGGGTCAGACTCTGACACTTTCTGAGGCAGGTCAGGTTGTGGGTGAGTTCAAGGTTTCATTTTTGTCTCTGCATTCCCAGCACTAGCATAATACCTTAGCACATAGTCGGTGCTTAATAAATGGTTGCTGAAGTTGAAGTTTTTTTTTCTCTGTGCCCTAATTCCTGGTAGCATGCAAGGTGAAAGGTGGAGGAAAAGGTGACAAGCCTGGGGCCTGAGGGGCTCTGTCCCTACCTCCTGAAAGTCCATAGCCAGCTGGTCCCGGGGCACTTGTAGGATCCAGGTGTGAGCTCCTCGAAGGGCAGCCAGCTTTTGGCCCAGAGCATCTAGCCCGGGGCAGCCTGAAGGGAGGGGGACAGCACTCCAGTTTACAAAGGACTTTAGAACCATAGTTTCCCCTGGCCGTCATGAGCCCCAGCATCCACATATGCTGAGCGTTTAGAGCCAAAAGGGACTTTAGAAGTGATTTAGAGCAATCCCCTCATTTTACAAATGGGGAAACTGAGGCCTAGAGGGTCCCATAGCATCAGAAATCTAGAACTGGGACCTTAGAGGCTGCTAAGTCCGGTCCTTTCATTTTGCTTCCCCCACCTCTCATTCAGCTACTCACCATATACACTGCCCTGCCTTCCTTTCTAATAGTAACTTACATTTCTTTTTTAAAGTTTACAGAGTATTTTTCTTCCTACAACCTTCTGAGCTGGATGGTGCCCATTTCACAGTTCAGGAAGCTGTGGCTCAGGGAGCTTAAGAAGGGGCCTACCCAGGGTAGGTGCTAATGTTTAGCAGAGGTGGGATTCCAACCCAGGGCTCTTCCTGACTTCATGCCTCTTTCCCCTCTCCTCTCACTCCCTCTGGGGTTCCTGTTGGAAAGAGACCCACAGTAGACAGCCTTGGGGTAATGCTGGATGTGAGGGGACGGGTGGAGGGCCTGACCCATTACCTTCCCCTTCTGCCTCCTGCTCCTGCCTCGCCTGGGGTAGGGGAGCATCTCCTCGGGGAGCTGAGGAGGAAGGAAACAGTGAGGACTTGGTTCCAAAGTGGGGGAATGAGGACATTGGGAGGGAGTCAGACAGAGAGAGAGAAGGTAGCAGCTCACAGGAGGAGGGGAGGGGGGAAAGCATCCTCAGTCGGATCTGGGATGTTGGCACCACAAACCGCGCTCAGGGCAAGAGGCAGGGAAGTTATTCCGAGGAGGGAATGGAGTGCTTATCACCCCATATCGGGGAGACAAGGACCCTGAGACACTGTGTCTAGGCCACTGCTAGGGAGGCTGCCGAAAGGGGAAAAGATGGGGGGAGATGGGAAAGAAGTTCACCCCCTCACAGTGAAAGACAGAAAGCATTGCCAGGGTCCTGAAGGAAAGTCCCTGTGTCCTTGCCTTAGGTAAGGCTCTGGTCACAGGTTAATATGTGGGGTGTCAGGCAAAACCGAGGGTCTCTAAGAAGTATGAGGTCTCAGGGGAAAGGGCAAAGGAGGCAGGAAAGCTGGCCAGCCCACGGAGAGGATCGAGGTACCTGTGCCCTGGCCTCGCCACGGAGCTGGGGAAGGAAGCCAGGAATGTTGCAGAAGCCCTAGGCCAAGGTGAGGCAGCGCTCGCGCAAGACGAAGCAGACCCAAGTGGCGCGAGAAGAAGTCCTGAGCGTCTCTGAGTAGGTTCAGCAGGGTCTGGACCAGAGAGCGCAGCTCTGGGGGGGGGGACACAGAACGGGGCAGGGCCAGGTTGGGAGGAGGGATTCCAAGGTTCCCCCCTCCCGACCTGGCCGCAGCCCCACTCAATCGTCCCCCCCAGCGGCAAGGAGAAGCTGACCACATCTCCTCTTGTGCAGCTGACATTTCTTCTGGGACAGGCGGGTGCAGGCGCCGGATCCCCGAGGCACGGGGCAGGAGCGCTCGTAGAAGGCGCAGAGGTGAGAGAACTCTGCAGAAGGGTCCTCCTGAGCATCCAGGGCCAAAAACTCCCGGCAGCTGGGCTCCCGGCTGGAAGGAGGGGCTGCAGAAGACAGAACTCCATTGGCCGACAGTTCTGTCTCTGAACCACCCTCTCAGTGCTATTCATTCAATCAATCAGACGCTCAAGCAGCTTTCATTAAGCACCCTAAGAATAGAGACAAAAGGGGGACAGTCCCTGCCCTCAAGAAGCTTACGTTCTATTAGAAGAGGCAACATGTATGTAAATACATCCAAGGAGTCTGTGAGTCCTGGGTTCAAATCCTGCCTCAGACATTTCCTAGCTGTGTGACTCTGGACAAGTCACTTAACCTCTCTGTGGTCAGTTTCCTCATCTGTAAAATGTGGACTCAATGATCTCTAAGGTCCATTCCCCTCTATATCCACGATCCTACAAGAGAGAAAGGGAGTCAATCTGGAAGAAATAGAGACACAGGGGAGACCAAGATTTGCCCAGAAGGTGTGGAGTGGGACCAGAGCCTGAGTCTGAATTTCTAACCTAGAACTAGGGTCATTTTTGTCTGTGGATCTCCAGTTCCTAGCATAGAGCCTGGCACATAGTAGGTACTTAATGCCTGCTTGTTGAATAGACCAATAGAATGTAAAGTTTTTGAGGGCAGATATGGTTATACTGTGTCTTTGTATCCCCAGTTCCTAACACAGAGCCTGGCACATAGTAGGTGCTTAATATCTGCTTGTTGAATGGACAAATAGAATGTGAGTTCAAGGTTTCATTTTTGTCTCTGCATTCCCAGCACTAGCATAATACCTTAGCACGTAGTCGGTGCTTAATAAATGGTTGCTGAAGTTGAAGTTTTTTTTTTTCTCTGTGCCCCAATTCCTGGTAGCATGCAAGGTGAAAGGTGGAGGAAAAAACCCAATCCAAAGCAAACCAAATTAAGGCTGATGAAGAGGTAGGGAGAGGTCGCTTACCACTCATCTGCTGGTGGATCCAGTCCCCAAAAGCTGCCACGCGGGTGTATACACCAGGTTTGCCCGGCTCTCCACAGCCATCCCCCCAGGAGGTGATACCGTAGACGACCTCCCTCACAGAGGGCCCAGCCACTGAGCATGTCAGAGGCCCCCCTGAGTCACCCTGTGAGCACATGGAAAGGAGGAGGAACTGGTGCCCCCTGGGACACCATGTTGCCCCTCCTGCACCCTGACCAGGGAGCTATTCTGCACGGTTGAAAAGTGACAGTTATGGAGAATGGGATGGGGGTCAGGAGATCTGGGGGGTTCTAGTCTCCGCCCTCCACCAACTGTGTGAGCTCAGGCAAATCATCCCCCTATCTGGGCCACCCCGTAAAATAAGGGACTGGGCTCAGAGGGCGTCCAAGTTCTTTCACACTCGGTGACTCATAAGGGAAGAGGGTAGGAGGGTTGCTGAGACTTAATCACATCCCTGCTTCACCCCCTACCTATGTTCATAGGGTCATAAAATCTGGGGTTTAATGCTGAAAGGAACCTCAGAAGACCCCTGGGCCAATCCCCTCAGTATGGAAAAGGGCATCGAGGTCCAAGGTGGGTAAGGGACTGGCCCAGGGTCATTCAGGTAATATCTGAGGTGAAATCTGAACCCAGGGCGTCCAGTGGCAAATCCAGTGCTCTTTCCATTCTAGGCAGCCGTCCCCACGAACGAGAAGCCATGTTGCTCACACTTCTGGCAGGGTGCTAGCTCCAGTCAGCTCCCTCCTTCCTACCTGGCAGGAGTCCACTCCTCCAGACAGAGAGCCCGCACAGAGCATGGTGCTGGGGTAAAGTGCTGACCCTAGAGCTGTCCGGCAAGTGTCCAAGCTGAGCAAGGGCACCCTGGCCTCCCTCACGGCCTTAGCCGCAGGTCCATCTGAGAGGGATTGACAGGACACTGCTGGGCATAGAGCTCTTGGGACCCTGGCTCCATCCCCTGTGACCCCTTCCTCCACCTGCCCATACACCCACCCACTCCCATCTCCCTCCCCACTGGGGGCTGCGTTTGTGAACTAGACAGCCATCTACAACCCCATTAGCTCAGAGCCCCCATCTGTCACACCTTCGTAGACAGCTCCCCAGCCAGCAATGGAGCAGAGGGTGCCTGCTGGAGGCTCCCTGGGCTCCTCAGGTAGACAAATAGGCCATGCCCACTCGGATGGGGGCACTGGCGCCCACAGCTCCACCAAAGCCAAGTCGTTCTGGAAGGTCTGGGGATCAAACTGGAGGAAGAAGGGAGAGGGGTATGGGAAGTCAGAGCGCTGGGGAGACCAGAGGCCAGGAGCAGTTTGGAGAGAGGGATAAGGAAGGGCTCTGGAGTCTTACCTTGGGGTGGGTCAGAATGCGGTTAACTGGGATCCCATCCTCCTGCCTCTCCCCAGGGGGACTGTTCAGGGTCACTGTCCACAGGAGCTCATTCTGAAGGCTGTTGAGGGACACAAGATGTGTGGTCATTGGGGAGGGGGAAGGAGGAGGTTATTGACTCTCCTGGTCCCTTCTTAAGTCTCGGGAAGGGGATTCACACATAGGCTTCTAGATTTAGAGTTGAAAGAAAACTCAGAGTACATCCAATCCAATGTCCATTTTACAGATGAGAACACCGAGGTCAAGTAAAGTCAGGGAGTAGTTGACAGAGGTGAGATTTGAACTCAGCAATTCTAACTCCAGTGTTTTTCTACTGTATCATATCTGGGTTGGCAATAATATTAATAGTCACCATTTATAGAGGAGTTTAAGTGCCTTAACAATAGCATTTCATTTTATCCTCATAACAACCCAGGGAGGTAGGTACTGTTATTATCCCCATTTCACAGATGAAGAAACTGAGGCAGACAAAATGACTGTTAAGGGTCACACAGCTGGTCAGTGTCTGAGGCAATATTTGAAGTTCAGGGCTTCCTGCCTCCATGGCCAAAGCCCTATCCATTGCACCACTCAGACTTGTTTAATCTAATTTAGGTGTTTTCTCTCTTTTTCCTTTGGAGATGGGATAGGGGTGAGTGGGGGGAGGAGGAGGAGGAGGAGGAGGAAGAGGAAGAGGAGGAAGAATGGTAAGGAAATATTAAGACCTGAGGCCCTGGAGGGTTTGTGCATTGACTTCTTTCTTTCTTCTTTCTTTCTTTCTTTCTTTCTTTCTTTCTTTCTTTCTCTCTTTCTTTCTTTCTTTCTTTCTTTCTTTCTTTCTTTCTTTCTTTCTTCCTTCCTTCATTCCTTCCTTTGCTACCTTCCTTTCCTCCTCCCTCCCTCCCTCCCTCCTTCCCTCCCTTCCTCTGTTCTTCTACCTGTCTGCTTATTGTTTGTTTTTGGTGTGGATCTGTGACTTTGTTGGTGTAGGGAACTTCCATGGAGGAAACCCCTTCTACTAATGCAGCTGAGTGACTCTTATTCAATGTATAGTTGTAGAGAGCTGGGGAATTGACCGGTGCCCTTAGAATGATGTGTCCAGTCTCATACAACCAGTATGTGTTGGAAAAGGGACTTGCGCCCAGGTTTCTCCCAGTTCCAGGCAGGCTCTCCACAGCACTTAACATATATTATCTGAGTTGACCCTCCATCTGGGAGGTAGGGACTTTAGCCGTCATTATTCCCAGTTTACAGCCAAGGAAATGGGCTCAGAGGAGTGACTTGCTCAAGGTCACAAAGCTAGTAAGCTCCAGAGGTGGACGCCGAACCAAGGTCCTTCTACCAAGGTCCTTCTTGACTGCCTTCTATCCACCCTTCCCTCAGCCTCTCTGAGGCCCGGCTGGCTCTAAATCTTGATGCTATGAACTACATAGGTCATCCCAGGGGCTTTCAGTTCACCTCCCCTTCCCCGGGCTTGGCTTTTGGATGGCCTTAGGGATACTTCTCTCATCCACCAGGGGGCAGCAGAGACCACCGTCTGGTTGAGGCTGTAGCCACAGTCCTTTTGAGCCGTTGATAATAGGAGGTGGGGAATATGGGGCAGTCAGGTTTGGATGCCTGTTCCTATTCTCCTCACCCCCCACTCCCTTCCAGGGGACACACCTTGCAAAGCAGTGAGCAGCAGTGAGGACCCAGGCATCCTCGACTAAGACACCTCCACACATGGGCTGCCCATTCATCCTCAGCGACACCAGCCACGGCCAGGAGCCCGGGGATGCTGCCTTGCCCCCCACAATTCTGCCCCGGGCCCATGTCACGTTGGCAGCTCCGCGGCTCTGAAGGCCACAAGTCACTGGCAGGAGAGGAAGGGCAGTGAGGATGGGGCTCCACCCCCTTGGGCATTGCCTTGGCTTCCCACATCCCCCAGCATCTGGCCATACTCCCCTCCAACCTTCTGCCCATCCTTGCAGCCCTTACCCAGCTTCTGTTTTCCAGGAGCGGTGTAGACATGGAGCTGCTGGCTCCAAAGCCCTGGGGAGGTCAAAGGGACAGGACCACAATACTCACCTCTGACCAGCACACATCCCCATCCCAGGATCCCAGAATCTCAGAGCTAGAAGGGGCCTCTAAGGTCCCCTGGTCCAACCCATTTCTGAGCAGCAATCCTCTCTGTACCACCCCTGATGAATGGTCATCCACTCCCCCAAAGGGACTCTGACCTTGTCCTTGGGCTAACGGAAGGGAGAAGGGGACCTAAGGAAGTGATCCCTACAGGATCCTACACAGGATCCCTACAGCCTAAGGGAGGGGTCTGGTCAGGGAGGGGTGGGGGGCTGAGGTGGAAGAGGGCTAGTCAAGAGCTAGACTGGACAGTTCAGCCTTGAACAGGAATATAGGAGGGAAGAGAAGAGGGGAAAAACAGGGTTATGAGGGGACCGTGGGGGAGCAACGTTGAGCACCCCGCCCCCAGGAGAAGGGACGAGCTGGGTCTAAGCAAGGGTTCCTGCCCCACCACCTCGGTGCTCACCAGGACAAGGCGAGGTGTGGTTAACACAAGCCTGGCACGCCAGAAGCCTGCGTCTGTATTCCAGTGTCGCCCTCTCTACAGCCAGGGAGGCCTTTCTCCGGACAGCCTTGAGCAGGACAGTCCCTTGTTCAGACAGAGCTGTGGAAACAGAGGGCACCGGGGCTGGTCATCAGACCAGGAGATCTATGCCTGGGTTAGTGAGTACCCAGACCTGCCCCTTATCTTACAGATACAGAAACTCAGTCAAAGAGAGGGGCTAGTCATGTGCCCAAGGTTTTTGAAGGGGCAATCCAGGTGAGGTCCCTGCTAAATCGATGACCCTGCGGTCTGCAACTAAGACAGAGTGATGAGGGCTTTGCGCCAGGGCATCAAA
This sequence comes from Vombatus ursinus, assembly GCF_900497805.2. Lineage (NCBI taxonomy): Eukaryota > Metazoa > Chordata > Mammalia > Diprotodontia > Vombatidae > Vombatus > Vombatus ursinus. The sequence goes on along the minus strand of NW_020954586.1, from coordinate 4,776,758 downwards.
GTTTGGAGGGTGAAGACCCAATGTAATGTCTTTCAAGCAGTGTAGGAAAGACTGAGCTTAGCCCCCAACCAGCAAGAATGACTAATTAAAATAGGAAGCAGCGTCTGGGTGGGTTCCCCTATTCTATGCCCTGGTACGTCTGCTCATGGACACACATTATCTCCTGAGGTCTCACTTTCACTATGACTTAATCTGTCTCAAAAAGTGGACTTGAGGTGAATATCTTCTCACTGGCCCCAGGTACCAAAGTGTCTAGTTATGGTCCCACCTGTCCCCACTGCCCTTGGCCTTTTCCACCCGAGAAAAGCTAAAGCTAAGCTTTAGGCTGAAGGGCTCTCCCGAATAGGAATGGAGCAGATATATGAGAGGGGTTGGGCTATTAGGATGCCTCCCTCCCCCCTCCTCCCATAACCTCAATTTCTCAATTAACTCCCTCCTTACTGACTTCCAACCTTTCCCAACCTCAAAATTCCTGTCCTAATCTCCAACTTGAGCAGCTGGGTGGTGCAGTAGATAGAGTGCCAGGCCTGAAATCTGAAGGACCTGAATTCAAATCTGGCCTCAGGCACTTACTAGTTGTGTGACCTTGGGCAAGTCATTTAACCCTATTTGCCTCAGTTTTCTTATCTGTAAAATGAGCCAGAAGGCCACGGCAAACCACTCCAGTATCTTTGCCAAGAAAACCCCAAATGGGGTCACGAAGAGTTGGATGTAACTGAAAAAATGAGTGAACAACAAACTTTCTAACTCCTCCTCAGGCCCTAAAGTCTCCCCCTAACCTTCACACTCATCCCTAATTCCCATTTGGCTTTGTAAACCTTAATCTCCTGTCTAGTTTTACTTCTCCCTAACCCCCCTCTCTAAACTCCATACTTCTGCCTACTCCCCCTCCCAACTCCCCTCCCTCCCATGCTCAGGATGTCCAGGGAACAGACTCACCTTGAAGTGCGGTCCTGGCCAGGCGCTCCTGCCTGGGGGCTACAGCCCCCACACCCCCAATGCCCCAGGGGGACAGGAGGCTCAGAAGCCCCAGCACCACTGGCAGCATCGTACCCTGAGGGCTTGGGGAGAACCAGGCTGAGCAGCCCCCCAGGCTCCTGAGGTCCCCAGAGCTCCCCTCCCTGGGTTCCCAGTTCTTTCTTCTCCCTCTGTTGCGGTGCCCCTCAGTCCTTCAGTTCCTGGTGCCTTCGGCCTCAGACTTCTAGCCACTCCGTCTGTCTGTCTCTCCCTGGCTAGGATCTCCCACCATGCCCTGGCTTAGCAGGGACAGGACAGATGAGGTGAGCTAGAAGGGGTGGGGTAGGGGGTGCCGAGGGGCCGTTGGACAAACCCTCCTCTGGCCGCCCCGGTGTCCAGCTTGGGGTCATGAATGGCGCCTTCGAAGATGCCAGCCGGAGGGAAGGGAGTGGGTGGGGATGAGACTCTCCCTTTCCCTGGGTCCCCTCTCCCCACCAGTCGCAGCCTTTGAAGTCCTGTCCTCAGGGCTCTTTGTGAAAAGGGCCCTTGTTTCCCCAGGCCCATCAAAGGGGGCATCAAAAGGGAAAAAGCGGGGCTAACGGTTGGGCTGGTGGCCCTGGAGTGAGTGGGAGGGAGAGGCCAGACGGCCAGGACAGCGCGGCTTCCTGTCCCAGAGCAGCCCATAGAGGCTACTTGGAGGGGGGAGGGGGAGGAGACCCGGGTCCTGGGGTGGGAGGGGGAGCATCTCCAGGCCCTCCCCGACTGTCCACTGCTCAGTGCTTACGTCAAGGAGATTTTCCCTGTGGCCCAGGCCGTCCTGGGGGTCCCAGGCGGCCTCTCCAGGCCTAGTCTGAGTGCCTAAAGCCAGTTCTGGAATTTGGCCTCAGAGGCCTTGGGTTCAAGTTCTGACTCAGTTGGGTGACTTTGGACAAGGCCCTTCTGCTCTCTGGGCTTCAGTGTCCTCTGATATCCAGTGGGGAGATTTGATTTTGAGGATTTCTGAGGTCCCTTTGAGCACTGGATCCTCAGATTCTGGGTCCCCTGCCTGGGCCCCAGGAGCTCCCAGGCCTAATTGCTTTGGGGCCCCTTCCCAGACAATTGTTACCACTTCAAAAGGGCAACATCAAAGAGCTGTAATTAGCGCAGTAATTACTGGAGGGGAAGGGAGGCCAGAAGAGGGTGCTGGCAGCAGGTCCGGGGGACTGGCGGGGGAGAGCAGGAGATGGAAGCCTTTGGGAAGGACCTGAGCGGGCAGAGGGACTGCCGCACTCCCAGATGGTGCTTCCTGCCTCTTCTCCCTACCCAACTGTCCCTCCTTCATTGGGAGGTCTGGTTTCTCTCCCAGGGAATACTGGGGACAGCTCAGCCCCACTGGAAGGCCTCAAAGACCGGTGGACAACGCCTGGGAGTGGGGTAGGAGAGGCAAGCCCCAACGCTGCTGGGGTAACTAGTGATAGGGCCTGGAACTTCGGCGGGGGGCTCTCTTACTCCCTGGGCTTTGGAAAGAGATGAAGAAAAGAAAGGCCAAGATAGAGGCACCAGCAAGCGGGTGTTGGAGTCAGGAGGACCTGAGTTCTGATTTTACCTTGGATATATATTGCTTATGATTTCGGGTGAGACAATGGACTTCCCAGGGCTCCCAGCCTGGTCTCTAAGACTATGAATGACAGAGTTCCAAGTAGTGCTACAATCATAGATCTTGTCTTCCCCCAAATCCCTTCAATTGGAGAGAGGATGGTAGTAGCTGACATTTACATGAATCAGGCCTTAAAGTTTGCAAAGCCCTTTGTATGCATCTGTAATTCAAGGACTGGCCAAAGAGGCCCAGTCCTTGAAGTATCTTCAGCTATTCTCTTCCTGATGTCAGTCCATGTGGAATTTTGGGGAGCCATTTTGGTCAAGATGAAAGTCTTCTAATAGACTGAGAAGCTGGAAAGACCAAAGACTGGAATGGCTCAGCAGGAATTGAGTGTCATAGAAGAGGTGCAACCCACCCATTCCTTCACCTCTTCCCTGGCAGCTTGTGGGTGAGGAGGGCAATTCTGAGTTGCCAGGCAGGGGAGAGGCAGCTGGTTACACTCCTCTACCTGGCCACCATGTGTTTGGGAGCATGTGGTACTTCTGTTTCCTTTATGTTTGCTCTTCTCCAATTTCAGGTGAATACATGTCCCCAGGTGAGAGTATCCAGGCACCTTTGTGAGTTCCAGAGCTGTAGAGGTCCCACCAGGAAGTCAAGTAGACAGTAGAGTGTGCCTGAGCTGGTCACCACAGGATGCCCAGGCAGTGACCTTGTGGCATTGCAAGGAAGAGAGTACAGGCGTCAGATGAAAAGTGGCCTGGCCCAGAATTGGATTGACCCATCCATGGCCAAAGCCAGGCCTTTGCAAACTTCTTGAGGCGTCCTCAAAGAGAGAAGAGGAGGTCCAGGGTCAGGACGTGAGAAGCACCAAGTTCCCCTCACTAACTTTGTATTTTCAATTTTAACCTGCTCTCACCTTATTTATGCTGGGGGAGAGTGTGCTTTCTGGATCGTGGGGAATTTGTTCTAGCTGTACCTTCTCAGTAAATTGCTTTTCTAAAAGCTAATTTATTTCAGTTGGCTTATTGATAAGGCAGAGCACACTGATAGGAGCTGGTGATCAGTGGTACTAGAAACCCCAGTCCCTCGGGGTTCTCCCCCAAACCCTGAGGAAAGTAGTCAGCTGTCCTTTGGGAACATAACCCATCAATGGGAGAGAGTGGATTGGGAGAGTAAGCCCTGGAGGAAGTCATGCATAATGAAATATAAAATATGTACAAAGATATTTTTAGGGGGAAGACACCAGCAACTAGGAATGGATGAACGTATAACGCATTCATTAAGGGCTTAATATGTGCTAAGTACTAGGGACTGAACTCCCAGAGCATCCCCGACTAGTGGCCATTCCTCCTTGCAAAGTCTTTCTTAAAGCCTGGCTTTGCCTCTAGAAGGCTCTGGGGACTGGCTTGAATTTCTCCTTACTGATGCTGGTGGGCTGTCCCCTAAGGGCAGCATTCTCAGCACAGCCTAACTTTAGATGCACCAGGAGCTTCAGCTGGTCTCAGGCTCCAGAGCCCACATCTTCAGGATGATGGTCAAGAAAAGGAAGAGGAGGCAGAGGCAGGAGAGATGCCTCGGGGGTGCTTAAGGGAGGACTGCTGGGATTACACCACTAGATGGCGCAATAGAGCAGGCAATGCCTCTCATTAAGGGATGGAAGATACTGACCACTCATTTCTACAGCCTTCTAGAGTACAACGCCCATCTTACAAATGGGGATCCAGAGGAAAGGGTCCAAATATCTAGCTATCTAGTCACAGAACCATAAGATGTAGAGATGGATGTCCAATCTCCTTGTCTCCCAAGTGGGGATTGGATATTGACCTTATTATTATTTCTGAGTTTTTTTTTCATCTGCATTAGTTCAGTGTTTCTGAGGCCAGATGGTGGGGAGGTCAGGTGTCCATAATGGTATCAAATGGAACAGGACTGGAGAACAGGAGACTCAGGAGCAAGTCTTATTTATTTATTTGTTTTCCAAAGATACTGGCATGGTTTGCTATTTCCCTCTCCAGCTCATTTTTACAGATGAGGAAACTGAGGCAAACAGGGTTTAAATGATTTGTCCAGGGTCATACAGCTAGCATGTGTCTGAGGCTGGGTTTGAACTCAGGAACAGAAAGAGGAGGCTTCCTGACTCTAGGCCCAGCACTCTACCCACTGCACCATCTAGCTGCCTCTTAGGGCTAACAGAACATTGGGCTTGGAAGGGACTTTAGTGGGCATTTGACAGAGGAATTGAGGCTCAGAGTCTTAACTGATCCTGGCTCTGGATTTGGTTCTAGTGTAGGGGTAGAAGCTGATTAAACTCAACAATCAATCAACCTAGCCCACTTAGCCCAGCTACCTTTATCAGTGAGGATGCATTTTGGTTCAATCAGTTAATCAAAACTATGAACTAGGTGGCCATAAGGCCGGGTCATCTCCCTAGGTGCAGCAGGAAGTCTTAAGAATTGGTTGAGGGACCTGGTCATCCTCTGTGGGGCTTACATAAAGCCAGGAGTTTGGAATTGAAGATTTGAGCATCTTGGCCTCCAGAATTGATTGGCGGGGGAAGAGAGCACCTCCACCTTGATCTCCTTTGTTCCCACCCTCCTTGGTTGGAGGAAAAACTTCTTGAATGCCGGAAGACCAGAGGTTTTGAATTTTTCATCAGTGTCTTAGCAGGGATCCTAGGGCAGCAACAGTTCTAACTCCAAATCAGATGTCTATATGGGGAGTTAAGGACAGACAGGATGTGAAATATAGAATCAAGGTTCTCCAAGGAGCTCAGGGGGAAAAATCTACACCATAATCAATGGAATCTTCTTGGGGATTCCAGCAAAAGGACGTCCAGGAGCCATTAATTACCTTCTACATAAGTACTTGAGCCCACTTTTTCCAGGATTCTGTGTATTGGTAGGACAGCATGGACCTTGTGAAATGCTCAGGCAGATAGGTCTGGAGGGAGAGTGAAATATTTGTTCCACAGTTTTTCAGAGTTCCTTTAACTTGCAGGAAAGTATAATAGGTATGATCGGTTGTGTTTTGTGTTTTAAGGATTTGTTAATGCATGCTTCTGAGACTTTGGTGCTTTGGGTATTTGTTTTGTGGTAGAAGAAATAAATAGCTGTCCTATACTTGATATATACTTTGTACATTAAGTATCTTTTCTAGAAAGTACCTTTTTAATTAATCCCTCTAAGGGGAGGCCCTAGACATGGGACACACCTAAGCTTTGTTTAAGAGATTTTTCTTTGGAACTCTAGGGTAGGGGCATAATGAGCCTAGAGAGTGATAGCCTCTCCTTGAGAACAGGCTCTCCCAGGATTGCACTCAGTCCATGCGAATCCAGTTCGAGTAACTCTTTGTGAGGGGGCATCTTCTAGGCCATTGGCAATATCTGTACAACCTAGAAATGAAAGTCTTTGTTGATCTTTCAAAACCGCATCATCCTCGACACCCCAAAGAAAGTACATTTTAAAAGCACAAGAGAAGAGGCTGTTGATTTACTTCTTTGACTTTAGTATTATTTTTTTGTGCAGAATTAATTTTCCCAAAGTCAGTCAACCAAGATTGTTATACTGAAATTCAGAAGCAAAGGAGAGATTCTGTGGATTATTCTTCATAATGATGGTGCAGCAGTAGCCCACTGTTATGTTTTCCATGGAAGGTTCAGATCAAAATTCAGTGAGTCCAACTCAATCAGCAACCTTCTTATTCACAAGACTTGCAACTGAGTGACTTTTGGTTGCTTCCAAAAATCAAATCCAACCCACATGTACAAAAATATTTATAGCAGCTCTTTTTGTGGTGGCAAAGAATTGGAAATTGAAGGAATGCCTATCAGTTGAGGAATGGCTGAATAAGTTGTGGTGTATGAATGTAATGAAATACTATTGTTCCATAAGAAATGACAAGCAGACAGACTTCAGAGAAAGCTGGAAAGACTTGCATGGACTGATGCTGAGTGTAGTGAGCATGACCAAGAGAATGTTGTACACGGTAACAGCCATGTTGTACGATGACTAATATTGATAGACTTAGCCCTTCTCGGCAATGCAAGGATCTAAGACATCTCCAAAGGTCTCATGATGGAAAATGCTATCCACATCCAGAGAAAGAACTATGAAGTTTGAATGCAGATGGAAGCACACTATTTGCTATTTTCTTCTTCTATTTTGTTTTGTTTTCTCTTTTTTGTGATTCCTCTTATTGGTTCTAATTCTTCCTTACAACATGACTAATGTGAAAATATATATAATAGGAAAGTATATGTAGAGCCTACATCAGAATGCATGCCAACTTGGAAATGGAGGCAGGGAGGGAGGGTGGGTGAGAAAAATTTAAAACTCAAGTGCTTATGGAAGTGATTGCTGATAAATTAAAATAAATTAATAAGAAAAATTTAAAAATTAAAAAAAATCAAATCCACTCGTTGGACAGGTTCCAGGGCTCTGGGCTACTTATTGGCTATCTCTACACCATGTTCTAGAACCATTTTCTCATCTCCTGACCACCACAATCTTAGGCTCTACCCCTGAATTCTCCAGCTCTGATGGGTGAATTTTTGCCTTGTTTTTCCAGAGTCTGGGTGTCCACCATACTTCCCTGCTGACTGTCTCTTCACTGTGCCAATTGGAATCCTCCTCCACGCTTTCGAGTACCCCTTCATGTGTTGTCTGCCTCTACTAGACCTCAGATTCTACTATAATGCAGAAATCATCAGAACTATTTGATAGTACCATATGTGTCATCTTGTGAAAGAAGACACAGACCAAAAAAGAAAAAAAAAATGAAAAAATTTTGCTTCTATCTGCACTCAGACTTCATCAGTTCTTTCTCTGGAGGTGGATAACATTTTTCATCGTGAGTCTTTTGGAATTGATACTAGCTTTTTTTTTTTTTAAAAAGGTCAATAGTGAAAGCTAGAAAAGGAAGAATCAGAAATAACTGAACTCAACAAACCAATGTTCGATAAACCTTCAAACATAAATTGCCAATATCAAAACTAGAAAGCAGTCTGGCAGAAATTAGGTTTAAGTCAATATCTTATAGATATTCTGAAATAAATTCCAAATGGATACACAAGATGAATATTAAAGCTCTAATCAGAAAAAATGAGAAGATAAGCAGATTGGACATCTTTCATGGCTTTAGGAAAGGGGCTAAATTCTTAATCAAACAAAGGATAGAGGTAATTATGAAAGATTAGATAGTTTTGGTTACAAATCATATTGAAAAGATTTTGTATATGCAAAGTTAGTGCAAGGAAGGATAAGAAAGGAAGCAGTTATCTGGGAAACAATCTTTGTATCAAATATCTCTGATAAGTGTTTGATACGTAAAATACAAGGTGTCCCAAAAGTCTTAGTTCAGTCTTAAGCTATCTAAGCTTAATATAGACAATTATCAAAACATATAAATCTGAAAGTTATTCCCCAATAGACAAATGGTTCTAGAGAATGTTTTTCTTTTTATCTTTGTACCCTATCCCTCCCAGTGCCTAGCTCAGTACCTTACATATAGTAGGTATCTAATAAATGCTACTTGGATTCAACTGAATTGCTGTCAATTAAGGGGCCAGCCAGGCTTGGGCAGCAGACATTTGAAACCAAATGATGGGAGCTAAAGCCAGAAGGGTATAGTGAAACCAGATTCAATCCAAGCAGACATTTACTAACTGGCTAGTATGTGAAGGGTAACTTGAATGCCAGACTGTAGTATGGCCATTTTCCAGCAATGGCTCATGGGAGTTAGAGCGACTGGGAGATAGCTCAATAACATCATTAGTGGACCAGGGTGGTGTGATGGGAAAAGCACTGGAGGACGCCAATTGATTGGAGAATGGCAGAACAAATTGTGGTATGTAATTGTGATGGAATATTATTGCACCATGAGTATTGATTGTTTATGACCTGATGTGGGGTGAAGTCAGCGGAACCAGGAAAACAAATTAAGTGATGACCACAATAAAATAAAGGAAAACCACTCTGAAAGACTTCAGAACTCTTTTCCATGCAATGACCAATTTGTGACTTTTGTGACTTCAGAGGACATCTCCAAATTTAGCTCCGCTGGCCCTCAGATGGACGTGGAATCCATCTTAAACCGCTCCTTGAAATCTGGGTCCTGTGGTTATAAGCTTCAAGAACCTAGGGCCACCTCTGCCCAATAACAAAGTTTTACAGTGGGAACTTTCTCGAGTCCTGAATGAACCACAGCACTGTGAAAATTACCATTAGTCTGTATGCCAAGGTGAAGGGGAGGTGAAGCTAAAGTAACTAAGATGGACCCAAAGGACACTAAATATGCCAACTCCCAACTCTTGGCCCAGGGCAAAGGGGAAGTGTGGGTTGAGAGAGCCAGGGCATAGAATCTACTCTGCAGCTGGACCTTGGGACTTCTAAGGTCCCTTCGAGTTCTAAATCTATGATTCTACGATCCCTAGCTCTCCAGAGGAAGCCATTACGAATGGACCCCTTTTTAAAATCAAATTCATGGATCTGTTGTTATACAGAGCCCCCAAGAGACAAAGTCCGTCTCTCAATTCAGACCAGCATCTTCAATTTACAGCCTTAGACAGTGTGCTGGGGGTACTGTGGGGTTTAAGGGACTTGTCCCCAATCACACCGCCAAGTTGTGTCAGAGTCAGATCATGAATAAAGTGTAGTCTAATGGAAAGAGAAGTGAATTTGGAGTCAGAAAATTTGGGTTCAAATCCCACACCTGCAATTTAATATCAAGGTGACTTTGAGCATTTCCCTTCCCCCTCTGGGCCACAGTTTGCTCATCTGTAAAATGAGGGATTTGGACTCTTTGACCATTGAGGTCCCTTCCAGCTCTGTGGAACAGATACAGTTTTTTCAGCACAGTGGAGAGCCAAGATCTTGGAATGGCATAGGAATGGACAAAGTGTGAAGCTGGTTAAGCCCAAGGCTGCCTGCTTATCCTTAGGCAAGGAGACGACCCTTGATGGTTCACTTCTCCAAGGCGTGTCTGCTGACAAAAGCAGTTGATGAGTTAACTATAAATGTTAACAGCTTATTTGTCTGGGGGCACAGGTTGATCTTAGAGTCCTAAGAAAAGCCTTTACTGAAATTTGGTTTGACTCAGTATTCTGAGACAGCAATTGCTTATTTGAGTACGACAAGTCATAGAATACTGGAGTGAATGGAGAACGAAGTGAGCTCCGATGATTTGCATATAAGGAACTGTAGAACTTTTAGATTAGTAATATGAATGATCACAGAATTCCAAACTTCCTATAATTATAGGACAAATATAATTTAGCTGATCATAGAGAGAAGATGAGAATTTGGTTGCTCACCACATGAGAAGAATCAGTGACTAAACCAAGAAGAGTTAGAAGGGAAGGAAAAGAGGATTATAAGGGACAACTGTCACTTGTTACCTGTAGAGGGAGTGTCGCTGATTGGCGTATGAAGATAGGACAGAAAATACTTCACTTCGTTGCCAGATGTTGGTGCTGAGAGGTGGAGGAGAAAAATCCTGCTAAGGAATAGAGTTGGAGTGGCTTTGCAGAACGCCACTAAATTGGAAAGCATCAGATAAATCTGAAGATGGAAGTGACAGATACTATGGTTGCTGTCAAGGAGTAAGCCCAGCTAAGCAGAGGTACAGCTTGGAAGGAGAGCATCAGAGAAACATCTAGTCCAACGAAGATGTCATGTTCAGTGAGTTGTAAAGTCAAGCACAACATAGATCGGCTCACTTAGCAGTGGGAATATCCGTTTAATGCAGACATTATGCTTATCAAGGAATTTTCATGGATGGTTCCTAAGACAGAAAGAGCACACTGAAGGCTATAAGTTCAGAGTTGTGAGTTTCCCTGGCCACATGCAAGCTTACTATCCTGGCATTTTAGGTATATGCTCACTTTCCCCATGAACACTATATACATTGGTGGGAGAGTACAATTCAGATTTGTGGGCGCAATTCATGTAAATATTATGTTCTCTTTGCATTTTTGGAAAATGTTGGAGTCTAATTTGTTCATGGTAAATACTCTAGTGGGGAGTCATGAGCTATAATGTTGGTGGAAATGATAACTCATGTGAATTAACCCTAAGATCTTGAGATTTAGAGTAGTAGTCAAGGAGCTCTCTTCTCTTTGAGCTGCCCCTCGGAGCCTGGTATTGCCTCCCTAAATGGCAGAATAGTGTTATTTGATTAACCTCATCCCCTCACTCTTCACCAGCCAACTACCATGAATAGTAGATAAACTTCAACCATATCACCAAAAAGACAAGAGGGCTTGTGTCACAGATTCTTGGGATCTGAGCAATCAGTTAGTACAGCCTCACACTCAGTTAGGGAATCTCTTCTGCAAAATCTTTGTCAATTCCAAAAGACTCTGCTATCCACATCCAGAGAAAGAACTATAGAGTCTGAATGTAGATGGAAGCATACTATTTTCACTTTGTTTTTCTTTCCCATGGTTTTCCCCTTTTGTTCTGATTCTTCTTTCACAGTATGACTAATGTGGAAATATGTTTCACATGATTGTGCATGTATACCTTACATCAGATTGCTGTCTTGGGGAGGAGGGAGGGAAGGGAGGGAGGGAGAAAAATTTGGAGCTCAAAATCTTACAAAAATGAATGTTAAAAAGTATCTTTACATGTAATTAGAAAAAAATTAAATACTATTAAGTGAAAGAGAATGTGTCTGTTCTTGAACACTTCCAATGACAGGGAGCTCATTAACTTGCAAGGCTTCCTAGACAGCTCTCTTTGCTGAAAAGTGCCTGTGATCACAGATCTAGAGCTGGAAGCCATCTACTCCCACCCACTCCCATTTTCTAGATGATGACACCAAGACCCAAAGTCACATGGACGATGAGCATTAGCCGGGTGATCTGAAGCCAGGTGCTCTGCCCCCACAGACAGTGTTCTTTCTTAGGCTAAGACCCAGTCTGACCCCCCTGATGCCTTGCCTTAGCATGGTGGCTTTCACTTCATAGTGATGATTTTGTCCCCTTTTTGCTGTTCCCCTTCTAATTCCACTTGACTTGGTTTTGTTTGCACAAAAGTTTTTCTGTTTTATGTAAATCTGACTTTCACTGTGCAAAGTGCTTTCACCTCTGTTACCTTTTGTGAGCCTCACAGCCCTTGGGCAGGGTAGACATTACTATCCCTTTTTCACTGTGGGGAAACTGAGGCCCAAAGTCATGAGGCCCAAAGACCCACAGCTAATTCCTGGCCAAGCTAGGCTAGAGGTCGGGTCTCCCATCTTCCAGTCCCCAGGCTCTTTCCTCTAGATTCCGCTTGCCTCTTTAGGCTTAAACCTTATTGGTCTTTGTATCACTGGGCTCTGGGTGACCCAGGTGACCGGCCTGTAGCTCTCCCAGGCTATTAATGTTAAAGACACAATTAGAATGGAGGAGAGAATGTCACCTGAGTCAGATATTTCTCAGGCCATTAGCTCAAAGAATTTTCCACACAATTTATCTCTGGTATTTATGAGCACCGGGGGCCAACCACCTTTCTAAGCACCAGGCAATTCTTGGATTCAGAAGCTTCAGAGCTCCCTGAGGGGGTGGGCTGCTGTTATCGTGGCTACAGGTGGTCCCCATCATTTTAGCAGGAAGTCAAGAGATTGCTCTGATGGGGAGTTGTTCTTTAAAGGAAGACATTTTCTTTTTCTTTTTGTCTCTACCTGTTAGTACTTCCTGCCCACTCCTAGCCCCAACAGATACCACGTCCCCTGCTTCAAGCTGCCCAGGCATACCTCAGAGACATTTCCGAGTTTAATTCTAGACCACCGAAATAAAGCAAATATCGCCATAAAGCGAGTCACATGATTTTTTTTTTTGGCTTCTCAGTGCATATAAAAGTTATGTTTACACTATCCTGTAATCTATTAACTGTGCAATAGTATTACGTAAAAAACCCCAATATACACACCTTAATTTAAAATACTTTATTGTTAAGAAATTTGAAATGTCATCTGAGCCTTCAGCGGGTCATATTTTTTTTAACTGGCATAGGGTCTTGCCTCCATGTTGATGGCTGCTGACTGCTCAAGGTGGTGGCTGCTGAGAACTGGGGTGACAGTGGCAATTTCTTTCAATAAGACAACAATGAAGTTTGCCCCATCGATCGACTCTTCCTTTCAATTGACCACTTAGAGGCCATTGTAGAGTTATTAATTGCCTAACTTCAATATTATTGTATCTCAGGGAATTGGGAGGCCTGACAAAAGAGAGAGAGAGATGGGGAATGGCAGTGGAACAGTCAGAATACAGAACATTTATCAATTAAGCTTGCCAGTTTATATGGGGGTGGTTCACGGTGCCCCAAAATAATTACAATAGTAGCATCAAAGATCACTGATCTCAGATAACTATAACAGATGTAATAATAATGAAAACGTTTGAAATATTTTGTGACACAGAGACACGATGTGAGTACATGCTGTTGGAAAAATGGCGTCAATAGACGGCGAAAGGTTGATGCAAACTTTCAGTTTGTAAAAAAAACAACAAAAAACAAACAACAACAATTACGCTGTCTGTGAAGTGCAATAAAGTGAAGTCCAGTAAGAAGAGGCACCCCCACTGTCTGGCTGGAATTTCCTTTCTTGCCCACTTTTCTAGGCTGAGTCCTCATATCTCACTTCTTTCCCTGAACTCCCCAACTAATCATGCCCATCCCTTGATTTTCTGCAAATGGACAGCTAGCTCCCAGAGGGTGAGAGCTGTATTTCTTTCCTCTGATCATGATAGTAGATATGGATAGAGAGTGCTGGGTTCAAATCCCACTTCAGACACGTACTATCTAGCTTTGTGACTCTAGATAGGTCACTTAATCTTGGTGAGCCTAGTTTTCTCTTCTATAAAATGAGGAGATTGAACTAGATGATCACTGAGGCCCCTTCTGGGTCCTGATCTTTGATCCTGTGTCCAACCCCGCTTCTCCAAGTATAATGCTTAGCCCATATTTATATTGTGCTTGCTAGTTTATAAACAATTTACGCTCATTTTATTTGAACCGCATGAAAATTCTGTGAGGAAGATACTGCAAGTATCATTATCCCTACCTGATAGATCAATCAACCAATCAATCGACATGCATTTATTAGGCACCAACTATGTGCCAGGCAGTGTGCAAAGGACTGGGGATACAAATGCGAAAGTGAGCTGGTCCCTGCCCTCTGGGAGTTTACATTCAAATGGAGGAGACAGCAGGTGTATTACTAAATATTTAAGGCTCTGAGGCCATAGTGACTTTTCTAAGGTCACCCAGTTCCTCAATGAGGATGGGTCTGTGACTCCAGCTCAGGTATTCAGGCTTCAAGTCCAGTGCTCTTCCCTGCTAGGGCTGGGCCCATAGGGGATGCTCAATGAGCGAATGACTGCTGAACAGTGACACCCCGGCCCAGGCAGGGCCAGTCCCCACTGTGGCCTCTAACCAGAGTGAAGAGAAGGCTACAAGCAGTTGGCCTTGACTACAGTTTGTTCTTTCATTTGGAAGATCAGGCCAATGAACTGGGGTCTAGCAATGCATGCTGTGTGTACAGAGTGCTTGGAGTCAGAAAGACCCCTGTTCAACCCCCTCCTCTGTCACTTACTAGCTGTGTGCCCCTGGGCCTGTCTGTCTCCTTCTCTGAGCCTCTGACTCTTCATGGATAAAATAACATTTGTGCCAACTGCCTGGCTGGCTCTCTGTGAGCAAAATCTCCGTAAATTGCTAGTGTGAAGTACTGCGGAAATGGGAGATATTCATTATCACCATTATTTTTCTGTTCAGATTTGTGATTCTACCGGCACGGGGAGCTTCAGGTGAGGAAACGCCCTCCACAGGCCAATGCAGAACTCAACCTTCTCTGCCGATTACTAGGGAGCTGCTGAACTGACTTGTCTGGGAACACATTAATCAAATACCTTACCTCTGCTCTCATTCTCAGGGGAAAAGAGATAACAAGAGATTGTATCAGAAGCTGACATTATCCAGATTTAGTTAAGTAAACCTACTTCTAGCATATAATCTGGGCTCCTTCACTGAAGTCCCTTAAACTTTCTCCATCTTCATCCACAGCCTTGGGTGGTTGGAGATCATAGGATCATACAAGCGACTGGAGAAGATGAACTCTCATACTTCCTCCTAGGTTGAATCTATAGACCTGGACTGGGAACTTGTCTCCTCAAAGTCTGGCTGGGGGTGTTGGTGGAACTTTTCTAGTTGATTATCAGTTGAGAGACAACGCCATTCATACTTAATTAGCTTGTAGTTAAGGATATTTACTAAGGTGATATAATTAGAGTTGGTACAAAACTTTTCCCTTGTGCCCCCAACCCTGTAACACACTCACTCACCAGGACATACAGAGTTCAAGAGGAACTAGGTTTAAGCTTAGAGCATGTGTAACAAAACAAAGAGTTTCTGAGAGTCATTTTGAAGAGGTCCTGAAGATGTTGTCCTTAGGTTTGGTATGCCTTCCTACTGATTTCTTCAAGAGCTTTGAAACCTTAATGTGACTAATTTGTCTTAGGCAGGGACCCCCGACCCAAACTGCTGCTGTCTTGCATTGGACATTGCCAATAAGAGATCCAACACTTCTTGCACGAGGTCCTCAGCAATGACCCCAAATTCTGTTTCAAAACCAAACAAAACCAACTGGTGAGGAGGAGAAAGGCTATAGGGAGAATCTGAGAAATAGAGTTGTCTGAGGTGCCATAGTAAGACTTCAACTTTTATTTGGAACTATCTGGGCCTTCAAGGGTTAATAACCAGATGTTTTTGAAAGAGAAGCCCTCCTACTGTGTAAGCAAATCTCATTCATTTGGAATTTGGGATACTATGGAAAGGGGCACCAGGTTTATAAAAGTTTGACTCAGCAAATGGTTCTGTTAACTACGAGTCCAGTGGGAATGATTACTTAAATCTTAAGGGAAAAAATGATTTGCAAGTGCTTTAGAAATGCCATTAAACATTAAACTTTAAACAATACTTATCTGTTAATTAAAGCAGGCCCCCTAAGAGCCTTTTTTGGAAAACACCGGAAACTTAGACTTAGTTTCCTTATGTACCTGAAAGCAATGGGACAGTTTCTTTAAAAAGTTAGTCTAATTTCTTGTAAATGTGAAACGACCACACCTTCCTCCCCACCCCCAATTTTTTGGGTGAAATGTTATTGGCAAAGAGAATTTCCTCTGTGGAAAGTTCCTGTCCCGTCACAGATCCCTTCTCATCCTCCACGAGAGGTCTTAGTGTTGCCTGAAGCACTGAGAGGTTAAGTGACTTGTCCAGGGTGATGAAGCCAGGATGGGTCAGAAGCCGGGTTATACTGAGGCTTCTAGAGATTAGGCGGTTCACAAAGCTAATTAGTGTCTGAGATGGGAATTGAACCCAGGTCATTACGTCACTCAGTCAGTCAACATTTATTAAGTGCCTACTGTTCCAGACACTGTGCTAAGCGCAGGGATACATCAAGAGGCAAAAGACAGTCCCTGCCTTCAAGGAGCTTACAATCTAATGGAGGAGGCAACATGCAAGCAACTACGTGTAAATAAGATAGACAGTGTAAGGGAGAATCAACAGAGGGAGTGAAGGGGGGTCAAGAAAGGATTTCTGCAGAGGGTGGGATTTTAGCTGGGACTTGATGTCAGGGGAGCCAGGAAGGGGAGATGAGGAGCGAGTGGATTCCAGGCTTATGGGGACGGCCAGTGCGAATGCCTGCGCTGTCTGGTGGGGGAACAATGAGGAGGCCATGGTCACTGGATCCCAAAGCAAGGGGGTGGAGAGTCAGGTGTAAGATAATTGGGAAGGTGGAGGGGGCACCTTAAAAAGGACAGAAAAGTCAGTCCCTGGGAAGCACCGCGTGGGAGGGAACCCGTGCCCCCTGAGGGTAGGCAGCGTGGCCAGGGGCTCCAGCGCAGAGCTGGCACTGCCCCTTGCCCAGGATGCCTACGAGTATGGCTAAGTTGTGGGTACCGGGTTAGACTCCGCTCCTTCCTGGGGCAATGCTGCCGCCCCTCCGAGCCTCATTAGGACCCTCAGCTCCTTCCACCCACGCCTTCTCCATTCCTCTGGGGTCAGTGGCTTCCCACCGCGGGGCCTCTCCCAGTACTCCCTGCCCTTTACCGCGCCAGCCTAAGAGGAGGGGAGGCGTATTCTTCTATCCATTCACCGCGCAGCCGCTTTCATTTATCCCTCTCCTCTCTGCCCCCAGGAAGGGCCGCGAGTCTGGCCTACGCCCCCTCCCAAAGGAAAGGCTATTTGGCCTAGAGCCTGCTGGGAAGGCACTGGACCGAAAACTCTGGAGACAGGAGGGGGTAGCTAAACTCCATTTCCCAATCCTAGGAATAGCCCCCTCCCCACTCCCAGGTTCTAGATTCTCAGTTTCCAGCCTCGCGCTGCCCCCCGCCCCTCCAGGTTCCAGTTACCTAGGTTCCAACCCTTCCAGCGGTCCAGTCCTACAGCCCCCATCCCCCTCCAGGTGCTACGCTCTCCCCAGGTGCCCATCCCCTCAAGTCCCAGCCTCCCCTTCTTCCTCCAACTCCTAGCACTGCCAGGCACCCAGACTTGATTCTTCCTCCCGCCCCTCCCGCCCCAGGTTCTCTGCTCCCCTTTCCCACTGGGTCCCAGCTCCGCCAAGCACCGAGTCTGGGGTCTCCCTTCCTTCCCTTGGAGGGCTGCGGAGGCTAGGAGTGGAGGCCAGGGGGCGCGGGAGAGGAATGGCGCGGTAGCGGCCGCAGCCTCAGCCCAGCAGCCGCCGCAGCTGTTGCGCAGGGCGCGACGCTAATAAATCGCTGTAGGCTATTAGGGAGAAGAGCGGGAATAAACAAGCCGCCGCCACCGCGGCAGCAGCCACCCGCCTAAGATGAAATGCGGCCCATTTGCGGGGTAATCGCTCTGCGCTGGGAGGAATTATCTGCCGCATTAGCGGTGGCAGGGCCTGGGGAGGGAGGGAGAGGACCCTGAGAAGAGAAGGGAGGCCGCCGCTGAGTCCTGCCCCCTGGGAATCTGAGGGGAAGGCTCGGGCTTTGCTATCTCCCCCCCTCCCCCGCAGGCAGAGCAGGGCAGCCCCTTCCCCTCCGCTGGACAGCGGCTTCCCACTTCGGTCAGGCCCTGGGTTCGATTCCCACCTTTGAAGCTTACTTGCGTGGACCAATTCTCCTCGAGTTCTACATCTAGACCCTCGACCTGGGCTGGGCTGGGTGGCGGGTTTTTTTGGAGGGGGGGAGGGTAGAAGGGAATGGGGGGGGGTTCTCAAGAGCTGATGGCTACATCGTTCCAGCACAGACCTTAGAGCCGGAAGTGGATTCTAAGAAGGTGAAGGGGCGAAAGGAGGCCTAGATCTGAAGTCGGAGAAGCCAGGTTCAAATCTTGGCTCTGCCTCTTAGCACCTGTGTGGCGTCACCTTGGGCAAGTCCCTTCTCTGGGCCTCCGTAAAGGGAGGAGGCTGCTCCGCCCAGCTCCGAATCTGGTGTCCCGCAGGGAGATGAGGTGCCCCTCTGCCCATGCGTCTCCACTTAGGATGTGAGAGACTTGAGATGGAGACAAGTCACTGGTTCGTTTTGTCATGATCTCTCCAGCACCAAGTCAGTGCCTGGCACGTCGTGGACATGTCGTACGTTTTTGTTGAATTGGATCCTGCCGAGCCCTCCCCTCCCCAGCAGGGAAGACCCCATCTGAAGCTCCCCAGGTCCTCCAGGGACCCAGGCTCTCCCACCCCAAAGCCACCGTGGTCACCCCTGCCCACCTCTGAGCACCAGTAGCCTCATTGTCTCGGGGTTCGCTGTGGCTCCCGGGAATTGCCTCGTCCCTTCGAGAGTGGTAGCTGACTGGGCGGGTCAGCAGTGAGAAAGAGCCCTGGGCTAGGAGTCAGAGGACCTGGTTCTGCCGTTTGCTCTCTGGGGGGCTCTGGACAAGTCTCCCAACTCTATGGACAAAGCCCTTCCTTGCCTCCTCTGAAGCCCGGAGGGTGGGCAAGGTGATCCCCAAGCCCTGGGGCCCCATACGGTTGGGCCCTGGATGTCCTGCTGTCTAGACTTAGCTCGGTTTCCATCTTTGCCCCAGCTAATGTATCGAATCCTTTGTTTTTCTTCTTCAAATTCAGCTCCACCTTCTCTCCCCTCGCTTTGTTCCTCTGCCCCCCTCTCTCCCCAGGGGCTCGAGGACACCTCAGTGCTGTAAAGGCAGGGTGGAGAAGGGATGATCGGAGAGAGGAGGAGGAAGGGGGGGAACTGGAAGGAAGAAGAAAGCAAGAAGGGAGGGGGGGGCGTTGGCATTAGCTGATTGTTTCTCTCCATTACTGTAATGGGAATCTATCCCTGCTTTCGTGTCTGGGCTGCTAAGCAGTCCTCAGAGGGAGGGGACTGGGATGAGTAGCCCCCTTCCCCCTTCCTGAGAAAAAAGACAAAGTCCTTCAATTTTCCCCATCCAGAAGGTGTTCCCACTGGGATGCTAGCCACTTGGACCTCTCTCCTGCTCCATCAAACCTTATTGTTCTCCCCCACCCCCCAACCTCAGGGTTCAGTGCCCCTGGACTCAAAGGGGCAAAGCTTGGCCCCACCACAATGAGACTGAACTGGGCTGGGGGTGGTTCAGTACAGTGGAGGAGGGCTGCTCCACTGGGGAGAGCCCCTTCTGGCCTCTTCCCCTCCTGGCCTTGGTTCACAGCCCTCTCCTGGCTTTCCTCAGCAGGCAGGCAGGCAGGCAGGCAGGCAGCAGAAGGGAGGCTGGTGCTTTCACGCTAATAGCCTTTGGGAATGACAATCCAGTCCTCAGCCTCGCTCTCCCCCTCCTCTTTCCCCTTTCCTTCCCCCCTCCCTCCCTCTGGCTGCTCCTCTGGGGGCGGGCCTGCCCGCCCCATTGCATTTAGTGAAATTGCTTGAGAAAATAAACCTACCCACACATGATTCATGCGGAAGGGAAAGGAAGCACTCCTGCAGCCCAGGAGACAAAGCCTGGGAGACAAAAGCTTCTCTTCTCCCCGAGCCAGTGACCAGGGCAGCAGCCCTCCTGGAGGTTAACCAGCACCCTCTCCAGGATCCATGACCTAGACCCTGGGGGAAGGGTGAGAGGAACAAGGAGACAGACCCAGCAGCTGGGAAGGCCAGCTCCTTCCTCCCCTCCCCTCCCCTCCCCCAAGAGAGTCTGTCTCTGCGGGCATCAGAGAGACCCTGCACTTGGCCACTGAGGCCGTGGAAGATCTGACTCGGTGGGGGACTGGAGGGATGGTGCTGGAAGGGATCAGGGTAGGGGAACAGGGGAGCTGGCCCAGTGGTCAGTGGCCTTGAATGTGTTTCCAGAGAATCTGGGTTCACACGTGTGACCCTGGTTATTATACTTCCTCTTGCTAGATCTCAATGTCCCTATCTGTAAAATGGAGAAGTTGGACCAGGGATTCTTCACCTTCTGTGTGTCCTGGACCCTTCCGGAAGACAGACTGGTGAAGCCTTTGGCCCCTTCTTGGTATAATGTTGTTAAATGCATAAAATAAAATACACAGGATTGCAAAGGAAGCGAATTCTATTAATAGAAGTACAGCTGTCACAATATTCCAAGAAGACATGGTCACGGATCCCAGGTTAAGCTGCCTCTAGTCGCCCCTCCCCTGCCGGATCCTCTCCGATGACCATCCCAGCTCAGAACTTGAGATCAGATGCCCGCTCTGCTGCTTCCTACCTGGGTGACCTTGGGCAAGTAACTTCCTCTCTCCGGGCCTCAGTTTCCTCCTCTGTAAAATGAGGAGTTTGAACTAGGTGACCTCTAAGGGGTCTTCCCATTCTTTTCGGCTGCTGGTTGGGTAAAAGGTGGAACCATTTGAGTGGTTGTACAGAAATGCCTTCTGGGACTCCCATAGGTGATGGCCCCCCCCCCCAAGGTCCCATCCCTGGTGGGGGGTTTCAGTTCTTTCTCTTCCCCTGACATCTACTGGCACTAGGCCTGGGGGACCGGAGAGTCAGTAAATGCTAGCTTTATAATTCAACCGAGAGACAGCCAGTGTTTAAAAAGCTTTACTTGGGAATTAAGGGGAAAAGTAAAATAAAGGGCAGGCGGATAAGGTTGTCAAATACACAAAGCTCTAGGTTAACCCTGGCTGAGGCAGTCTAAGCCTTGTCTGGGAAGTGCTGCTCTTGCCCTGACTCATCTCCCTGGCCAAGGCAGTGGTAAGGAACAGGTTCACTCCCTGCCTGTCACAGCCTCTTCTCCTCTCGGTGCCTTAGCGAAAATGGCAGGGCCATGGTGACCTGCTTTGATAGCTCTTCCCAGGCTCTAGCTTGGGGCCTCCTGGTGCTGGGAGAAAAAAGAGGCCCTGAGCAAGTAGCTCTTATACCACAGGAAGACTGATATGATTAAAAGCAGCAAACATAGTCAATGAACATTTCATAGGCTCATAGATCTGCAGCTGGAGCTCACTGATCATCTTTTGGTTGCTTGTTTGTTTGTTTTTTTGGTGAGACAATTGAGGTTAAGTGACTTGCCCAGGATCACACAGTTAAGTGTCAAGTGCTTGAGGCCAGATTTGACCTCAGGTCCTCCTGACTCCAAGGCTGGAGCTCTATGCACTGCGCCACCTAGCTGCCCCTGATGATCTTTTACAGATGAGAAAACTGAGACCCAGGGAGGTGAAGAGACTTCCATTTCACTTCTTCATAGAATTATACCTGGAAATAACATTTCTTGTCTTCTTGATAGGTGGGGGTGGAGATAGATAGATAGATAGAAAGAGAGAGAGAATTCAGAACTGAAAATAAAAAATGTTAAAATTAAATAACATTTATTTTTTTAAAACAGGAATTATACTTGGATTGAAGGTAAGCTACTTCAATCCAGGCAAGCTACTTGAAAGCGGCAATTGTTTCATTCACTTATATTTCTTAGCGTAACCCTCCTCCTGCTCCCTCCCAGAGAACCATCTCCTAAAAACAAAAAATAAAAAAGAAACAAGCCGTTCAGCAAAATTAACCAGTATATCCCCAAAGTCTGCCATTAGAAGCATAGCCCCCACCTCGTAAAAGAAGGGAGGGTGGTACCTTCTCAAAGCTCTTCTTTCAGGTCAAGTTTGGTCATTGTGATTTCACGGCATTCAGTTTTAATTGATTTGTCACTGTTCTTTCCATATCCATCCATCCTCACAGTCACTGTTCATTGCTTCCCTGGTTCTGCTCACTTCACTTTGCATCAGTGCACATGACTTCCTCCCACGTTTCTCAGCATTCATCACATTCCTTGTTTCTTACAGCACAATAATATTCCATTATCTTTATGTTCATTCAGCCTTTCCTTCATCAATGGGCATCGTCTTTCTTTCCATTTCTTTGCTACCACAAAAAGAGCTGCTATGAATATATTTTTTGTAAATGAGACCTTTTTCTCCTTTTTTTTTTTTTAATCAATGACCTCCTTGGGGCATTTGTCTTGCAATAGGATCTCTGGATCAAAGGATGTGGATATTTTAGTCACTTTCATTGTATAATTCCATTTTTTCCCCCAGAAGAATTGGAACTCCACATTTTAAATGTATGTCTATAACCCAGACAGTTTTAATCAGTGGTAAGAGAAAGGAACGGTCATTTCATGGCACAGGGTCTAAGAGGGCTGAGCCTAGTTGAAACAACTCCTCAACAGTTAAGGGTTTATAATACTGATACCGCAGCAACTATACTCCTTTACCACTATAGAGCATTTCAGATAGAGCACAAGGTTTGGCTACAGGAAAATCTGAGTTCAAATTCTGCCTCAGACACTTCTTAACTATATGACTCTAGGCAAATCACTTGTTTCAACCTCAGTTTTCTCATCTAAAAATGGGGATTATAATGCCACCTACCCCGAAGTGTTGTGAGGATCAAGTGAGATAATCTATTTAAAGCTTTCTGCAAACTTTCAAAATCTATATACATATTAACTATCATTGTCATTATTATTACTAGGTAGAGAGGGAAAGGAAGAAAAGTTAGATCACAGAATTTCACAACTAGAAGAGAGTTCAATAGCCATCTACTCCCATCCAGGCCCAAGAAATAATCATCATTATAACATTAAATTTCTAGTTGTCTGCTTGAAGACTTCCAACGATGATGAACCCATTAGTCCTGGAGGCAGCACCTTCACCTTTTGGACAGCTCCAGTGATTAGGAAGTTTTTCCTGACGTCAAGTCTTAGTTTACCTCTGTAACTTCCACTCCTTAATCATGGTTCTTTTCCTCTGAAGCTAAGCAGGATGAGTCCAATCCCCCTTTCATCAGACAACTTTTTAAATATGTGAAGACAGCTATCAGGTTGTCTCTGAGTCTTCTCCAGTTCTTTCACCCCTTCCTCATAGGATGTGGTCTTGCGATACTTCAGCATCCTGGGTGCCTTGCTCTTGTTATTCTCCAGCCAATCAGGATCTCTCCTAAAATGTCATGCTCGGAATGGAAGAGCACCTTAGAACAGTACCTTAGATGTGGTCTGAACATGACTGAAATGATGATTGGAGCTAAAGAACCATGGGAAAACTAGACTAGGAGGAAGAGGGGACTGCTTCGAGAAGGGAAGGCCAGTTGGACCAGATCCTAAGAGATGCTAGGGAGGACAAGAGAAAACAATGTACTATACTCTTGAACTAGGAACAAGAATTTGGGCTTTGCTGATACCTGGGGTAGTGGTAGGGCATTGCACTTGGAGTTAGGAGGATCTGAGTTCAAATCCTACCTCAGATACTTACTAGCAATGTGACCATGGGCAGGTCACTGGTCCTCAGTTTCTTCATCTGGGAAGTGAGAGGGTTTGACTTGATGGCTTCTAAGGTCCTTTCCAGCTCTGTTTATGATCTTTTAAGTTGTAAATATTCTTGGGCATTTCATATCCTCTGCACTGGATAGTAGCTGGCTGATTGGCTGACTATCTCCTGGACTGAGGAAGGGAAAGGACATTCCAGGGAACATCCCAGGTCAGCCTTTGAATTCCTTTTGCAGTGTGTGTAAGAGTAATTGGGCTGCATGATGGATCTTTGTTCAATTGCACCTAAAGAAGGATATGGGACATCAGGAGCAGAGTAAGAGGTCCAGGACAGAGAGCAGAGAACTACAGAACCAGGAGAGATGCCAGAGGCGAGCTAGTTCCACCCAGACCCAAACAGGAATCCCTTCTCTACATGTCCAAGGTCATCCAGCCTCCAGATCTTCAGAAATGAAGAGCTCACTATTTCTCAGGGCAGCCTGTTCCACTTTGTGGACAGCTCTTATTGTTCGGAAGTTTTTGCTGACCTTATTTGCCTCTTTACAAATTCCACCCATTGTTCCTAGTTCTGGGCTCTGGGGCCAAACGGAACAAATCTAAGCCTTTTCTCAGTGCCAGCTCTTCAGAGGCTTGAAGGCAGAAACAATGGCCACCACCTCACACTACATGCTATAGCTCAGCAGTTAGAAGGCTGGTGAGTTGGGCAGACTTGTTCTAAATTTTATCAACTTAAGAAAGAGAGGTTTGGGGACAGTTTGTGGAAGCTCAGGGCTGAAGACAGAGGCAGTGGCCTAAGGATGCCAGAAGTGGAGTAGACAATGTGAGGGAAGACTCAGATCTGAGCTCGATGTAGGGGATTCCCAATAAGCAAACTCTACCAATGCAGAGAGGCACCTGCTTGGCAACCTACAGTCTTAGAAACCTACCTGGAGCTCCAAGAGGTTAGTTTACTTGTTCAGGGTCATGTTGCCATTGTGTGTCAGTCAGGCCGTGAAGCCAAGTCTTTCTGATTCTGACGTTAGCTGGCCCTCTGCTGGCCCGTATTGCCATGTGGAAAGTCATGGTAAGAGTAATGCCTAGTTTCTCTTTCCTGAGTGACAGCTCCCAAAGAGCTTTCCCAGGACATTAGTCCAGTCAGTCCTCTCAGTAGCCCTGTGACAGATGCAGGACAGATGAGGATGTGGTGGGGAAGACTAATGATGACAGATGACAATGGAAGAGGGGGAGTGTCTAGCAAATGGCAATTTACTGTATTCTCTGGCTTGGCTCCTCAACTCTCTTGGAAGTATGTAAAGCCAGGCCCCAGGAGACCCAGGGTTCGTGACTGTCTTTATGCTCCTCTTCCATTTTGCTAATATCACACACACACACACACACACACACACACACACACACACACACACTTGGGTGAAAAACAATCTTTGGTGGGTCCCTAGTGCTCATAGGCTAAAAGACAAAGTCTTTAGCATGCCATTCATGGCTCTCTGGGGCCTCCCTTTTCAGCCCTATCCTGTGTGACCCACCTTGACACATTCTGCATTCTAGCCAAGCTCCCATGTCATCTCCCACCTCTGTGCATTTGCACAGGCCCTCCCTCCATACCTTCTTATCTCTGACTCTCAGAATCCTCTTTTTTAAGGCTCAGTCCCTCCTCCATGAAGCCTTGCTTTGACTCCCCAGTTTTTAGAGCTCTGTTCCTCCTCAGATTGCTTTGTATTTATGTGGAATGTAAGCTCCTTGAGGGCAGGAACTGTTTCTTTTTTTTTTCTCTTTATACAGCACATTGAACATCGTAGGTGCTTAATAAATGGTAGTTAGTTGAACTGAATGGTCACTGACATATTTTACTTGCTGGATAGGCGAATCATGGGGGGACAGTCTGAACAATGAGCTGAGTTCTCCAACTCTGTCTCCTTCCCCTGCCCTATCCCCAGTTCCCCATATAGGCAGACAGATCAACCCCTCAATCACCATGAATTCATTGAGCACCTACTATGTGTCAGGCACTGTATTTTTGACTCTAGCTGGTGTTCTTGCCTTCTTCTTGATGCTCCAATCTACCCCATTGAAGAGGCTCTGGTTCAACCAAATCATGGTGAATCCTGTTTTACTTATTCCAATTACATGTAAAGAAAATTTTCAACATTCATTTTAACAAAATAATTTAGAGAAAAATCATTTTTGGGGAGATTGGGAGGTGGCCTTCCCTACTGCCAAGGAAGGACTAATGAGGGGCAGGCATGAAGTGGCTGCAGCTCCCCTCCTGCTCTTCAGGACTCCTCATGCCAAGCCCTGTGCAATCAGCGGGCGGCTGGATGGAGGGGCTCAGGATGAGAGACCAAGAATGAGAAGGGGTCAAAGATGCTCCATTTCAACCTCCTGAGGCCCGGAGAAGTGATGTGACTTGGCTAAGGCCACACAGACAGTAAGTGACATGGGCAGCATTTGTACCCAGCTCTTCTGACACTATAGAAGGGCAAGCTTGAAGAGGGGGAGGGGATGGAAGGGAAGAGGTGATGAAGGGGGGAGGAAGGGCTGAAGGGATGGAGGAGAGTATGAAGGGGGGAGAGGAGGGTCCTGTTGCCTCTCACACACTTAAGGTACTTGGGTCTTTCTCTGGCCTCTTGGTTTCTCCTTCTAGAATCCTCCTTTCCCCTCTTCCAGTTTCTTTCCATGACTCTGTGTCCATTTCCTCTCCTTTTTTCTGCTGCAACAACCCCTTTAGAGTAGGAATTGGGGGGTGCATTGGATGTCACATGGCCCCACTTCAGCTTCCCTGCTTGGGGGCTGGCTGGAGTAGGGAGGAAGAGGGGAGCGAGGGAGGGAGGGAAGGGAGATAGAGCCCAGGCAAGGTGCTTGTCAGCTGCGAGCTGGAAACCCATCTGTCTTGTTACCTAGCTGTAACTGCAGGGGAAGTGTCTGGGCCTGACATATTCCCTCTGGGCTGGAAGCTACAGGAGAACTCTGTAACAGCTTTATCCTGTGCTCTCAAGGAACTGACCCCCCTCCCCCCGAGCACTTTGGGGACAGAGTTCAGAGCCTCCTGAACCCAGGAGTGGTGGGAGAAAGACATCCCTCATGGATGCAGGGCTCCAGACCACTGACAAGACACTGTGTGTGCTCCCACCCTGCCCCCAACATGTTTATCCAAATGAAATCAAATTAAAATGGACCTGACAGGCTGTTTTGAAAGGGAGAATGTCTCTGAATGCCGTCTATAGGCCGGGTTTGGGGGGAGTAGCGAGGCAGGATGAGATAGGAAGAGGGCAGGGGCAGGCCCCAATTGGGTTGAGGAAGGGAGGGTTGTGAGCAAATTTATTCATTCAATCAACTAGCACTTATTAAGGGTTTGCCTAGCAGTTACCGTGCTAGGTACAGGGGTCACAAAGATAAAAGTGAAATAGTTCCTGCTCTCAAGTAGCTCACATTCTATTGAGGGAAGCCACCTAGACATGGATAAATGCAAAGCAAATACAAAATAATTGGGGGGGGGTGCTTAACAGAAGTTGGGGAATCAGTATACCTTTCCTACATATAAGACATAGCTCCTGATCTAAGCTTGGAAGGGGGGTTAAGGATTATAAAAAAGCAGAGATGAGGAGAGAGCGTAGTCCAGGTGTGGGGTCTGTGCAAAGCCAGGAGATGACATTTCCTGTATGGGGAATAGCAAGTCAGCCAGTTTGGCAGAAATGTGGAGTGTGCAAAGGGGAGCATGTGCAGGAAGCCCAGAAAGATAGGCTGGAGACAGCCTGGGAAGGGCTTTAATGTCAAGCAGGAGCGTATCCTGTATCCTAGGGGCAAGATGGAGCCAGTACACAAGGTTCTGGCTGATGGAAACGCTTTACCCCTGCCCTTCCTGCCCCTGCCACTGGGATCCCTTCCCGTCGTCGTCGTCATCATGACAATCATGACACATATTTCTATAGCACTGTATAGATTCCCTCACAAATAGCTCTATTTTTGTCTCTACTTAATATACCTATGAGCAAACCAGGGGTCAGAGAGGCTGCCTCTCTGTGTGTCAGAAGCAAATTTCAAACCCAGCTTTTCTGGCTGTAGGTTCAGGCTTTTGCTACTCTAAGAGGCTCTAAGATCTTCACTTATGCAAACTTTCTATCTCCTATAGCACCTAGCATCCCTCAAGCATCCCCCACCCACCCTCTCCTCCTTTATCATAGTTTTTGTTTTGTTTTGTTTTTTGGTTGGGCAATGGGGGTTAAGTGACTTGCCTGGGGTCACACAGCTAGTAAGTGTTATGTGTCTGAGGCTGGATTTGAACTCAGGTGCTCCTGAATCCAGGGCCGGTGCTCTATCCACTGCGCCACCTAGCTGACCCCTTTATTATAGTTTTGAATGGCCCCACTCCTCTCCAAAGGTAATCCATCTCTCTCTATATACACCCTTGCTGCCATCTTCTCCTACCTTCTCTCAAAGATGGCCCCACGTCATCCTCTCTTGAGCTCTTTTGCTGTTTCTCCTCTCTGTCCCTTAGTCTCTGTCTCTGTTTCAGTGTCTCCCTCCCTCTCTATTTCTCTGCCTCTCTACTGCTGTTTGTCTATCTTTCTGTCTTGTCTCCAATCTCTCCTTGCCTACTGGTTTCTTCCCTCTGCCTAAAATCATACCCGAGTGTTCGTCACTCTCAAAAAGCCTTCTCTTGACACCACCGTTCTCTTAAGTTCCTCTTATCCGTTAAACTCTGAAATTGCTGTCTACACTGTGGTTTCCACTTGCTCTCCTCTCACTCTTTTCAACTCTCTGCAGTCTGGCTTCCAACCTCATTATTCAACTGGCATTGCTTTCTCCAAGGTTACCAATGATCTCTTAATTTCCAAATTCAGTGGCCTTTCTCCATTCCCATCCTTCT
>NW_020954586.1:4693768-4748670 GCF_900497805.2 Vombatus ursinus | reverse complement strand
GGGTTTTGGAGACGTGGTTATATCTTGCTCTCTTCATGCCTGTCTTGCGGCTCTTTCTCAATCCCCTTTGCTGGTTGATCATGCACATCACATCTCCTAACCATGGCTGAACCCCAAGGCTCAGCACAGGGTCTCTGTTCCTCTCTCTGCATCCATACCAATATAAGATTCCCATTATCTTCCCACTCTTAGCTCAGCCATTTCCATGCATTTTCTTCTCTCACCGAGGCAGAAGACTTGAATCTCTAGGCTGGGTACCCAGCCTAGATCTTGACCCCAAGCTTCAGTCCTGCATTTCCGGCTGCCTATTGGATATTTCAAATATCTATTCTGCAGACATCTCAAAGTCAACCTGTCCAAAACAAAATCCATGGTCTTTCTCCCTAAACCCTGCCTCCCTTCATCTACCTATTTCTTTTGAGGACACCACTATTCTTCAATGACCAAGAGACATCCTTGACTTCTCCTTCCCTCCATGTCCAATCTCTCCAATCCATCTCATCCCCTCTCACCGGGAACAGTGCAACACATTCATCGATTTCCCTCCTCCAGCCCATCCTCCACAGAGCTGCCTAACTGACAGTCTTAAAGCTCTATTCTGACTGTCACTCCCCTCCTCAGCAAGCAGCAGTGCCTTTGAGATCCAATAAAAACGTCTCTGGTTGGCATTTAAACCCCCTTTTGACCTTCCTCCAGCCTGCCTTTGAAGGTTTATTGCCCACGACTACCCTTCACGAGTGCCATGTTGTCGTCATCTGATCTGCCTGCTCTTCCTCTTATGTAGTGTCCCATATCCACCTCCGTGGCTTTGGAGAAGTTGTCTTCTCTGCTTGGAAGTGCATCCTCTTCGTCTCTCCCTGGTAGAATCCTTAGCTTCCTGATTCCCTCATGTGCTAGAGCCCTTCTGCCCCCATTATTTTGTATATATTCTGTAGTATTATCTGCATACATGCTATTTTGATAAACAGGATGTAAGCTCCTTAAGACAGAAATGATTTTCCTTTTGTCATTGTATCCTCATAACCTGCCATAGTGTCTAGCCATGTAGTAGGTTCCTAATAAATTCTTTTTGATTGATTGATAGCATAATGCAATTTGTTCTGCTGGGATCCATATACACACAGTAAGTGCTTAATCAATGTGTGTTGACTGAATGGGAGAACCAAGGGAACAGATTTCTTTGGGAGAGTTGGTCTCAAGTACCTTTGCCACTTTCCATGGGTCCACCTTCAGTGGGTTCACATTTCTATGCCACATTCAACGGGAAGGTCTGTTTTTGGTCCCCTCTCTTCATACCCAAGAGACACTTTGGATTTTGTCCTCCAGATCACCTCCCCCAAAGCAGCCACCTCCCATCACCTGGGGTGCACTTCTTACCTGATGTCACAGTTTCCCATGGGTGACATTGGAATTGCTGCTATGACAACCAGCATCCATGTCACCTTGAGAAGAGCAAAATGCTGGAAGAGGATTCTGTGTGTACGTGCACACATATTTATATGTAAATAGAACCATCTTTCCTCCCAAACCCATCCCACCCTTCATAACTTCCCAATTATTTTTGAGTGAACCACTGTATTTCCGGTCACCACGATTTGTACCCACAGGAGTCATCCTTCATTCTTCCCTCTCCCTTTGTCCAATACATAAATATTGACTCACTCATGTCTGTCAATGTATCTATATAGACATATGTGTATGTGTGTACACAAACACACACAGGAGATCTTAACCAAGTCAAGGACCAAGTTCCATCCAGATCTTCTCACAGTCCATCGCACCTTGCTACTGG
Source organism: Vombatus ursinus (assembly GCF_900497805.2). Lineage (NCBI taxonomy): Eukaryota > Metazoa > Chordata > Mammalia > Diprotodontia > Vombatidae > Vombatus > Vombatus ursinus. Next base: position 4,746,878 of record NW_020954586.1, on the reverse strand, counting down.
GAATGGATCACTCTAGAATTTCTTTATCTGTTAGGCTATGTACTGTTCATCCTAAACAATCATACACAGAGATGACCTTGTTGCTGAAATAGAAATGATGGGAGATTTGGAGGCAGGCGATAACTCCATCAAAGTTAGGAGTGACAGAGGAGAGGAAAGTTAGCCATGGTCTGCCATGCTCCCAAGGTTTATAGAAAGCTGATTTCCAAGCATTCATAGAAAGGGCAGATAGGATCCTAGGATCCATTAGCCTGCTATTTTTCAAGGGGCAGATGGCCAAAAAGGGATGGGAAGTGCTCAAGAATAAAATCTTAGGACACATAAATGATGGGAGCTGAATGAAAAGGTTGATGTTGCTGCATAGGGGGCTCTTTAGCAAACTGCCATTCAAAGATGCGTAGAAGATGAAAGCAAGGGCAAATGAGTGAGAATGAGTATAAAAGATTATTATGATCTTGCAAGATTTGTATCAAGGGCACTAAAGCCCTTAATGAGCTAAGGTTGGTGGTCAATCTTGAGGACAATAAAAAAAGTTTGCTTGTTTATTTTGACCTGTGTTAGGGGCAAGAGGTGAATCACCAAAGTGGGTGGGATCACTGAAGTGAGCAGCAGGAGGAGGATGGATGGCTGTGAGAAGGCAGAACTCAACTCTTTGTTTCTCTTCCAAAGAGAATGATCCTTAGATGGGCAACAGCTTAGATTTTAAAAATTAAAAGGACAGAAGATAGAAGTATGGGTGCACAGTGAACCCTGAATATAAAAATGGGTTATGGCCCCATAATCACAGTATTAGGAATGCTAAATTTCAGAATGAGTCAAGTCTCCCAAGAAAAGTTAAGGACAATAAAAGGGGAAGCTATTTAGTGATAGTAGGGAATAGCCAGGGAATACTAGGGAGGACTTAAGAAGGACTAGGACCACTACTGAAGGTGTATAGGATGAGAATAAATGAAAACGGAGAGAAGTGGAATTGCTCAAGAGATGACAGTGTGATATAGTGGTGAAAGCACTGAATTTGGGGTCAGAAACCTTAGTTCAAATCCTACTACTGCCGCCTGTGTGACCTAGAATAAGGGCCTCTTTGGGCCTCACTTTCCTCATCTGTAAAAATGATGCAGCTGGACTTAATGAACTCTAAGATTACTCCTAGGTCTAAATCCATGATCCCATGATTCTTCAACTTCTGTTTTCTCTAAGGAGAATGACCTCTGGACTAGAAAGGACAGAACAAAAATTTCTAAAATATAGTTGAAACCAAAGATAAGTAGGGAGACGAAGAATTCCAAGTTGACTTTGATGAGTTTGAGTCACTTGGCCAAGTTAGTCCATCAACAAGCATTTATTAAATACCTATTATATGCCAGGCACTGTGCTGAATGCTGAAGATACAAAGAAAGACAAAAATCATGGTCCCTGCTCTCAAGAAGCTTACATTCCAATAGGAAGACAATATGTAAATAACTAAGTAAATACAAGATATGTACAGAATATATGGAAGGTCATCTGAGAGAGATGGGATTTGAGCTGGGTCTTGAATGAAGCCAGGACTGAATGACATGCTCCAGTACTGTGGGAAAAAAAACAACCTGTGAATATTATTGCTGAGCTATAGAGAGTGATTTCTGAAAAATTCTTGAGAACAAGAAAGTACCACAGGATAGGAGGAAGGCAAAAGTCCCAATTTTCAAAAAAAAAAAAACAAAAATAGAGGAATGGAGACTGCAAACTCTAAAGCAGTGAGCTTGACATCTTTTCCTGTCAACATTCTAGCATCATTACTATTGAGAACAGACTATGCCAGGCTAACCATATTTCCTTTTTTGACAGGATTACTAGGCTGGTAGAGAATGAGTATGCTATAAATACCTAGTTTGCAGCATAGCATTTTGTCAAGTTTCTCATGGTTTTCTTGTGGAAAAGATAGGGAGAGACGGGCTAGGCTCACAGTACAGTTAGTTGAATTCATAAATGGTTGATTGGCTGGATCCACAAAATGGTTGTCAATGATTACATTTCAAAGGACTTTAATAATAATAGCTGGTATTTGTGTAGCACTTTAAGCCTTGAAAATCACTACACAAATATTACCTCATTTTATCCTCATAACATCATTGGGAGGTAGGTCCTATTATTATCTCCATTTTACAGATGAGGAAACTGAAACAGACAGAGGTTAAATGACTTGCCCAGGGTCATACAGCTAGTAAGTATCTAAGACCAGATTTGAACTCGTCTTCCTAACTCAAGAGTCAGCTTTCTATCTACTGTGTCACTTAGCAGCCTCCTCAATAGAATGCCCATAGAATCTGTTATTTAACATTTTAAAATAAATTACTTAGATGAAGTCATAGAAGGCCTCTATGTCAATTTTGCAGGTATAAGGAGCTTGGAGAGACATAGTGGCTTCTTAGATGGTGGAATCAGAATCTGAAAAGATCTTGGCAGGCTAGAAGTATGGGCCCAACATAATAAGAGGAAATTTAATTATGATAAGTATAAAGTCTTGCACTCCAGTTCCAGAAAGCAATCTCACAAATACAAGATGGAAAAGGCATGAGCAGCTTCTGTGAAAAGGATTTGGGGGCTTTAGTGGACCACAAGATCAACATGAATCAGCTTTGTGACAGCAGCCAGGAAAGCTAATGCCATCCTAGAGAAAAGTATGCAGCAGTGTCCAGGACCAAGAAAGTCATAGCCCTGTTCTCTCCTGACCTGGTCAGAATGCACTTGGAATACCATATGTCGCTCTGGGTAGTGCATTGTACAAAGCTTAGTGATAAGCTCAAAAACTTGTGGAAGAGGATAGATTGCAGAATGAAGGGATGAGAACACGCGCCACACCAGGCCAAAGTGGGGACAGTTAGTGCAAGAAGAGGACGTTCGGATGGGACATGATGGCCGTCTTCTGGTGTTTGGCCAGCAACAGAAAAGAAGGAATAGATTCATTCTGTTTGGCCTCATGGGAGCTGCACAGAGGCAGACCCAGGCTTGGATGTCAGAAAGAACTCCCCCCCCCCAATCAGAGTCACCCCAAAGTGGGGCGGGGTTGCCTTAGAAGCTCTTAATGGAGATCTTCAAGTTGAGAATGGTCAGTTGCTTGTTGGGGCAGCCGTATAGGGGAATCTTGGTCAATTTGACTCATTTGTAGTGAATTCAATAATTTTTATTAGTTCCCTACTATGTTGAAGGCATCATGTGAGGTTATGGATTCACAAAGCCAAAATCAAAACTGTCCCAAACATCAGGAAGCATGCAGTTCACTGTTCAGGAAGTGGGTCCAAGATGGATGGCCTCCGGGGTCCCTTGTCAGCCTTTGATTCTGTGATTCTCTAATGAGATTCTGTGATGCCTTTTCCTCTTACCCAGATTTGGGCCTGACTACAGCCTGCTAATAGGGGGAGAGTTGCCTGGTTATTTAAGGCTGAAGGAGGACGAGCAGGCACATTGGTCAGAACACACTGTCAGCCAAGCTTCTGATCAGCTGGGGAGTGCGCATCCCTGGGTCCTTCCCCCTTCCTCCCTCCCTCCCTCCCTCCCTGTATAGGACACCCTCCCTGTAAGTAGCTCTTTGCTAGTTATTTTCACCATAATTCTGCCTTCAGGTCCTTGGATGATTTCCAGTGCAGTGATTGAGTCTCTAGCTGCCTCAGGCAGGGGAGTCTTGCCAGACTTCTGGAGCAGGCTGACCTTATCCTTGCAGGTGTGTGGTGTTACAACCTCCACAGTCCCTTTGTGTGTGTGTGTGTGTGTGTGTGTGTGTGTGTGTGTGCTTCTGATCCAAGACAAAACTCTTTCATTTGGGTTCCCTGAGCAGGATGGGGCTGTAGAGCTCCCCTGGCCTGTGTGCTGTACACACTGAGAAAGTCATCAGCTGGGAGGAAGGGAAAGAATTTCTTATTAACAAAGATAACTCTGCTGGTGGACACTGATGAAATTTACTTTATAGACTGATCTTGGAGCCAACTTGGGATCAGCTCTTGGGAGCCCAACCAAGAGAGTCTTCAGTCCCACCAAAGGTGAAAATCTTTGTCTCTAGGAAGATAAGATGAAAATCAGGGGCATGCTTCTCTACATGTTGCCTGATTCTCAATGGCTTTTCTTTCTGTGCAGAGAACTCTTCTGGAACCATGTATGTCCTCCTTCAAAACTGGAAACTAGAAGGTCTGTCCTCTTCCAGGTTCTTGACAACTCTGCCTCTCATGTAGGTATGTAACATTGAGCAGCCATTCTTTCCACCAAAGAAGAAAGTTTCATACAAATGCACCAGGTTTGAGCCTTGGTGGTAATAATAATAATAACAATAATAGAATTGCATATTGTGCTTTAGAGTTGACAAGACACTTTATGTATGTGAGCTTATGTGAGCCTCACAAGATGCCTGGGAACATGTATCACTACCCATATTTTACAGATAAGAAAACTTAGGACCAGAGGGAATTTACCCAGGGTACATGTAAGTGTCAGAGGCAGGAGTCCTGGTCTTTCTGACTCCTGGCAGAATCTTTACAACATCACTGCATACTCAGCCTAACCACCTACTCCCAAACCACTTGAAGTCACAGTAATCCTTTCAGGGTTGGAATGGGCAAAGAGTTGTTGTTTGTCCTTCGTTCTTGAAGAGGACCATGACATCAGGGAGGTGACACCATGGCATGCAAGTGTCATGGATTTGAGTGACTGAGGGCTGTGCAAAGTCACCTGCCTCACTCTCTCCTCCAGAGCCATCTGGGTCCAATGGCAAGATATAGATCAGGATGAGTGGATGTAACCCTGGATGCAGTGGGAGACCTTGGCCTTTTTTAGCTAAGGTCTTTAACAGGTCTCAGTTTGACTGAGGCAACAACCATTTGGTGATTAAGACTAGGTAAGAAGTGAGGCAGAGGCTGGCCTCTTTACCTAGTTGAAAGAAAGAAAGAAAGAAAGAAAGAAAGAAAGAAAGAAAGAAAGAAAGAGAAAGAGAGAGAGAAAGTAAGGAAGGAAGCAAGAAAGAAAGAAAGAAAGAGAGAAAGAAAGAGAGAGAGAGAGAGAGAAAGGAAGGAAGCAAGAAAGAAAGAAAGAGAGAGAGAAAGAAAGAAAGAGAGAGAGAAAGAAAGAAAGAGAGAGAGAAAGAAAGAAAGAAAGAGAGAGAGAGAAAGAAAGAAAGAGAAAGAGAGAGAGAGAAAGGAAGGAAGCAAGAAAGAAAGAAAGAAAGAAAGAAAAAAAAATCAACCTGGGAGGGGAAGACCTTCAGGGTTTCTGGCCAAAACAGAAACAATTGCTATTTACATTGACTCCGAGTGGGGAAGCCTTAGATGAGGAACAATGAGAAGGGTTCTCATAATGCTTCCGTTTTTCCCTCTCCTTGGGGCCAGTTCTCCCTCTCTCCAACCTCCTCCTCCCTATAGCTGCCACCGGGCTATTCCCAGACACAGGTTTCCCCGCATCCCTCCCTTTTGGGAGAAGTTTTGTTTTTCTAGCTCCTCTTACAATGAAATGCAAACTTCTCTGTTGAGCATTGGATGCCTTTCACAGCCTGGCTCCAGCTTATCTTTCCAGGTGGATTTCACATTACTGGCCTCTCGGACACTTTTTGCTCTGGCCTGGCCCATTTGCTTCTTCCTAATCACAACATTTCGTCTCCCAGGTCCATGTCTTTGCACAGTCTGTGCCTCATGCCTGGAATGTTCTCCCTCATCACCTCCGCCTCTTAAAATCGCTATGTCTCTTCATGACTTAGTTCAAATGCCACCTCCTCGAGACCTTTCCTGGTCTTTCTCTTCACCCCCCTCCCATGCACCCAAATTGCTAACACTCCTTCCCTACGTCCAGTGAAGTCACCTTGTGTTTTGAATCGGTTTATCTAATTATGTGTTGTTTCCCCCAGTAGAAGGAAAGCTCCTGATTTGTGTCACCAGCTACTACTATACAGGAGGCGCTTAATAATTGTCTGCTATGTTGAGTCTGCACCACCCACTCTGTCTCCCCTCTGCTCACCTTCCCTTTCCTAGGAGAGTGGAATCATCCAAGTGACACTATCCCCACACAAGGGCCTTCTTCATTTATAACCTCCTCCCAATGCTAGCTAGCCGTATCCACGACAGACCCAGGCGCCCCAAACAATCTTCCTGAGCCAGGGTCTGATGGGCGCGACCCCTGTTTCTCTCTTGTATCCTGCCTCCTCTCCCCGCTCCCCAGATGAGGATGGATGGAATCAGTGGAGTCTGACCATGCGCAGAGGCGAGAGGTGCTGGTGATTGGGAAATGGGGCAAAAGATCCCAAGGTCATAGATTTAAACTGGAAGGGTAGCCCGCCATGCCATCTGTTCAACTCCCTCATTTTACAGATCAGGTAACTGAGGCCCAGGGAGATGATGTGTTCTGTTCAAGGTCACTCAGCTAGTGGGATACACAGGACAAGTCACATGACACCTCTTCCTCCCACTACACCATTGTTTTTCTCAAAGCAATTTCATTTCAGACATCAGAAGAATCAGTCTTCCTTCAGTGTGCCTTCAGAATGCAGGGCTAACAGAACCTGATGAAAGAGTAAGGGGATCTGCAGGGATGACTGGATATCTCAAAGCCCCTCCATACTCCCAGGTTCTCAGGGGACCCTGAAGGCTCCAGTTCATATCTGCATCCCCCCACAGCCCCTCACACACAGCATTCCCAACAAAGAGTCCTCCAATTACTACCTGAAGTCTTCTGGAGGGGGAACTCGTTACCCCCCAAGGCAGCCCATTATTGCACTCAGGGTAACTTTCATTGGTAGGAAGCATTTCCCCTCATGCGGAGCCCAAATCTGTTTCTCTGCTACTCCTCTCCACCACATCCCCACTGTGCCTGGATCTGCTTTCTGGGGCCAAGAGGAACAACCCAGCCAGTCCCTCTTACACTTATACCATCCCTTCAAATACTGGAAGATATCTGATTACACCCTACCTGGGAGGAAACAGCTGCCTGGTGCTAAGGACTGATGGGTATGATTAATCCCCATGTGTGCATGTGCATGTGTGTGAGTGAGTGTCCCACCCCAAAGTCCAACCTTCAACCCCAGTCTCCAGTGCTCAGTTCTTTCAACCAAGGTTCAAGTGACATTATCTGTAGTCTCTTCACCATCACGATGACCATCTTCTGGATGTTTCCAAGGCTCAGCCCTGGTAATAATAATAATAATAGCTACCATTTATATAGCGCTATAAGGTTTGCAAAATGCATTAAATAATTATTTCACTTGAGACTCACACCAACCCTGTGAGGTAGATTCTATTATGAATTCCATTTTACAGATGAACAGACAGAGACTGAGAGATTAAATTGCTTGCTCCCAGTTGCACATCTGGTAAGTGTCTGAGACAGGATTTGAATTAAGGCCTTCCTGATTCCAGGATCAGTGCTCTAGACACTACATTACCCAGCTGCTTCATTCATTAAAGCCCAGAGGAGCCTGCTTCTTTCCAATCCATTAATGTAATGATATTAATATAAATAGTGATATCACCAGTATCCAGAGATTCTTGGCCTGGAGGCAGCATGATGCTAGTTTTGAAATCAGAGGACCTGGGTTCAAGTCCCAGTCTGGCTGCTTACAACCTTTGCAACTTTGGGTAGCTATCTTTCCCTAATGGACTGTCTAGTCTAACCTTTCCCATTTTATGGATGAGGAAACTGAGGAACAGAGAGGCTAAAGTAACTTTGTTTAGTTCAGTCATTTTTCAGTCACATCTGACTCTTCATGACCCCATTTGGGGTTTTTTTGGCAAAGATACTGGAGTGATTCGCCATTTCCTTCTCTAGTTCATTTTACAGAAGAGGAAACTGAGGGAAGCAGGGCTAAGTGACTTGCCCAGGGTCACACAGCCAGCAAGTGTCTGAGGTCAGATTTGAACTCAGGAAGAGAAGTCTCTCTGACTCCAGGCCTGGCGCTCTATGCACTATGGCGTCACCTAGCTGCCCTTAAAGTGACTTACCCAAGGTCATACAGCTCACAAGACAGAGGTAGTTTTCAGTCCAAGTTCTCTGAGTCCAAATCCAGCTTTTCCCACCATACCCTGATGCCTCTGGTTCCACCTGCTGGCTTCAGTCAATTGCTCAGACTCACAGTTTACTGACATCCTCTGGTCCCCCATCTCCAAGTGGTCCTTTCTTGGACTTCTCCCTTACCTTTTACTCTGTCCCAGTACTTTAAACATCTACCAATAACCCAGACAATTTTGACTCCATAGTAAGAAAGGAAGGGTCATTTCACGCATTTCTCCTCTGTAAAGACAAGAGAGTTGAACTCGATGACATCTCAAGTCCCTTCCCACTCTAAATCGATGATGCTGTGACTGAGGGCTGGTTGATGTCCTTCCCCTCCACTGTCCCTCCTTCTTTGAATCTGTTCCTCTATCCCAAGTCACCTCTCTCGGCTAATGACCTGGCGTGTGGGGTTGTCTTCTCTTCCTCCCTCTCTCTCTGCTCCCCCTCTCTCCCTGTCTCTCTTGTTTCCCTCTCCCATCCTTTCTCTCTGATGCTGTCTCTATCCCTCTGCCTTTCCCCTCCTTACTGGTTAGATTTCTTGGGGGATTTTCCTACTCTTTTTGAGCTAACTCTCAAGGCTGGGGCTGGCAGGGGAAGGCTCTTGTTGTCAAGGGCTAATGTCTTAATGCAGGGTCATTATTCACCGTGACAGTGACCAGGGCAGGGCTCGCCTCTTCCCTCCTCATTTGTCATCCAAAGTGAAGCCCTCATGTCTCTCCTTGGGGATCAGATTAACTGGACTGACAGACCAGATGAGCAAATGGAACTCTCTGCTTCTGCCTTCCCCCTCACCCTCAGCCCTCTTCCTTCTCCTCCTCTGGGAACTGGTGTTGTTCCAGCCCAGGGCTCCTCTGGCCTGGGTAAGGCCTCAAGGACTGGTTTGTGAGCAGAACCTGGAGCCCACTGGGAAGTGTCTTCTGCCCTGCTAGACCACATTCTCTCCACAGCTCTGCACAGGTCCTATCCTCTGTCCTGGTCAGAGTGAAAATGGAGAATTGCAGTCAGTGATGAATGCGGCTGTTTAGGAAGGACAAAGGTAAGCTGAAGGAGAACCCAGAGAAGAGAGGGCAGCCAGGCTGGTGAAGGACCTTAAATCTACGCTGTGTGAGGATTGGTCAAAAGAACTGGGCATGCTTAGCCTTCTCCATGTGCAACAGGGATCGGGCTTCCTCTGCTTGGTCCCAGGGGGCATAATTAGGTGTGATGACCTAAACATCCACAACAGCAAACTGAGGCTGGATATCAGAAAAAACCAATTACCAAGCTGGCCCAAAGTGGCATGAGCTGCTTTGGGAGGTCCTGTGTTCCTCCTCACTGGAGATCTCCAAGTAAAAATTGGGTGACCCCTTGGGCACATGGTAATGGAAATCCTTTTTCAGGTACACGTGAAGCTAAAGAGGGGGTGTCCCCAGTGGAAGAAGCCTGGTCATCAGAGTCGGAGGACCTGGACCTGAATTCTACTTTGGTCACTTCCTGTCTATGTGACCTTGCACAAGTCACTTTCCTGTGTCTCAGTTTCCTTGTCTGTAAAATGAAAGAGTTGGGCCATATTATTTATAAGATCCCTCCCAACTCTGTATCTGTGATTCTAAGCCACTTTTCCTCTCTATACCTCAGTTTCCTTATTCAGAAAATGAAGAGCTTGGGCTAAATGGTCTCTCAAATCCTTTCCAGCTCCAGATCAAGGATGTTATAAATAGATAGCCACCTCTCAGGTCTGAAACCCTGTGATCCTGTCTTCTTTCCCTTATAAGAGGAAAGTGGGCAGTGTGCATTCCTTCTCCTTCTTAAGGACATTTGAATTTCAGGAAAAAGGCATTCAGAGGACCTGGCCTTTACTTGGTCTTTGGGGAACAGTCTTTCCCTTCCTTCTCTTACCTCCCAGAGGCCACTTCTGCCTTGATAGATGGACCTTAGTACTGGGGGCTCCTATAGGGCTCTGTGGGAGTGCAGGGTTGCATGGAAGACCACAGAGCATTTATCATCCACAAATGCCTGCCATATTTCACAAGAGGCTTGCCTCCTGAAGATCAGTATGCTATACCTGCCAATCTGAGGGGAAATAATGTGTGTCTGTGAGTACCTACAAGAAATCAAAGGACAGCCTCTACACTCCTAGGTCTGATGGACACAATTCATAATTCCTGGATACCTTCAAGTGCTTTCCAAAGCCTAGGTTGCTTTCTCACAAGGGACTTCATTTCCCATTTCCATGACTTTACCATGGCTGTTCCCCACACCTGGAATGCATTCCTTCCTCACCTTTACCTTTCAGAATCCCTAGTCTCATTCAGGGCTCTGTGGGAGTGCTCAAACATCGCTTCAATTAGGAAATACTTTCTGATTCCCCTCAGCTGCTAATGCCTCCCTCAAATTACCTTGAACACATTTTGTATATCATCTATATTATTACTTATACATGTTAAGATGTAACTATGTGGCATAATGGATATTGTGGTGGACTTGGACTCAGGAAGAACTGAGTTCAAATCTGGCCCCAGACATTAGATGAGTGACATTGAGCACCTCTCTTAGCCTCAGTTTTGCCATGTGTAAACTAAGGATATGTTGAGGCTTGTCCTGAAGATCAAATAAGAAGCTGTTTGTAAAGCCTGTTTCAAACCTTCAGGTGCTATGTCTATGCTAGCTATTATTAAGAATGTCTTGTCTCCCTTGAAATAATGTAAGCTCTTTGAGGGCAGGGACAGTTTCATATTTGTCTTTGAATTCCATGTACCTGACCTGAAGTAAGGACCTAATGTTTACTGATCAGTTGACTCAGAGCACTGCCTGAATGCTGGTCAAAGTTCACCTCAACTCCTCCACTTCCAACACACGTCCCCTCTCCACTCCCAACTTTGTGTTTACTTTATATATTTGTCTCCTTGGGTGACCTTGGGCTCCTGAAGCCTATGCCAGTGGGCTACAAGCTCTGGCAGCTTCTACCGAGCTAGAAAGGCTTGAAAATGGTTGTAGCAATGGGCAAAATCTGCTTTCCAAGGATCAGCCTGGAGTAGTAAGGAGTAGTGTGTCACCAGCAGGCCACTTGGGGAAGAATCCTTTACCCATGACAACATGTGAAACAAAGTAGGGTGGGAAGACCAGGTCAATATGATTGTAGATCTAGCTGAGGATTGGTGTATTTTGCATTGACTTCATGCATGTTATAGCCCCCAATAGAATGTAAACTCCTTGAGGTCAGGGACTGTTCTGTCTCCGTACAGTCAGGACTTAGGACAATTCCTGGCACATAGTAGAGTCTCATTGAATTGAATTGAGTCTTAAAGAAGGGCTGGGCCTTCCTGAAGGACATTGCCCTTTATCACCATGGATAGCTCCTTCCCCACTTCGGCGGTAGCCATGAGTACTTACATGTGTCTTTCCTACATCTTTCATGTCATCACCAAGTATGTCCTGTTTGGTCTTTCAGATCCAATCACTTCAGTTCTAACATCCTAGGATCACCGAGAGACCACGATTCCTAAACTTGACACCGTTTAATCTCTTGCCAGGACTTCCCCCTTAACTCCTACCTTACGGTATCAACTTGGTCTCATTGCCATTAGCATGCCCCACTTTTCAACCCCCACCCCAGTTTCCCCAGTAAATGCCAGAGGCAGAATGGTGCAGTAGAAAGACTATTGTATTTGGGGTTCAAATCCCATCACTGTCACTACCTGTGTGATTTTGGATAAGTTCCTCAACCTCTTTGGGCCTCAGTTTCCTCATCTATAGAATGGGGCAGTTAGACTATTTGGCTACCTATCTCCTTTTCAATCCAAAATCTATAATTCTAGGATTATTCCTTACTGAATTTGGAGTCAGGAGACTTACCACTGTTTCTTATTACCTGTATGTACTTGAGCAAGTCACAGCTCCACTGGGCTTTCAGTTTCCTCATCTGTAAAATGAATGGAAAGGGGTGAGGGGTTGGATTGGATGAGTTTTTCAAGTTCCTTAAGGCTCTAATATTCTATGATCCAATGAGCCTGTTTCCTGGGTCTCCTAGCAACTGTATGCCCTAAAAGAGATCGACATGACTAAAAGCTAACCCTCCCCCTGATTCCAGAGCCACCAATCAATCAATCAATGCATTTTTATTAAATGCCTACTATGTTCTAATGCTGAGATGCAAATGCAAAGAATGAAACAAATTCTACTCACAAGGAATTTATATTCTAATCAGAGACCACAAATAACATGTAAATATGTATACAGCATGAATAAGAAATGAATAAATACAAAGAGACACAAAGTAGTTAAATGCAATGTAATTTGGAAGGTAGTACCTGTGCATCTCGGAGGATCAGCAAAGGTTTCATGCAGAAGACAGTGCTTGAGCTGTGTCTCCAAGGCAAAGAGGGACTCTCTAAGGCTGTAGTAAGGAGACCAGATGTTCCAGGCATGTGGGACTGCCAGTGTAAACCCATGGAGGTGGGAGATAGATCCACAGTGCTCTAGGCCGGAGAATCATAGATTTAGGGCTGAAAGGACTTCTCAGAGGTCACCTAACTCAACTCTCTGGTTTTACAGAGGAGGAATCCAAGATTTGGAGAAGTTAAAAGACTTATTCAGTAGCACACAGGTAGTGTCAGAGACATACATGATTTGAACCTGGGTCCTCTGCCTCCAAATCCAGAGCTCTTTCTATTGGATCATGCAGCTTCTGAGACAGAAGACCAAGAAGCTGGAGTTTGGCCCAGAGGCAGATAGAACCTCAGAGACCTCCCAGGCCAACCTTCACTCGACAACATTTCCTATAGATTCTCATCCAATTTTTCTGCATGGAGTCCTGTGGTGGTGGACAGCACATTACCTTCTGGGGCCGTTCATTCTGTTTTTAGACAGGAAGTTCTCCCTTATTCTGAGCCAAAATCTGCCTTCCTCTCATTTTCACCCACTGATCCTGCTTCTGCTCTCTGCTGCCGTAGGGAGCCAATGCTATTGGTCTAGCCCATTCTGAATGAGAAGCCACATATGTGAATGGGAGCCATAGGCAGTCAGCATCATTGGACCCTGGAGCTGAAAGAGTTCTCAGTGATCATCTTGTCCAACCCTCTCATTTGATGTCATTGGAAACTGAGGCACAGAGAGGTTAAGTGATTTGTTCAAGGTCACACAGTCAGCAAATATCAGAGGTGGGATTTGAACCCAGGTTCTTTGACCAGGTGGAACAGTGGATAAAACATCTGCCTGGGAATCAGGAAGACTCATCTTCCTAGTTCAAATCTGTTCTCAGACACTTACTAGCTGTGTGACCCCAGGCAAGTCATTTAACCCTGTTTGCCTCAGTTTCCTCATCTGTAAAATGAACTGGATCAGGAAATGGCAAACCACTCAATATCTTTGCCAGGAAAACCCCGAATGGGGTCACAGAGAGTCAGACATGGCTGAAAAAACTAAACAACAGCAGATCTCTGATTTCAGAGCCAGGCAGTCTTTTCACAATACCATGCCACCCAGCATTCATTCCAGAGGGCCATGCCATCATCACCTTTGGGACAGATGCCCTTGTCAGCCTCAGTGCTCAGGAAGAGAGTGAGGAACACAGTGGCTGGCACATAGCGGGCACTTAATAACTGCGTCTTGATTGACTTAGAGAAGATTCAAGCACCAAATTCTATCCCTGGCATGTGGACCTCTCTAATCCTGGGATTCCTGGGCTGTGTACAGTTGGAAAGGAATCAAGGAGAGACAGATAGACAAAGACCCAGAAAGAGGCAGATTGAGTTGAAGAGACAGAGAAGGACAAAAAGAGGGCAAGAGAGGGAATGGGAAAAGGATGAGGACCCAGGAAGAGGAAAGAGAGGGCTTTGGGGAAGGGAGTCCAAGGAGGGTCTGGGAGGGCTGCTGAGGAGAGATGGGGTAGCAGGGCAGGGGAGAAAGAACAGGAGAGAAAAACCTCTAAGTGTTTAAATGGCTCCGACAAATTGCCTGGCAGAACCTCTTTATTCCTGAGGTGTCTGGGGAATGAGTTCTCCACGGGAGCTGCGCTGTCTGCGCTCCCCAACCCCCCTCCCACCCCCACACCCAAATGGCTTTGCTCAGGAATTCATTTCATTTTCACCCTGCCAGGTGAAGGGAAATGGGGAGGCTGGAGGATTTGGGTAAGCTCTGGGGGAAGGGATGAAAGGAGAAAAGCCCTGAGGAGAGGGGAAGGGGGAGAGGAAGGATCTCAGATCTGGGGACCTAGAGTCTAAGCCCTGGTGCCCTCTCAGCCTTCTCTTAAAGGAGAGGCCTGATAGGGGGGAGGATGATCAATTTGACCTCTCATCCCCACCCTTCCACGACACATATCCCTTACTCCGCACCCCAAGCTTCCCAGGTATAAGCAGAAAGCACCACCAGAATGGGGCCCATAGACACTTGCCAGCACCCCCCATAGCCCCCCCCTTGCTCCCTGTTGCTATGCGGCCCCCCCCCTCTCCCCCCCCGCCCCCCCCCCCCCCGCCCGCTCCAACCATGTCACATAGGATGTCCGGGAAAGAGAGATCTATATTAAAGAGTTCCCTGGGTCCCAATTCCTGGCTGGTCCCCCAGCTGGGATCTGTCTGAGATTTTGTCCAGCCCAGCCCCTCCGCCTGCCCAGGGAACTGGCAGGGGACCCTGTTGGCAGAACTGGCAGCAGCCTGGCTGTCCTTCTCTGTCCTCTGGCAGCAGATGTTGGCCAGCTCCTCTATGAGGTGGGGCTCCTGCAGAGGCAGAAGGGAGTCGGGGCCCGGTGGAGGGGGATGTCAGGGGAAAGGAGAGCCAGGGTCCATTAAGCACTGGGGAATCTGGGGGCAGGCTGGGGCCAAGCTCCAGTACCCAGTGGGGAAGCATCATGAAAGCTACTTGGTCCCTTTGCCTAGAGTGTGGAAGGACTCATCCTTTCTTGCAGGGTTAGGATACTAAGATGGGCAGGCAGAATGGGGAAGCAGAGGGAAAGGACAGGCCCACAGGGGAGGGGTTGGGGTTTGGCCCTTGGCTCACGACTATTGGAGCCCAAGCTCCTCTCCCCCTGGGAAGCACCATTGATCCCTGGCAGATTCCCAAGAGCAGCGTGACTTATTCAATTAACTAATTCCTGACAATATAGATGTAAAACTCCGGCTTACTTTCTATTAGCAACCTAGGTTTTGGAGAGCACAGAGAAACCCAGCTCAGTCCAGGTCGGGGGGCTGCTGTGGGGGAGGAAGTGAAGCAGTGACATCATCGGGCTAGTCGTGCAGAATGGACAGATAATATCTAGAGCTCGTAGGCTTGTTAGCAGTAACACAGTTAGTCCAACTTCCTCATTTTACAGATGAGGAAACTGAGGCCCAGGGAGGTGAAGGGACTTTCTCTGGAAACCCTTGGGGACTCAGAGACAGAGCCAGGAATCCACCCAAGACCTGCCACTCCAAATCTGTTATCTTTTGGACAGTCACGTCAAGAGTGCTTCAGACACAGTGAGAAGCCCTGGGGTAGAATTTAAGCTCTCTTTACCAATTACACCCCGTGTGACGTTGGGTGAGTCCCTGAATCTTTCTGGGTGTCAGCTTGGACTCCGTGTTCCAATTGCTTCGGGTCAATTTGCCAAGCCCCTCGTTTCTAAATGTGTCTCTCCTTGTGTGTCTCCAGGCCACTGAAGGATTATTTCATGTCCCTGTTCATCTCTCTTTGTGAATCTTCGCTGGTCTGTGTGTGCTTGGCGCATATCCGGTGTGTGTGTGTGTGTGTGTGTGTGTGTGTGCGTGTGCGTGTGCGTGTGTGTGTGTGTGTGTGTGTGCATTTATTGAAGTGCGTTTGCTTATTTGGGCTTAGCTGAGCACGCGTACGCTGGTTTTATTCCTGGGTCTGCACTTATCCTCAGGTCTCTATGTGTGTGTGTGTGTGTGTGTGTGTGTGTGTGTGTTTCTCCGTGTGTACCTGTGTGCCTGTGTGGAGGTGTGTGTCCCTCTCTAGGGAGCGCTCTGTGACTGGTGTTCACTTGCTCAGTTTGCCTTTAATTCTGTTGCTGAGCCCCAGCTCAAAGAGCAAACACTGGCATTGGGGTGGGGGTTGGGGGTGGCTCAGATGCGGCTCCCGTATTTACAGCCCCCAGGGCCCTTCTCTGGGCCAGATAGCATTTGCACTTTCTGGGCCTCTTAGTAGAGTCCTTGAATTGTGCCTCCCCCAGGCATGTCCCTGCCTTAGAGCTCTCGTCTCAGTTCTGCACCCCTCCTCAGGTTTCTCTTACCTGACAGATGCTCTGCTCTCCCATTTGCTCCTCACCCCCCTCCCCAAGCTTGGCTTCTGAGGTACAAGGTGTACAAATGACCCAAGGGGAGATGATAGATTTAAATCTGAGAGTCATTGGAGACCATGTAGTACAGCCCTCTCATTTTACACATGAGGAAACTGAGGCACAAGTGGTGATGTAATTTACCTTAGATTGGAGTCCAGTATTACACAGTAGAATGTAAACTCCTTGAGGGCAAAGACTGTCTTCCTGGCTCTTCATTTTAGTGTTCTTTCTTTTCCCGAAATACCTTTGTATTCACTTATCCGTGTATTTGTTGCTTCCCTTTCAGAAAAAGATAAACTCCTGGTGGGCAGGGATTGTTTTATAGGGGTATCATTTCAGAGATTCCAGAGACCGTAGAAGTCATTGAGTCTAACATTCTCATTTTATAGATGAGAAAACTGAGGCACAGAGAAGTTGGATACCTTGTCCAAAGTCACCCAGGTCCTCTAACTCCAAAGCCAGTGCCTAGATGTAGTAGGTGCCTAATAAATTCACCATTAGCTAATGAATGATTAGTGGGGGGGGGCTGGGGGGGGGCTCCAGGGAGTTCTCTTGAGCTGTATCACTTTGTACCCTCTCAGGTGGGAGCAGTAAGAAGCAACCCAGAGAACCTGATCACAAGGAGAGCGCCCCCAAACCCTCCCCCCCATCATTCATTCCTTCATCAAGCATTTATTAAGTGCCTACTGTGAGGATAAGAGACAAACAGGAAACAGTCTCTGCTCTCAAGGAAGTTAGAGTCTCCATCAGCCTCGGGACCCTTTCCCCCAGAGAATTGCTTTCCTCCTGGGGCTTAAGGGGGAGAAGACTGGGGGGAGCATTCTGTTTCCCCTCTGGGGTTGGGAGAAGTAGCAGGGAAGGAAGGGGGAGGGGAAACATTCTCAAGGACACTGACAGGGAAAGGAAAAAAATGCCAAGTGGAAGAAATAAAATCAGAAGGCTTTTAGGCTGCATTCCCCAAGTAGTTGATGTCTTGCCTGGGATTGCCAGCAATGAAATATTGCGATCTGTGATCACTTAATGCACCAGCCCCCGCAACCCCCCTTCCTTCCCCTTTCTCCCTCCCCTTCGCATCTCTTTCTCTCCCTCCCTCCCTTCCCTTTCTCCCCCCATTTAGAGAGCAGCCTCTTCATTCCCGGATGTGGCTGGAGTGGGGATCAGGGACAGGGATGCAGCTGGCCCTGAGTACCTTCCTTGGCAGAGGTGTCATGTTGGGTTTAGGGGATCTCCTGGGCAAGAATCCAGCAGCTAGCTAGGAGCCAGAAGTTACCTCAGCTCTCCCTGAGGTAGGAGAGGAAGAATGTGCTCCTTCAGAGAGGGAAGGACCAGCTGACTTTTGCTCAGTCTCCCTACTCTACCACCACCAGCACATGTCAATCATGGCAAAGAGCAGTCTAGGTCAGGGCATCTCTGATCTTCCAGGCAATGGGTTTGGGGGATCCTAAATTTTTTTGGGGGTGGGGGGATCTTAGATTTAGAGTGAGAAGGGAACTTGCAGGCCTTTGGATCCAACCCTTTTAGTTTGCTCATCTGTAAAATGGGGATAATATTGACACCTACCTCACAGAGTTGTTGGAAGAATCAATGAAACAATGTATGCAAAGTGCTTTGAAATCCTTAAATGTCAGCTATTATTACTACTCTCAATAGGATGTAAGCCTGGAAGACCGGCTTGTAGGTGCAGTGTCTAGAACAATGCCTGGAACAGTAGATTCTTAATAAAGGCTCATGAATGGCTCGCTAATGCTGCCATTACTACTATGTGAAATGAATCAGGCACCATCCCTTTGGCCTCAATGAGTCTATCCTTGAGACAATCCAGCCTGTCACTCTTTCCAGAAGTCAGCTGGCTTTCTCTGTTTCTGTTTGTCTTCTTCTGCCACTGTCTCTGTCTCTTTCTCTCATTGTCTCTGCCTCTCTGTCAATAAACTTGTGCCCCTAGTCAGGGAGGGGGAGCGGATAGAGCCTGAGAGGAAGAATGTGCCTGGCAGGATCAGGATTCAGACCCTGGATACAGTGGTACCGAAGTCTTGTTGCAGGCAGGATGATGAAGATCAAGGACTCTGAGAGGGAGGCAGACCTGGGGATGCTGCTCCAACTCTCTCTCTCTCTCTCTCCTTCCCTCCCTCCCTCCTCATGTCAGTCTTTACCTATTCCTGTCTCTCCCTCCCCATCTCTTTGCCTCTCTTTCCTCCCTCCTTGTCTCTGTCTCTCTTCATCTTTCCTCTCCATTCTCTCTCTCATCTCTCTGCCTTCATCTCTATCTTCCTCTCTCTCTTTGTTTCTGTCTCTATGTGTCTATATTTTTCTGCCTCTGTCTCTTTCCCTCCTTCTGTCTCTCCTGAACTTCCTGTGCCTGTATCTGTCTCTCTCCCTCCCTCCTTCTGTGTCTCTGTTTCCCACTCCTTCCTCTTTGGCTCTGTCTGTCTCCTTCTTTCTTCCCCCTCTGTCTCTGTTTTTCTAATTATTGGTGCGGCCAAGCCATGCAATGGGGGCCATCTCTGGAGTTCAACAATGGTCCTGGTGGGTGATTCTATGCTTAGGAGAGATGAGGCAACAGCTTCCCCCTCCCACCAACTCCCTTTCTTGGGACCTGGAGGGGGGAATCATCTTTCTAGACCTTTAAAATGATGCCAGATTGTGGGCACTGGGGGGGTATGTGGGGAAGCTGAACCCGGGAGTTGGGCAGGAAGCTCCTGCCAGGCCCAGGCCCCCAGGACAATGGCACTGTCTCTCTCCCTTCTTTGTCCTCTTTCCCACCCTTCCCCCAACCATGCTACAGCTCAGCTCGTCCTACTCTCTTTTCTCAGGGCCAGCAAATTGTCCAAATCTCTGTAATGCTAAAAAAATTGGCCCATTAGCCAGCAGGGAACATCAGCAGCACAAAGGGAGGGCAGAGCCAGTCCTTCTAGTACTTCTGGGATGGGGGAGCTGAGCATTAAAAGCTACAGTGGGGAGGGGGCTGAGTACTGCCCCCCCCACTTCCTTGTACTGGGAGAAGAGCAGGGCCTTCCTTGGGCTCTGGAGGGTCAGGGAATCCAGCAGGGGATCCTGCCAGACTGGTGCAGCTAGCTGCTGGAACCCTGAGAATGGGGCTGCTGAGAGCCTGGTGTTCTAGCTAGCCAATGCCAGTCCTCCCTTGGGGACCTTGATAGCACCCCCTGAATGTTGGGCCTAGGATCACACTGATTATATGGGGTGGGAGCTGGGCTCAAATGCCAGCTCAAGATCTTACTGGCTCTGTGAGCCCTAAAGAAGTCACATTTCACCTTTCTGTGCCTCAGTTTCCTCTTCTCTAAAATGGAAGTGACAATAATATCTTGTAGCTCACAGGGTTATTACAAAGCTCAATGAGATAACGCTTTGCCAATCTAAAATCACCACATTTTAGGGAACTGCTCCTATCATTACCACTCTAGTAGAATGTAAGCTCCTTGCTGGCAGAGGTTGTCACTTCTTATCTTTGTATCCCAGTGCCTAACACACAGGAGGCACTTAACAATTACTTGTTGAAAGGATGACTGGATGGAAGAAGGGAGGGCAGAGCTAAAACCCATGGATGAAAGGTGTGATGAGGCATGTTTCAGCTCACCCTAACGTTGTGAGCTGTCCAACAATAGAATGGGCTGCCTTGTAAGGTAGTGAGCTCCCCATCATTAGAAGTCTCCACACCATCCAGTACTTCCCTGTAACCTCAGCATTCATGCCTATCGTGCCTCAGTTTAGCCCTCGAAGCTCTTCACAACCTGGCTGCTTCCCTTTTGTCCCCCAGTTTTCTTATACATCACTCCCCTCAACACACCCTGCTATCTATATTCTGTTCCTCATACACATGATGTTCTATTTCCCATCTCCAGGCCTTTGCACCGGCTGTTCCCCATGCCTGGAGTTCTACCCCTCCTCATCTCTGCCTTTTAGAATCTCTGTCTTCAGAAAATGATAAATGTTGGAGAAGATGTGGGAAAATTGGAACACTAATGCATTGTTGGTGGAATTGTGAAATGCTCCAACCATTTTGGAGAGCAATTTGGAACTATGTCCAAAGGCCTATAAAAATGTGCATACCCTTTGACCCAGCAATAGCACTTCTAGGGCCATATCCCAAAGAGATCACACAAAGGGGAAAAGGACCTACATGTACAAAAATATTCATAGTGGCTCTTTTTGTGGTAGCAAAGAATTGGAAATTGAGAGGATGCCCATCAATTGGTTAATGGCTGAGCAAGTTGTGGTATATGAATGTGATGGAATACTATTGTGCTATAAGAAATGATGAATAAGCTGACTTCAGAAAAACCTGGAAAGACTTGTATGGTCTGATGCTGAGTGAAGTGAGCAGAACCAAGAGAATGATATACACAATAACAGCCACGTTGTGTGACGACTAATATTGATAAAGTTAACCCTTCCTGGCAATACAAGGATCTAAGACATCTCCAGAGGCCTCGGGATGGAAAATGCTATCGACATCCAAAGAAAGAACTATGGAAGTTGAATTGCTATTTTTTTTCTCTTCAGTTGTGTTTTGTTTCCTCTTTCTGGTGGTTCCTCCTATTGGTTTTAATTTTTACTTACAACATCACTAATGTGAAAATATGTTTAATAGGAATGTATGTGTATAGCCTATATCAGATTGTGCGCCAACTTGGGAAGGGTGGTGGGGGGGGAAGGGGGAGAAAAATTTTAAACTCAAAAGCATATGGAAGTGATTATTGATAAATCAAAATAAATTAATAAAAAAAGAATCTCTGTCTTCCTTTAAGACTCACCATCTTCTACAGGAGACCTTTCCTGATTCCAGCCCACCCTCCCCACTGCTATAGAGGCTACCCCTTTGGGGTTACTGTGTATTCACTTCATATATATCTTTTCTAGACCAACTTGTGTAAATATTGTTCTTCCTCTCCCCCCACTTATAGGATATAAATTCCTTGAAGCTAGTTACTGTTAACCGATTGACCACCATCATCATCACTGTTACCAAGTAGACTTCTGGCTTCATGGGTTCAAATACTATCAGAGCTAGGGGGGTTCACCTAAAGAATCAAATTCAAGGGGCAACTAGGTGGTGCAATGGATACAGCATGGGCCCTGGAGTCAGGAGGACCTGAGTTCAAATCCCGTCTCAGACCAGACACTTGATACTTACTAGCTGTGTGATCCTGGGCAAGTCAACCCCAATTGCCTCACCAAAAATAAAAGAATCAAATTCAAGTAGAAATAGGAGCCACTAAACTACAGAGAAGGATCCCTGTGAGTGGATATTGTTTGAGAAAACCACATATTAACATTATCTATGTTTTGTTGTATTTTTGTTTATTTTTATTAAATATTTCCCAATTACATTTTAACCAGATCTGGACTGCACTTGGAAGTGTTTTAAGCTACATGTGGCCTGGGCCATGGGCTTGAGGCTCTGGTTTAGGCTAATTTAATAATGAGGAAATAAGCTCAGAGAAGATGGGTCACATGGCCAGTGAAAGGCAAAGCTGGGACTTGTATGGACCTATTCCAGTGCTTTCCATTTGCTTCATCCCTTTCAGAATGCTATTCAGTCTCTCAAGGCCTCCAAAAGCCTCCTCTTCCAGGAGCTCCTAGCCCCCGTCCTTCCCTCTCTTTCTGTCCTAACTCTGTCCCATGCCCCATCTGCTCTAGCCAACACTCAGCTATTCCCCTTCTCGGCCGGCTGCCCTGCCTCCAAGCTGGCTCAGCCCCGGACTGGGGTGGCTGAGGCTCACCCAGCTGGGCAGGTCCTGTCTGGGCCTTGGCTGGCTTCCCCAGGGCCAGTTTCCCTAATGAAGTTTTGTCATATTGGGAATCAATGGTGCTGGACTGCTAGACAAATGGGGGTGATTAATGAAGCCCAGAGGAGGAGGCAATTAGGCAGAAGAAGGGAGGGGAGAGAAGAAGGATCCCTTCTCAAGACTTCTCTCTCTGTGTCTGGGAGTTGTGGAGAAGATGGGTTAGGGGAAACCCATGGTGTTGTGGCAGGGACACCAGCAGGGCAGTGTGGTACAGGTGAAAGGCCACTAACTCTGAAATCAGAGGATCTGGGTTCAAGCTTCACTTCAGGAGTGACCTTGAGCAAGTCACTAAACTTCCTTGGGTCTCAGTTTCCACATTGGTAAAAATAAGGGTTCGGACTAATGGCCTCTGAGTTCCTTTCTAGCCCTGGATCTGAGACTTTATGAATAAAAGAATGAATGAAAAGCACCAGCCATTGAGCAGATTCTTCTCGAGCCCCACCTCTACAAAGGGGGCTCGAAGACGACTTAGCCCTGGAAACGATGCCAACCACAAGACTCCTAAACGTTGCCTTTTCTCAAGAAACATGTCCCCATACTTCCCCTAGCCCTTCCATGGTCTAGCCAAGAGCCGGGATTTCTGGAGGATGGGGGAACGCCTGAATCAGACTGCCTCTGGGCTGTGTCTAATTCTGGGGCACTCCTTTTTGGGAAGGACACTAATCAGCAGGACGATGTTCAGAGGAGAAGAACCAGGATGCTGAAAAGCACTGAGTCCTTGCCCTGTGAGGAGTGGTTTAGCCTGGAGAAAGGTTCAGCCTGGAAGAGGCTGAAAGGGGGATGTGAGAGCTGATGACCCAGTAGCTGGCTTCAACCAGTGACTTCAGTGTTGGTCCGTTGGCCTCAGGGACCAGCAGGAGTGGTCAGTCAAAAAAAGTTTATGAAGCACCTACTGTGTATCAGGCATTGGACTACGTGCTGAGGCTATAAAGTGAGGCAAAAGACAGTTCTTGCTTTGAAGGACCTCTCAGTGTAATGGACGAGTCTGCCAGGGGGCCAGGGCATGAGCTTCCCTCTCCTACTTTGACACTGTCCTCTGAAATCCTGGTTTCTTCCCTCTGTCCTGGACCTGAGCCTTCCTTTATGCATTCTTTAGAATTCGAGTTTCTTGAGAGGAGGGACCATCCTCCTTTTCTATGTGTAGTCCACTGACTTGGTACATGGAAAGTGATTAATAAATTCCATCAAACTATCTGAATGGGGTGTCCCCTGCAAGAGAGCTCAGCCTGGTTTTGTTTGAGCCCAGAAGACAGAGCCAGAAGCAGTGGGTGGGTGGGAGGTTGGGGAAGGGACTCAGGCTGATTTAGGCTTCTTGACTACTGGAGCTGTCCAACAGTGGAGTAGGTGGCCTTGGGAGGCCCAAGGTTCTCTTCAAGCAAGGGTTAAATGACCACTTCTCTGGTTTATTGTATAAAGAACCCTTAGTTAGGTATGGACTTCATGACCTCTGAGGTTCCTTCAGGCTTGGAGATTCTGTGAGTGCTGGACTTAGAGTCAGGACATCTGGGTTGGAATCCTGGTTTTGGTGAGAGTTGGGTGACCCTGGACAGGTAACTTCTCTTTTCTGAGCTTCAGTTTCTTCATCTAGAGAATGGTAATGATAATAATACTTGCACTGTCTACCTCACAGGGTTATTGTGAGGGAAAGGACTTTGTAAACCTTCAAACCCTATTGAAAAATGAGCAAGTGTTATTTTTTGGACTAGAACTGTAATTTATTCAAGGAACTTCTCCTAATGCAGAGCGGCAATTTCTCTTCAACTTATAGTCTTGGAGAGTTGCTTAGGGGCACTGAGAATTTAAGTAACTAACTGCCCAAGATCACACAGCTAGTGACTGAGGCTGGATTTGAATTCATATCTTCTTGGCTCCTGTTCCAGAGCCCTAAATGCTACTGAGTTCACATCCTGCCTCTGACATATCTTAATAATGTGACCCTGAGTCACTTAACCCCTCTCTGCCTCAGTTTCCCCATATGTAAAATTAGGTGATTGGACTTGATCATCTCTAACGTCCCTTCCAATTGTAAATTGATGGTGCATGATATCCCTTCACTACCCCATGTTGACTCTCAGTATTATTCTTATTGCTAGTAAAGTATGTTAATAGTAGCAATAAAAAGGGTGCATAGCATATAGAAGGGAGACTCAGAACTGGAATGGGGTGAGGAGAAGTCTTGGACGTCTATTCAGTACCAGATACCAGTCGCTGAACAGGTGGGAGGGGCTTGGAGGAAGGTCAGACTAACAGAGGAGAAAGGGAAGGCAGCTGAGGGTCCAGTCTGCTCTCAGCTTTGGTTTCCAGGAGTTCTACCTTATGTCAACCTGAGGAAGGGGGGGGGGGTGCTCTCTCAGCTCCCACCACCAGGGCAGGAAATGAAAGCTACCTTAGAAAGCTTGAAACTGTTTAGAGGTGTGACCCTGACCTTCACAAGCAGCTCGGGTTAATTAACAGCTGGACTCTGAGAGGAGGGAGGAGGGGCTTGAGGGAGCCAGGGTAGCTCTCTGTGACAGAGGTGGCTGGAGTGTCTGAGCCAGTGGACTCTGTGCCAAGGTGCTGTCAGAGATGATTTAGTCAGAGAGGGTCTGTTGTTATCCGGAGGGCTTCTGGAAACTCCCATATCCAGAGGGGCCAGCAGTCTCATTCTCTTTCCCCTCAAATCTACTACTCTTCTTAACATCCTCATTTCTTGTTGGGGGCACCTCTATGCTCCAGTCACCCAGGTTCACAGCCTCCTTGTCCTTGTCGCCCTCAACTCCAGCTCAGATTCCTCCCTAATCCCTCTACATCCGCTCAATTGCCAAGAGAGGTTCATTCCATCTCCACAGCATCTCTTGTGCCCACCCCCTTTTTCAACACTCCCATCTACCACCCTAGTTCAAGCCCCCATCACCTCTTGCCTGGCCTGTTGCAAAAGCCTCTTCATTGGTCTCCCTCCTTCCAGTCATTGCCCTCTACAATTCAGCCTCTCTGAAGCTGCCAAAGGGCTGTTCCCAAAGCACAGGTCTGAGCATGTCATGAAAGCCCTGCCTAATGTGATGACAGGCTGCCTTTCCAGACTGCCTGCACATGGCTCCTCCTGCTCACACATTCTATCCTCCAGTCACACTGATTTCACTGCTGAGCCTGTTATATGACTCCCATCTCTAGTCTCCGTGACTTTGGACTGGCTCTCTCCTATTCCTGGAATACTCTCTCAGAGTCCCTAGCTCCCTTTGAAGCTCAGCTAAGTTGCCACCTCCTACAGGAAGCTTTTCCTGGTCCTGGTCACAATTGTTAATGATCTTTGTATGTACATCTCTCTATAGCTGTCTCTCATCCTCTCTTTCTCTGTATCTCTGTGTCTGTCTCCCCTCTTTCTCCTCTCTCAATTTATGCTTCTCTGTCACTGTCTCACTGTCTCACTGTCTCATTTTGTTTGTCTCTCTCTGAGTCTCTCTGTCTCTCCCTGCATGCCTGTCTGCCTATTGGTCTCTGTCTCTTTATTCCTTCTCTCCTCTCTCTTTTTCTGTCTCTCTCTCTCTCTCTCTCTCTCTCTCTCTCTCTCTCTCTCTCTCTCTCTCTCTCTCTCTCTCTCTCTGTTTTTCTGTCTCTACTTGCCTATCTGTCTCTGTCTCTCTCCCTCCTCTCCTTTCTCTTTCTGCCTTTTTCTCTCTTTGTCTCTGAGTCTCTCTTTTTGTCAGCCTATCTGCCTGCCTGCCTCATCCACCTATTGCTTTCTATTACTTCCTATATACTTAATATTTTCTTTCTCAGGTACACGTGCTTTCCATGATAGATTATAACTCCCTGAGGGCAGAGACTGCTTCAGTTTTTGTCTTTGAATGCACTGTACCCAGCACGGTGCCTGGCATATAGTAAGTGGTTAATAAATACTTATTGGATTGAGTTTAATAAAATCTAATAGAATGGAATTGTATACCCATGGATCTAGGGGGCAGAGTCTTCATGGGGTTTGGGGAGCTTAACTTCTCTTCTAGGAAAATCATGACTTATCCAGATCAGCGGCCATGGACTGGAGACTGACTGACTGACTGACTGACTGAATGAATGAATGAATGAGGCCACTAGCCTGGATCTACCTCTAGAGGAACCCTGGCTTCCTGGGGCCTTTTCCAGCAGGCAGCCCGCTCTGTTCTGCCTTCTCACCTATGGCCTCCAGCAACCCCACCCTTTCATGTTCTTACTCCATCCTCTTCCCTCTCACCCCTCTTCCTTATCCCTCCACCTCCCTCATCCCCATCCTCTCCGCTGGGACACAGTGTGTGGGGGCAGGGGCTGGATTCTCGCCAGCTGCACATCCTGCCCTCTTCACCCAGCTAAGTGAATTATAAATCAAAGACAAAATGGCTGAGAGATTTCCATGGCTGGGGGTGGGGAGGGAAAGGAGAGCTGGGGTGGGGGGAGTGAGGGGGGAAGGGTCCATTAAAGCCTCTAGGCACGATCCCACTCAGCTCCTGCAATTAAGCCCTCGACGATGAGGTGAGATTGTCAGTCATAGAGTGGAGATGATTCACTGAGCCCTCCCCCTCCCACCCCAGTGCAGGCTTGGGCTCCCCTGCCTCCCAGCATCTCCCAACCTCAGTTACCATCAGCATACTGGGAAGGTGAAGTGAGAGGGGGTTGAGGAGGAGACTTGATGGCCTCATTCTACAGCACCTGAGCCACCTGGGAGCTGAGCCAAAGTCTGGCCACTTTCTAGCTCTGTGCCCATGGGCAATTCAATCCCCAATCCGGGTCTCAGTTTCCCTCACCTTCCCCCCTCATCTAAAAAATAAGGTTGGACATGATATCATGGGATCCTGGATTTAGATCTGGAAGGACCTTTAAGGGTCATCTCCTTCACTTTACAGAGTAAATTGAGGCTTGGTGACTTGCCTAAATTCCAACAGTTGGCAAATGTTAGGGTCAGGGTTCAAAATCCAAGCTTCCTTCCAACTCCACCTCCACAGAAGGTAATTTCTCCTAGCCTTCTTTTTTAAGTTCAGAGGAGTCCAGATGATGAACTTAGCCTAGCTTTGGTGGGAAGATTGGAAATCAGAGGTGCTCAAAGTCAGAAACTTCTCCTAGGCTTCATTTGTAGTAATTGGCATCTCTAGGCAAGAATTAACCCAAATAGATGTGGGATTACTCCGAGCCCTGAGAGTAGTCCTGGAATGACACCTGGTATCATAGGATTTAGAGCTGGGAGGGACCTTTAACATCAGCTGATCCAACCCCTTAATTTTACAGATGAAGAAACTGAGGCACAAAGAGTGACTTGACCATGGTCACACAGCGAGTAATGAACAGACAGACGCCAGTCTGACTCCAAATCCAGAACTGCGCCCCTTCGGTCTATCGGCCCTCTTCCTCCTTTTCCTCTCCCTCTTGCTCCACGCCTCAGGCCGCCCTCCACCCTGTCCACCTCCCGGACCCAAATAAAGGCAGACTAGGCAGAGAGCCAACAGAAATACAACAGAAACACCCCTGTTCAATGACCCTCTGAAAATAAACACCAGGTGAGACGTCCAACAGGGAGATGTCTGCTGTCCTGAAGCTTTCAGCCATGGAATGGGCAGAGGTCCAGTCTGGGGAGGGATTCCCTGTGGGTGGTGAGGTCCTCCTGACATCCCTGTTTGAGGATAACATTATGCTTGATTGCATCAAGCCTCAAGATATTGCAGATATTCCTGCAAGAGATCACTATTCGAAGAGCTAGCCCTGACCATCCACACAGGAAAGAAAACCAAATGGATGAAGGCTGTCTGTTGACCAGAGTTCAACGTGCGACTAAATGGGCACCCTACAGACCTTGTCCAAATGTGAGTACAGCTAGGGCAGATAGATAGTGAACTGAACCCCAAGTAGAAAAGGAAGAGGAGAGTGGGCTGGATTGCCTTCAGGAGTCCTAAAGCCTGTTTAGGACTCCCAAACTCCCCATCAGAAGGACCATCTTGTCAATATCAACATTTGCTGATGTTAAGACTTGGAATATCACTTCCTTCAAAGAACTAAAAATTGGGATGGCACAGAGGACAATGGAAAGGGGCATTGTAACCCCGGAGGAATGCTAAAGAGGAGCAGGAGAAAGGAATGCGTGTCTTCAAGGGTTTGTGCAGATGAAAGAGAAGATGAACTGGTCCCATGGCAAGAGCAAGGGAGGATGGGTGCTTCACTGCATCTGGAGATGTGGGGAGGACTGGAACACACCGGGAGGACTTTTAGAGGAGATGGATGAGGGTAGCACAGGATGGGGACAGGCCTGAGGAGGTTGTAGTCTGCATCATGGGAGGGAACCCCTGAATTAATAAGATCCTGGATCCCTTGAGGTCTTTGAGGTAGAAAGCCAGGACAAACCGGGGCAGGGATGGACTCTGCCGGGGGCATGGTTGGCCTCAGGGGCCCCAGGGAGAGCCTATGCACTGCAGTTTTGTTTTGTTTTTTTTTTGAGAGAGAGGAAACAGCATTGGTCTGCAACTCACCCACAATCGTCTAGTGGTCTGGCATCAGTGGTGGTTAATAGCCCAACATCCACAGAATCAGCTTGACTCAAGGCTTAGGATCATGGACTAAGGTCTGGAGGGGCATTCAGAGTCCATCTTGGCTCCCCCCCTCCATTTTAAAGTGGGAGGGAATAAGTGCCGCAGAGATTTAGTAATGCCTTAAGTCATACAGGTAGTAAGAGCAGAGCCAGGCTTCGAACCTAGGCTCTTTTTCAGAACCACGCTACCTGCCAGGACTCTGACTAGCTAGGCTCAGAGAGAAGGGAGGGCAGTCTCTGTCTCTCTGTCTGTCTCCCTCTCTGTCTCTCTGTCTTTTTCTGTCTCTCTCTCTGTCTCTATTACTCTGTGTCTGTCTGTCTATCTCTCTGTCTCTGTCTCTCTTTGTCTCTGTCTCTGTGTGTGTGTGTGTGTGTGTGTGTGTGTGTGTGTCTGTGTGTGTGTGGTCTCTCTTGGTACCCAGCACTATTTGTCTAAAAGGTTTGAATGGGTTCCTTGAGCAGGGCTCCTGGAAGAAGACCCACTTCTCCCAAGAGAGAAGAAAGTGCTACTGAGCTATGTCCTACCCAGCTCTTCTTAGCATGGCCTCCCAACACACCCTCCAAGACTTATCTTCAGAATTTCTCTCTTGGCAGAGGCCAAATTTCCCAGGGAATGTTGAGCCTCCCCCAGCTATTTCTCTGATGGGGGCCTGGTGAGAAAAAGATCCTAGTCACCAGCTTAGACTGACCTTGAGTTAAGTTCTTTCCTGGTCTCTGAGCCTCAGTTTCCTTCTCTGAAAAAGTGATGAGGGTTGGATTACATGACCCCCAAGGGCTATTGTGAGGCTCAAGGGACAGAATGGGCTTTTCACGCTAGGCAACTGTCAGTCCTTAAAAGAGAAGAAATTTCAAGTATGTATGGGGGAAGAGGAGTGGTTCCTGCCTGCCTGCTTGCCTGCCTGCCTGGAGTATTTCCTTAGACAGGGATGTTCTTTGAGAGTCAGGAGGATCTAGGTTCAAATGCCACCTCAGACAGTTACCAAGTGGGTGACCCTGGGCAAGCCACAACCTCAATGAGCCTCAGTTAGAAGTGTGGGGGTCAGTGGTCTCCAAGGTCCTTTACAGTGGGAAATCCAGCCTCCTCTGGTCTCTCCTGAATGGAAACAATACCTGTGCCACGAGCTTTAGGAAGCTGTTGTAGGCAAAGCGCTTTCCCAGCTAGGAAGCTCTGGGAGAGCAGGAGGCAGATTACCCCTTCCAGGGAGGATGGGGGCTCAGCCTGCCCAGCTGGATCATTTTCTCTGGGCTCAGGGCTCTGCTCATTCCACCCCCCTCCATCCCAACCCCACCTCCCCCTGTGCCGACTCTGAATACTGGCGAGGGCTCTGACGTGTGAAATAAAAAGGGATTTTAATTACCTCTTTGCAAAACAGCAATTAGGGAAAATCACAACACCACAGTGGCCCTCCCCCATTCCACCCCCACCCGCCTGCAGGCCTCTTCGGCTCCCCCCAAGCTTAGGCCCCTCTAGCTCTGCCTCTGTTCTCAGCCCCCCACTGAGCCCTGACCTTGCCTGTTTCCCTGTTTCCAGCCCCCTCCCCGTTTCCCTCCAGTTCTTTTAGCATCCTCGACCTCACCCCCTCCATCGTTGGGTAACCCTATGGCTAGGTACCCTGTGGGACAGATTGGCTGGGGTGGGGTGAATTGGAAGCCATCAGGGGCTAGGAGGATAGAAAGATCCAGCTTCCCTCTTTCTGAGAACTCAGGATGGAGGTGGGGTGGGGGTGGGTGGGTGGTGGGCTGGCCAGGTTGTTGGAGACTTCTGCTGTGGGAGAGGCAGAGTTCTGGGCAATGGGAGAGATGTGGTCCTTAGCTTGGGAGAAGGCTTAGGACTCCTGTGGCCAAAAAGTCGGGCCTCAAGGAGAAAAGAACAGAGAAAAATTCTATATCTTTTTGTGTGTCATCATCCATGTCCGTGTTTCCAAAGGCACACCTGTGTGCTTATGCAGCCCTCTGCACACACGCCCTTTTTTCAAGCCCCTGTGTGTGTTGTGTGGGTGCTTCTGCAGGTCTGCTCATCTGGAGATGCACAAATATGTAGCCACCTGCATCAGTATATGTGTGTGCTTCACGTGTGTTCACATGTGTAGGTGCCTACCATGCTGGGGAGAACAGCCTCCCTCTCAGTGATAAATGGGCATCTCCAGCAAAGGAGCCCATTTCTCCTCCACCAGCTTTTAAAATAATTGTCTGTGACCCTGCTCCGGGGCTCTCTGCTCTCCCCCCTCCCCCCAGCTGGTGGCAGGTGGCAGGCTCACAAGGTCCTCTTCAAACTCTTTCCTATTTTCCTAATAAGCCCTTCTGGTAATCTTCGGGGCTGGGGCTGGGACTGGGACTGGGGAGGGGGGGAGCTCTTGTAGGGCCGGGGAGTCCCAGTGGGGGCCTGTGGGGGCGAGGGGCTGGCTCTGCGTCCTCCCTCCCGCGGCTGCCATTAGCACTGGAGGAGGGGGAGGCTGATTGAGGCTGTAATTGCAGGCGGTGGGGCCTGCCTAATGCATGTTATGATTAAGCCCCATTACAGAGGCGAGCGCAGGAGCTGGTGGGCGGAGGGGGGGGGGGCGGGAACCCGGCACCAGGGGCTGATCGACAGCTTTCTCCAGGAAGCGGATCTGGCCACTCCCCCTGGGCTTTATCCAGGTAGCCCTCCCCCCACTCTCCTCCAGCACGCAGGCATCCTGGGTTCATCCACGGAGGACCAAGGATCCCACCCCTCCCCTGCTGCCCATCCCCCAACCTTCCCACCTCCATCTCCTTCAAACACCGGACTCCATCCTGACACACAGCTGGTAACAAGGGAGGGACAAGTGATCATAGTACCGATATTTATGTAAGAAACGATTTAACATTTGCCTCACAGGCCCTCAAGAGGTGAGATCTTGGGTACATTAATTCACTTCGCTAAGCCTCAGTTTCCCCATCTGTAAAATGAAGATAATCATGCCTGTTGCACCCACCTCTTGGAGGGAGGAGGTGAACTCAGATTTTCCTAGCTCGAAGCACTGCCTGACCACTGATATACTCAGCTGA
Source organism: Vombatus ursinus (assembly GCF_900497805.2). NCBI lineage: Eukaryota > Metazoa > Chordata > Mammalia > Diprotodontia > Vombatidae > Vombatus > Vombatus ursinus. The sequence continues at coordinate 4,715,275 of NW_020954586.1, read as the reverse complement.
TGGATGAGATTCTTTCCCCAGTAAGAAGGGGAGGGGATTTGCAGCCTGATAGCAAGGGCTCTGGGTTCAAATCCCAGCTGTATTCCTTACTACTTGAGTGATCTTGGGCAAGTCACTTCAAACCTCTGGGCCTCAGTTTCCTTGTGTGTAAAATGAGGAGGCTGGACTAAATGACTTCTGACATCCTTACTGGATCTACATCTATGCATCTATGAACACTCAGCTGCTCTAGGAACTAAGATATCATGGGCCACAAATCGGTCAATCACATTTATTAGGCGCATACTATGTGCCAGGCGCTGTGCTAAGCTCTGGGGATACAAAAAGAGGCAAAAGACAATCCCTGTCCTCAAGGACTCACAATCTAACATGGGAGAGAACACGCAAACAAATATATGCAAAACAAGCTGTATAGAGGATAAATAGAAATAATTAACAGAGGAGTCATGGGCATGGCTATTGCAAAGTTACTGGGCTGATGGTCTGGGGAGGGGTGGTGGTCTTCATTGCCTTGGCCCCCAGTGACTCCCAAGCACTATTATGTATCAGTAAGAGTAGCGCTAGAACTTTGGGGTTTTTTTTTATATGAGGCAATTGGGGTTAAGTGACTTGCTCAGGGTCACATAGCTAGTGAGTGTTAAGTGTCTGAGGCCGGATTTGAATTCAGGTCCTACTGACTTCAGGTCCAGTGCTCTATCCACTGCTGCCCCAGTGCTAGAACTTTGTGACTTTGAGCAAGTGACTTCCTTTCTCTGGGCCTTGGTTTCCTCCTCTGTAAAATAGGCATGATACTTTTTGCAGATAATACTTCCCAGGGCTTTGTAAGGCTCAAGTGAGATAATGTATGTAAAGTGCTGGAGCAAACCTTAAAGTACTATAGAAATGTCAGCTATTATTAGAGCTTTCGGGGGCATCCTGCCGGGGTTTGGGAGGGGGGAAGAGAGGGAGCTACAGCCTGATGATTCAAGCCACTCTATTGGCAGATGCTGGCTCGGGTCAGCGTCCCTTCTCTCCAAAGGCTGGAAGGAGAGATGCAGCCCAGCCTCAGCATCATTCCTCCAGGCAGCATGGTGCTGTAGGGAAATTTTGGACCCGAGGCACCTGGCTCTTCTCCTTAACAGCTGTAGGGCCTTGGGCGAGTCTCCTTCCCTCTTGGGTCTCAGTTTCCTCCTCTCCAAAAGGAGGGGTCTAGACTAGGCACCCCGTGGTCAAGGACACACCTAGCTCTTGTCATTCAGGGAGTCCTTGAGGACTCCAGGACGCTCGCTGAGAATGGACCAGAACCCTGGGTCCTGGAGTTGTGTTCATTACTCAGCATCCCAGCTTTGCCTCCGTGGTCAAGGTGAGGGCACCTCCCCTACTCTGGGCCCCTGTTTCTCACCTCTTGTCTAGCCTCCGGTCTCCAGCCTCTCTCCTGTTCAGTCCATCCTCCGCCCGGCAGCCACGATGATCTTCCTGTAGCCCTAGTCTGACCATGTCGCTCCCCTCCTGTCTCCAGGATCAGTGCCAATTCCTTTTGGCCATGATCTTGCCCCAGTCTACCTCGCCAGGCTTGCCACACATTCCTGCTCCCCTTCATCCACTGGAATTCAGCCAAGCTGGTGGACTTGCTGCCACTGTCCATGACATTCATCTCCCACCTCTTTGCCTTTGTATACCTGGAATGCAATTCCTCCTCACCTCCAACTCTGAGAATCCCCAGCTTCCTTCAACACTTACCTACAGATCTAGCTGCTATAGGAAGCCCATCCTAACCCCACCAGATTTCTGGGGCCTCCCTCCCCTCCTCTCTCCTAATAACTTCATATTTACTTTGTTTATATTCTGTATTTAATTGTATGTGCATACACCCCCCCCCCCATTGAATATCCCCTTCATTAAGGCAGAGACTGTTTTGGTTTTATCGCGGTAGCCACTGTGCCTAATCCAGTGCCAGCACATAGTAGGTACCTGAGAAATACTTTCTAGGTTGGCAGATAAATTGGTTGGTAGGGTTGAGGGTCCTAGATGGCTGGAGATGACAGCTCTTTTTTCATCCCGTGGCCATTGGGGGTAAGGGCTAAGCTGGGACTGGGAGGGGTGGTACAGGTATGAGTGGGGGGGACCACTTACATCCGAGCTGATCCTGGCCTCCTCTCCTTCACTGCAGTATCTTTCCCTCCTAGAGGGACAATTAATGGACTCATCCTTAATTAGCTAACAATCTCCTTCAGCTCCAACCTGAGCTGAGATTGGTGATGGAGCTCTGCAAGGGGAAGAGAGGCAGTGCTCGAATGCTAGCAGAGGGCTTTAGCTCCTGTCCCCACCTGCTCAGGTAGAGAGGGGCAGGCCCTTGTCTGCTTTGGCTGCATCTCCCCCCCATCACCTTGATGGCCACCCTGTTCCCAAATGAGAGGGATGGAACCTCTTCGCCCATTTCCATTGCCCTGGGATAGCACCCAGCCACTCCCCTGGGAATCTCTGGGGTCCAGGCTCCTATTATTAAGGGTCGCCCTGCTCCTCTCTCCCCAAATCCTTACACTCTGGCTGCCCGCCAGGCCCAGAACTCCCCAGGGCCTCCCTGGCAGGCCCCTCCCCATCACTCTCTCCTGCTTCTCGCTGAATGTTGGGCTCCTCCAGCTGCCTCTCTTCCCTCTTCTTTACCTCTCTCCTTTGTTCTGTCACTCCGCTACTAGGCCCCTGTCACCACAGCATTTTCCAGGCCCTTCCAAGAGAGCTTCCCTCCTCCCCACTCCCCACTCCCACTCCTGGCTCCCTCCATCATCCTTCCTGCCAGCCACGGGCAGTGGGGGAAGGGGAGGCAGGAGTCAATTCTGTCCCTTTCTTATCCTGGGACTTCCTCACAGACTCCCTAGGGTACTGCCTGGGCCTAGAGCAGAACTTGGGGGGACTGTGGGTGGAGGAGGGAAAGCAGTGGCCACCTCCTAACAAACTTGGCTCTGTGCCTGACTTGGACGAATGAGGTCTCCAGTCCTTTTTCCTGTGGGCCCAAAGGGTTTTTGCCTTCATAGGTGGTTAGGGTTAGGATTAGGGCATTGATAGAGAAAAAGGAGAAAAGAGGAACTGAGTTGTCATAGGGTGGGACAAGAAAGGGGAAACTCTGTCAAGAAAGACCCAGGTTGGGGGGCAGCTGGGTGGTCCAGTGGATAGAGCACTGGCCCTGGAGTCAGGAAGACCTGAGTTCAAATCCAACCTCAGACACTTGGCACTTACTAGCTGTGTGACCCTGAGCAAGTCACTTACCCCCAACTGCCTTGCAAAAAAACCAAAAAAACCAAAAACAGAATGACTAGGCCAATTCACATTCTACCAAGAATAGATTATCAGGTCTATTTGCCCACAGTCCCTCCAAAATTTGTTATTTAGAGGTAGCTAGGTTGCACAGTGGTTAGAGCACCAGCCTTGAAGTCAGGAGGACCTGAGTTCAAATCTGGCCTCAGACCAAACACTTGACACTTACTAGCTGTGTGACCCTGGGCAAGTCACTTAACCTGAATTGCCTTAAAAAAAAAAAGACCCAGGTTGGACAGCTTTCTCAAGAGTCTGGGGCCAAGAAGCTTCATAGCTCACTGAAGCTAAAAGCCAAATTTAGCAGCCACCCTGACAGGTGAGAAACCAATAGCCTAAGGCCACACAGCTTGAGTGGAGGTATCCTGGCTCCTTCCTTGCCCAGCACTGCACTGTGATGCCTCCTTGTGCCCTCCTACATATCCTCCTTGACCTCCCACCCCAAATGCTCAGGAGACACGGTGACGAGAAGATGCAGAGGGAGCCTTGTATTTCAGGAGGCTGCTATCACTTGAGCTGGAAGGCACCTCACAGACCATCCACGCCAACTCCTTCATTTTATGAGGAAACTGAGGCCAAGTGACTCGTCCAAGGTCACACAGTAATAAGGATCAAATTTGAACCAGGCCCCCTGACTTCAAGGGTCTCTGATTTCTTTGGTGCTGCTTCCCCCTCCCTTTGCTGGTGCAGAGGTGTGGAGGTCACCTCCGCACCCCAGAGATACTTCGGTGCACTGCTGTGGCCCCCAAATTCATCCCCTGGCAGCCTCCTGCCCATGGCTGGAGATGAGTCTCTCTGCGATTTGCCGGGCTCACCCCGGGAGGACAGACACATTGTCTGTTGCCAAGCCCAGACTTGAAAGCTGTCCAGCTTGGCACGACTTCCCTGAGCTTGCCCTCTGCTGGCATTGCCTGCCAGTGGCCAAGGTCACCTCCACACCACAGTACGGCCTTGGAGGGGGACATCAGTGCAATAAGATGGGGACAAATCCAGCAAAGTAGACACGAGGGATCCTTGGAACGGCCAATGTGACCCTCACTCTCTCCCCTCCCCCAGAGCTGCTCAGGTGACATCTCTACCAGGACGCCTCATTGGGGGAAGGGGTGAGAAGCCCTGGTCATCTTGCCCTGTTCATCATTAAGGCCCAGAAGCAGGAGGCAGCCTGAGGCGGTAGGCAGAGGGCTAGATTTTGGAACAAAGAACATGAGTTCTAATTCTTGATCTTCCACTTGCTAGCTGTGTGGCCATGGACTGGTCACTCAGTTCTCCGGGCCTCCGTTTCCTCCTCTGTTAAATGAGAGAGCTGGACAAGATGACCTCCAAGCTCCCTTCCAGCTCCAGGTCTATGCTCATTTATGATTCTAACATGGAGTCCTCCGATCAACAAGAATTCCTTAAACACTGTTGATGAGCCAGCTACTATGCTTGGCACTGGATGAAAAATAAAACTATTCCTGCCTTTGGGGAACTTACCTTCTATCTGAGATCACCAAACTGGGTGTTAGACACTGATAAGTGAAGACACTGACGAGACAGAAACGTGTCCAGGAAAGGGTGACCACGCCGGTTACCCCAGGGGGCACAACTTGGAGATTCCAGGGTGACGGAGGTCAGCCTGACGCACTTCCTTAACATCCCACATCAGAAGGGGCTATCTCGCAAGGCAATGGGACCCTGCTGGTGCTGTTACCCTTGCCGTACCCTTGCTGTTAGTCTCTCCTTAGGAGGAGTGGCTCCACACCAGGAGCTGTCCAGCAGCTTGGAGCCTTGCCTCTGGGAGCTAGCCATCACTGGCGTGGCTCCTGGGATCTTGGTGTGACTTCATCAAAGATAATAATGGTTCACATTCATCTATTGCTTTAAAGCACCCAAAGTGTTTTATGTAGATTATGTGTCTGAGATGCATCAGAACCCTGTGAGGTAAGTGCTATTATTATCATCCTTTTTAAAAAAAATTTTTTTTTTACAAATGAAGAAACCGAGGCCAAGTAAAGTTAAGTGACTGACCCAATGTCCCACAGTTCTTAAGGACTGGATATGGGCTTTGAATCCAGGGCTATCTACAAGTCCAGCATTCTAGCCATGCTGTCTCATTTCTGGAACTCATGGAACCATGGCTCTCAGACTCCCTCTTCGTAGCTTCTTGGAACATTGGGACATTTGCCCTTCTCCCGTCATCCAGAGCCTCACCCATTCTATTTCGGTCAAGGATAGTGCCATCTTTCCAGTCACACACAGGTTTGCAATCTCTGTGTCATCCTCAACTCATCCCTCTCCCTCACTCCCTCTAACCCTGATATCGAATCAGTTGTCATATTTTGTTTTTTTTTTTTTCTCTAAAGGCAGCTAAGTGACACAGTGGACAGAGTGCCAGATATAGAATCAGGAAGACTTGAGTTCAAATGTGACCCTAGCCACTTACTAGCTGTGTGACCCTGGGCAAGTCTTAACCTCCACCTGCCTCAGTTTCCTCAACTGTAAAATGGGGATAATAATAGCATAATTATTTGTAAAAATGTTCATAAAGTGCTTAGCACATTGCCAAGTATATAGTAGGTACTTAATAAATGCTTGTTTCCTTTCTTTCTTTCTTTCTTTCTTTCTTTCTTTCTTTCTTCCTTCCTTCCTTCCTTCCTTCCTTTCTTTCTTTCTTTCTTTCTTTCTTTCTTTCTTTCTTTCTTTCTTTCTTTCTTCTTCTTCTTCTTCTTCTTCTTCTTCTTCTTCTTCCTCTTCTTCTTCTTCTTCTTCTCTCTCTCTCTTTCTCTCTCATCTATCCCCTTCTTTCTACTATATCATTCTAGTTCAGGCCTTCATCTTCCCCCCACCTGGACAATCACACTGGCCTCCTAATTGGTCTTCCTGCCTCAAGTCTCTCCCCTACCCTTCACACAGCTGCCAAAGTGATTTTCCTAAAGCAAAGATCTAATCACGTCACTAATAAATTCCGGTAGTCCTTCCTCCCCTATTAGCTCTAGGATCAAACATAAACTCTTTTATTTCAGTATTTAAAACCCTTCCCAACTGGCCCCAGCCTAGTCTTCCTGCCTTCTACACACTGCTCCCCTCCATGCAGACAACGCAGGCCAACTGGCCCTCCCACTCATCCTCACACACAACCATCCATCCACCCTGCCCTCTCTGTGTGCCCACGTACTGGCTGTCACCCAGGGCTAGCATTCCCCCCTTCTTAGTTACCACCTTTTAGAACCCCTCATGTCTTTCAAGACTGTGCAAGCACTCCCTTCGATTTGAGGCCTTTCCTGACCCCCAGCTGCCAGTATCTTCCTACCAAAATCAGCTTTTATTTATTTTCTCTATATACTTCATATACATTGTGTTGTTGTTGCTGTTGAGTTGTGTCAGACTCTTCATGACCCATTTGGGGTTTTCTTGGCAAAGATACTGGAGTGGTTTGCTATTTCCTTCTCCAGTTCATTTGACAGATCAGGAAACTGAGGCAAAGAGAGCAAAGTGACTTGCCCAGGGTCACACAGCTAATAGGTGTCTGAGGCTGGATTCAAACACAGGTAGATGAGTCTTTGACTCCAGGCATCACTCTGTCGATGAGGCTCCATGAAGGCAAGCACTGTCTCATTCTTTATCTTATACACTCAGTACCTTGCACAGTGTAGGTGCTGAATAAATGCTCTTGGCATGTCATTGAATCCTAGAGCACTATGGGTCTGTGTTTGGCACCTTGCATGACCTACCCTGTATGTGTCACATCTTCCCAGAAAGAAGAGAAGCTCCTTGAAGGCAGGGACTGTGTCCATTTCACGTTTGCATTCCCAGTGCATCACCACTCCCTGTGTGTGTTTTTAGAATGGAAGCTCCCTAAGGGCAGGGAATGATTTTTATCTTTGTATTCCTAGCACTTAGGATAGTGCCTGGCACATAGCAAATGATTGGTCAACACTATTCATTCCTTTTTCAGGACCTAGCACAGTCTTCTGCTATTAGGCACTTTGTAAAGGTTGATGGAATTTATCTAAATTGAGTTTTCATGGTCCTCCCCATCAATGACCCCTCCTAGTTAGGGACAGCGATCTCCTGCCCCCTCCCCCACTTTCTGGAGATGGGCTCCAGGAGCTTTGGGCTGTGGAGAGTTGTCATGGAGCCCTCCTGTACCTCCTCCTGCACTTTGGAGTTGGGGCAAGGATCTCATGTGTCTGCAGCATGGAGGAGAGTGGGAATGGTTGCTGATCCGGTCCCATCAGTGCACTGGCATTCCAGGCCCTGGCCTAGTAGTGGAAGCTGATGGCCCTGGTTAGGCAGTTCATTCCTGGACAGTGTCTGGAGGAGGCAGACAGGAGATGCCAGCTTTCCAGGCTAATCCTTCTTTTTTTCTTAGCAGTAGCCATCCTCTCCAAGCTTCATGGCAGTAGGGTGCTGGGGGGGGGGGGAACAAGCCCCAGTAAGGCCATTTTCTACATCTGTGACCTGGAGCAGATTCCTTCTCTCTGTACCCAGTTTTCTTCTTTGTAAAAGGAGAGGGTGATTTCTAAGGTCTTTCCCAGACCTAAATACTCTGATTCTACCTCACCTACATCAGAAAACAGATGCTCACTCTGATCTGAGAACAACTTTGCAGGTCTGGGGGGTTGGGTGAGAGGTGAGGAATGACAGTGATGTTGTTGGGGCTGACTGCCTTAGAGTCATAGATTGAGATCTGGAAGAGACCTCAGAGGGCACCTGGGCCAATCTCTCTAATTTTACACATGAGGAAACTGAGGCACAGGGAAGTTCAGTGATTTACCAAGGTCATGTCTGTGTCCGTGGCCCAGCCTAAGCAGACCTCTCAACTACGGTTTTTTCTCTTAAGGGGAAAAAGGGGAAACCTCCTTTCCAGGATTCAATAGAAGGGGACTCCCACCCTCCAGCCTTCCTCAACTACCTTTAGACTGGGAACTGGGTTATGTGATCCCATGTCTGACACTGGAGAAGAGAATGCAGGGTATGCTGACCCAGCCGGCCCTGAAGCTGCTGTCAATTCCCTCCTACGTCCTCTCATTCCTCTCCTTGCCTGTTGACAGTCTGTCAGGTTCTTGCCCCCTCCTTCCTTCCTTCCTTCCTTCCTTCCTTCCTTCCTCTCTCTCTCTCTCTCTCTCTCTCTCTCTCTCTCTCTTTCTCTCTCTCTCTTTCTCTCTCTCTCTCTCTCTCTCTCTCCTTCCCCTCCTAGATTTAGCCAGCACCATGAACAGGGGAAAAAGGGGCAGATTTCCTCCCTTTGCTTTTATTGGGTGGGTGGCTGGGTCAGCCTAACCTGGGGTGGAGTGAAGGCTTAGGGATGAGAGAGCTTGTCAAGCCTCTGCTGCTCCTCCCCATCCTTGATCTGCAGAAAGCACCTTCCTGGGTTTGAAGCCCAGGGAAAACAGAGGGTGAGGGGAGCTGTTCGAGAGTCTTGGAAGACTTGGGTCACTCCCAGCACTGGGCAGATGGACCTGGCTGCTGGCGGTCCCTAGTTCAGAACAGGAGAAGCAGAAGCATATGACCCCCCGCAACAGCCACAGGGCAGCTGAATCTGCTGGTGCAGTCCTCCCTTCACAGGAAGGGGCTGGGAGCGGGGGTGGGAAGGGAGTGACAAGGGTATATTGACATTTCTATTTCCATTCCCATCACTTCTTTCTCCCAGGGCCCAGCTCCCTGTTCTTACCCCCTCCCCCAAACATACACATACACACACCTGACCTGGCCTTGTCTCCTGCTTTGGGGGGGAGTAGGGGTGGGGAGGGCCCCTTTCCTTTTCAGATGGAAGAGGGGCCACCAGTCTTCAAGCTGAATCAGTACTACATCCCCCCAGCACCCAGTTAACTCCCTGAAACACCCCCCTGCTCTGCCCCACCTCCCCCCACCTCCCACCGCTCTTCCCCACAAGCCACTGGGGAGAGTCATTTCATTTCTCAAATTAAAAATCCATTCTGCCGTTCTGAATAATAGATGGGACAAGTGCTTAGAGGAAGGCAGGCAGCTGGGCCCTTGAGTTATGATGGACTGGGGTGTCCCAGGGTGGAGAGAATAGAGGAGGAGTTCTGCCCAGCTAGGACTGGTATGTCCATGTTGGACCACTGGGGCTAGAGCCCTCCCCCCACCCCCCACTCTCAGCCTTCTGACTGAGCAGATTTCTCCAGAACCTTCTTGCTTTGAGGTCAGAGCCACGCTCTGATGAACTTCTGGGTGTACTTGCTCCTTGGGGGGCCCCTGATGTCCTTGCCTCTCTCCCCTTCCCCCTTCTCCAGTGAAGGTGGGCAAAAGTAGTCTCTCTGCTGCCACAGAATGCAGGGAGGTTCGCTCCTATCCCTGCTTCCCAGGTGAGTTTTCTCTCTGTGACATGGAGCCTGCTTTCCTCGTCTACCTCCCCCTCCTGCTCCTACCAGATCTACCTCAGCTTCCTCATCCTGTGTTTCTCCCTCCAGCAGCTGCTGCCTGCTAGCTGCTTGGCTCTGGGAACCACCGCTCTGTGCCACTTGCTTGCTCATAATTCCAGGGGTCACCTTGCCAATCTTTCTTGGGCGGTGGGGTAGAGAGCCAGAGCAAACAGGGCACGGATCTGGGAATGGTTCTCCCTGTACCTATGGCCTGAACCCCAGTTTCCTAGTCTGGACAAAGGAATGAGGTCTGCACACAAGTGTTGGCAATGGGATTTTGGGGGAAGCTGACAGTTCCAGAGCCAAGGAGCAACTCAGGGCCTCAGTTTCCACATCAAGACAAAGGAATAGGAAAGTTTTGGACAAGTGTCAGGAATGGGGGGATGGGGATGATAGCCCAAGACCCCTAGAACTGCTTAGAGTCTCAGTTCCCCCACCATCAACACTCTTGAGTGATTAGTACCTTGACACCCCAGGGTGGGGTTATCTGGCAGGGGCTGAAGGTATAGGTTGAAAAAAAAGAGAACCATGAGGTAGAATGTGGTGTAGATAAAGGAAAGGCAGGAGCAAGCCGGGATATTGTGGCTGCTGGATGGCGAGCCAGATAATAGATCAATGGCAGATAGATAGGGAGATGGATGGGTGGAGGTGGGAGGTGTGGGGCTGAGGAGAGCAGGCAGGGGGCTCAGAACTGGAGAGCCACTGATGGGTCGATGGGCAGATGAGGGAGGAGAATGGAGGAGGTACTGAGGCTGGGGGCTGCAAGGGGAGGGGCAGGCGGGTCCCTGGGGGAGGAGATGTTTGTCTAGGCTCCTTTTTGCTAGGAGAGCACTGTCTCCCCAGACAATATCCATTTTTATATTTCTTGGAAATTTCACGGCATTCATTTCAGAGAAAATAAAAGCTGTCATTGCCAGAGAAATGATACCAATCGGGCCTGAAAAGGCTGGGAAATTATCCTCCCAGAGACAGAACATTGGGGGGGAAAATGCAGATTAAAAGCACAAAGAGACACTTTGCCACCGCCCTGCCCACCCCCACCCCCTTTGCGGAATCACCGCGTTTTACATAATTCCACAGCTCCCAGTTGGAATTAATTTCACCCAAGAGGAGGGAGGGAAGGACAGAGAGAGATGCCCAGAGACAGAAGCAAAGCCTGCTGGAGAAAGAGATTAAAAGATATCTTAGGGGTATAGATTTGGAGCTGGCAGGGCCCTTGGAGGGATTCAGTCTCATGTCACAGAGAAGGAAACTGAGTCCCAGTGAGGTGAAGTCACAAGCCACCAGGATCCTACAGAGAAGAAAAGGGAGAGCTGGGATTTCAATTCTGGTCAGCTGGGAGAGGGGTAAGAGCATTCCATGGCTCCAGAGTCTGGGGACCTGGGTTCAGAACCCACCCACCCCCACGTTTCCATATGTGTGTCTGTGGGAAAGTCATCTACTCTCCCGGGTTCTCAGTTTCCTCCTGGATTAAAATGTAAAAATGAAGGGTTGCATTAGATGGTTACCTGTCTGACCCTGGCCTAATCCTTTCCCTTCTCTGGGCCTCAGTTTCCCAAACTGTAAAATGAAGAGATTGGATGACCTTTAAGGTTTCTTTCAGTTTGAAGTCCATGATCCTAGGGTCCCTCCAGACCCAGCTAAAACTGAAGTCAGATGATCTAGGAAAATACACATAAAAATAATAATAAATCAACAGGCATTTGTTAATTGCCTGACTAGTACTAGCCATACAAAAATCAAAAGTGAGATAGCCCCTGCCCTCAGGGAGTTTACAGTCTTTTGGGGGGAGACAATATGTTCTTATCTAGAAGTAGACCAAATAAATATAAGGTAATTCTTGGAGCATGAGCAGCTGTTTATTAAGCGCTCTGTGGTCTCAATAACGCTTAAGTGGCACTTGGGTTCAAATCTTTTCTCTGCCATAGACTACTTGTGTGATGTTGGGCAAGTCACTTCTCCTCCATGAGCCTCAGTTTCTTCACCTGTAAAATGAGGGGGATGGTGAAGGAAGGTGCCTCTAAAGTTCCTTCCAGTTCCAGATCTAGCATCCTATCACTGTTGTAACCACCTGGGGGGGAGTGGCTACAGAATGAGGAGGGATGAGCAAGGAGCCTGGTCCAGGAAGAGGGAGCTGGGAGCCATGCTGAGCCCACACAGAGTCTAGCTGGCTCACTTAGCTGGGAACCCCTGGCAAGGTGGCGTGCCTCTGCTTGGCCATCTCTGAAGCTAAAGGTCTGCTGGTCTGTCCTTGATTATTGAGGTAGCAATGTGCACTGGCTGGGGAGGAAGGATTCCCCTTCCTTGTGGGCCTGGCAGGCCAGTGCTAGGTAGGGTTGCTTCTCATCCTACCCCTCCTTCAGAGCTTGTGTCCCTGCCTCATCCAGAGTCCTGCAGGCTGGAGTCTGGCTGTCAGTATCTGCTTGTCTGCCTGCCTGCTTGTCTGTCTGTCTGTCTGAGGATTTGTCTCTCTCTGTCTACCTGCCTGCTTGTCTGTCTGCTTCTGTTGACCTGGCTGCCTGCCTACTTGTATGTCTGCTGGTTTGTCTGTCTGCCTACCTGCTTGTCTGCGGATTTGTCTGTCTTTCTATCTACCTACCTGCCTGCTTGTCTGTCTGTCTGTCTGCCTACCTGCCTGCTTGTCTGTCTGTCTGTCTGCCTACCTGCCTGCTTGTATGTATGTCTGTCTGACTATCTGCTGCTTTGTCTATCTCTCTGTCTGCCTGCCTACTCTTCTGTCTGCTTCTGTCTACCTGCCTACCTGCTTGTGTCTGCCTGTCCATCTGTCTTCCTGCCTGCCCATCTGTCTGTCTGCCTACCTGTCTGTCTGGTTGTCCTTCCCAAGGCCTTCTTTGAACAAGAATACCCTCTCTCTTCCTGGGCAGAATCACAATATTCATAACATCAGCCGACATTTGCATAGTGCTTTAAAGTTTGCAAAAAGCCCTTTTCTGACATTCTCTCCTGAGCTTCATGACCATCGTGGGAATGCAGTACTACAGGGGTTATTATGCCCATTTTACAAATGAGTTATTGAGTCTTCAGAAGTACCATGCCTCGCCCAAGGTCACACAGCGAGGCAATGCCAGAAGGGATGTCCCCACCGAGGTCTTTCTTAGACCCAGTCCAGCACACCAATGCAACACCATCATGGGCCAGCTTCTCTGGGGAGGATGTGATTTGGGCTAAAATGACTTTAGATCAGGAAACCTAGAGCTGAGCAGTCCTATTGGTCAGGTAAGTATTGGGTGTTCTCATTTCTTGTAGCCCATCAGACTTGCTGTAAACTTTCTCCTTCCTTGCCTGGGTTGCCGGAGCCCTGGGAGGCGAGGCACAGTAATGGCGATCACCCTGGTGGAGGAAGCTGCCCCCTTCTGGAGGTCAGAGGACCAATGTCAAGGAAGGAGTTGAGTGGGAGGGGGAATACAGGGCAGAGGTTTTCACCTCCCCATGCCTCCCAGGATAAGAGCAAGGTCAATCTGTCTCGGCCAGGGCCAGGACAAGGTCAGGACTTCTGCTCTTCCCTTGCATTTACCAATCATGGACACGCTGTCCTTCAGTACTGGCCCATAAGAGGACTCTCTGTTGGACCTGTCTGGAGGGAGCAGTCCCAATGAACATAACAGGGAAGGTCCCTTCCTCCACACCCTTTGGGATCAATGTTCTCTGTAAACAGGAAATGAGTCCCTGGAGCTTTGGGGATGGGTCTGAGGGGGACTGGGCATGAGATCCCTTACAGAGGAGCCCACAGCCAGAGGCACCTTCTCCCAGGAATGACCATTCAGCTCTTTTCTCTGCAAGATGGGAGGCTTGGACTCAGTGGCCTTTGAGGGCCCTTTTAGCTCTAGGGAGCCATGAGTCTCTGACCCGAAGTCACAGAATTATGGCATCGAGAGTCTGAGAAGTGGAAGAGACGTCAGCAGCCATCCTGGAAAAGAATCTATCATCCAGCCTTTGCTTGGAGGCCTCCAGTGACGGGGAGCCCGCCACCTGCCAAGGCAGCCGGTATCGCTATTAGGAAACTCGCATTGCTGGGAAGATTTCCCCCATATCCTGTCAGATTTGCCTCTTGGTAACTTCTCTATCCCCTCTCCCCACGGCTTCTCCAGAACTAAAGCAGACAAGTCTCCTCTATGGAAGACGCCTTCAAGTGTTTGATGACAGCTCATACACCACCCAGGTCTTCTCTTCTCCAAGTTAAATGTCCCTGTTTCATCAATAGATCCTGGCTGGTTGTGGTCTGCAGTTCCTTCACCATTCTGGTCATCTCCCTCTGGTTCTCCAGCTAACCAGCACCCTCCCTGAATGGTCAAATGAACACAGTCCTGCAGATGAGATCTGAGGCAGGCAATGGCATGATCACCTCCCTTCTCCTGGCAGCTCAGCCTCTCCTAATGTAGCCCAAGGTCCCAGGAGCTTTTCTGGCTACCACACCACACCACACTCACATGGAGCTTGGGGTCCACTAAAACCCCAAGATCTTTTCCAGAACTGCTCTCCTCACTCTTTGCTCACCTCATGTACTTTGCAATCAGTGACCCTGACCTTGAACAGCACCTTACAAATCTCAATTCTGGGCATTTTCTCTGGCTGTCCCCTGTGCCTGGAGTTCTCTCTCTCCTCATCTCCCACCTCCTGGCTTCCCTCAAGTTTCAGCCAAAGTCCTGCCTTCTCCAAGCAGCCTTTCCGGATCTCTGTTAAGGTTACTGCCTTCCCTTTACTGGTTATCTCCAGTTCACACCGTCGATGGTTTGGTTGTATATAGTTGTTCATATGTTGTCTCCCCCATTAGATTGTGAGCTCCCTGAGGGCAGGAACTGTCTTTTTTTTATCCCTAGTACTTAGCACAATGCCTTGCACACAGTAGGCACTTAATAAATGCTTACTGACTATCCACTCTTCTATCATCTTATACTTGTGAAGTTGACTTTTTGTACCCAAGTACAAAATTTCCCATTTGTCCCTATTGGATTTCACCCCCTTACAAGTGGCCCAGTGCTCCAGCCAGTCAAGATCTTTGGGGAGCTGTTCTGTCATCACCACTGTGATGGTAGTTATCCTTCCCAGCTTTATATCAGCTGAAAATTTGATAAGAAGGCCATCTATGCTTTTTTCCAAGCCACTGATAAAAATACTAAACAGCCTAGAGCCACACACAGATCCCTGAGGTACTCCACTGGAGACCTCCAGCCACCTCGATATTGAACCATCAACTAATCTTTGCATCATATAAGCAGCCTCAGTTTCCTTTTCTATAAAAAAAAGGGAGTTGGGTCCTCTGCATTTCTAACATTCTATAATCCCAGGACCTCTCTGTGCCTCAGTTTTCCTATCTCCCCATCACTAAAATGAGGAACATGGTCTAGACCTCTGAGCTCTCTTCCAGCTCTTTAGCTATGAGTCTATGATCCCTTATATTTACAGTTGCATATATTGTAGAAGGTACTTGAAAGGCCAAGACAAGGCGGAGTAGTCAAAGAGAATGGCAACTGACTTATATGCAATGCTTGCAAAGAGCTTTAAAACCACTCTCTCCCATTGTAGAGATAAGGACGTTGTGGTTCAGAAAGGGATAAAGTGTCTTGTCCATGGTTGGATACTATTGGCAGATTTGAACCCAAGTCCAGTTTAATTTCCACTACACCATCTTGCTTGAGGTACCTGGAGGTCAAGAAGATCTCTCTACTGAGCTCCCTCCAGGCTCTTAGTCTTTTCAATATCAGTAGCACAGTACAGTGGACAGTGATAAATTAAGTATCAGGAGACCTGGGTTCTAAGCCCGGTTTTCCTGTATCCTACCTGTGTGACTTTGGGCCTCCATTTCTTAATCTGTAAAATGAGGGAGATGCCCTAGATGGACTTCTAAGGGGTCCCTTCTAGTTCTAAACCTGACCCTATGAATCCAGATGCTGTTGGCCCTGGATATCTCCACACTTGGCATGTGCCCTACAATCAGTCCTTAATATCCCAGGATGATCTGAGTTCTTCCCTCCTCATGATGCCTCCATTTCCTTGGGAATCCATGTTTTCACTTCTGCAACACTCATTCTGACCCAAGGTGGGCAACAGTAGGTTTGTAATACATCAATCACGAATCAAGCATTTATTAAGTGCCTCTTGTTAGCTGCGGACTTTTCTGGGTGCTGGGTGCTTAGGTACTAGGCAAAAATGAAGCCGCTTTTTACTCTCAGGGAGTTTCCATTCAACCGGGGGAAACAAATACACAAATCTTGTGCATACATTTATTAATCACCTACTGTGGCCAGGAACATTGCTAAATGCTGGCAATACAAAGACAAAACGGTCCATCTTTGAGGAGTTTACACTCTACAGAGGGAGATGGTGTATATACCGATGTGTGTGTGCATGCCATGCCTAATAGAGGCTCTTGGATGGGTGAGGGATAGTAGCAGAGCAGAATCCAGGGTGCTAGCTCTCTGGCAGAGCCTGAACAGCACAATGCCCTAGAGTTGGGGTAGAAGGGATACTTGACTTTCACCACTGTAGGGCATATGAAATAACACTCTATGGGAGGCTTCTGTAGTTTAAGTCCCTAAGCCCACTCCCCAAAGGATTTCTTTCTTCTCTCTTTAACTTACCCTCAGCCCTAGAAAAAAAATGTGACTGCTGCCCCTACCTCTTTGGGCAGACCATAAGCAAAGCCCCCTTCTCTGAATTCTGTAAGGACAGTTGGCATTAAAAAGCTTTACTGAGGAATTAGCGGGAAAGGGAAAATAAAATATAATTAGTCCAGACTCATAGAACTGTCAGGCTACGAAGGCAGAGGGAAAAGTCTTCTGTTAACCCCATCTCTCCCTTTCCTATTCTTGCTCTGACCTTTCTCTATCTCTAGGCCAGCAGCCTTAGCAGAATACTTAGTAACAGATAAGGCTGTTCAGGTCATCCTGTGCCAGCCTCCCAGTCTATCCCGTCCCACTGGACCCTAAAGGACAGTGTGAGCCCTTCCTCACACTATAACCTGGAGAGCTGAACCTCAATTCCTGGCAAAGTACATGTTATTAAAGGATGGTTTATGAGCACCCGCAAAGAGAAACAGCAATTACAGAGCCAGGCTCACCAAGAGTAATGGGGTGTGCTTGTAAATGTTTAACAACCGGCTCTGGGGGGGTGGTGATTACACAGGAAACACTTTCACATTTAATCTGCATAATTAAATTTCTTTCCATCACTTTCTTAAGTCTATACAATCAACAAAACAATAAATCAAACCCTAATTTGTAATGTTTGCTGATTTCCTAGGTGTAAAAATTCTCACAATCAAACAATTCACTCCCTTGAGCCAATAGGATCTGGCTCCAGAATCCCTCCAAGAGTAAATCATGTAAGAAGAGATACGAAAACGCACCTCCTTCCATTCTCTGCAGAGCCTATAGATGTGGGGCCTATATATGGTGTACAGAAATTCAGGCATTTCTCTTGAATTGGTTAGTTTTACTAAACAGTCTTTTGCTTCTTTTTTACCAAGGGATGGCTCTCTGAGAGGGGAAGTAGGAGGGATTTATAAGGAAATGTAGGCAATAAAAAAAGAACAAAAGAGATAAATAACAGAGGGGACGGCTGCTATCCAGCCATCCCTCCACCATCTTTTATTCGTAAAGTTGACTTTTTGTACCACAGCACAATGCTTTGCATTTACCCAAATTCTATCTTGTCAGATTTGGTCCAATGCTCTGTCTGGACTGTTACAATCCTTTGGATCCTGACTTTGTCTTTCACTGTGTTAACTGGCCCTCCCAGCTTTGAGTCATGCCCTCACCTCATTTTCTCTTTCACAAGGTTATCAGACTGATGGGTAGTGCTGTAATCAGGGGAATGCTGTAAATGCAGCATCCTTGGCTAAAAACATAATGTTGACAGAATCTTATTTCCATCAACAGCAAGGAAAATGCCTGTCAAAATGCATATCACACATGTACATAGCACATGTGAGATCAAGTATCTCACAACATCTTTGTTTGGGTGGAGCCAAGTATCTTCAACATCCTGGTGGACAGGGAGAGATGTGGCCCGGATGATGGTCCAGTAAAGTGGATTCAGGGCTTGTTGAAGCACAGGACCCATCCACAGTGATTGTGTAAACATGGAGATCTTAAGTGGGGTGCTACAGGTTTCTGTCCTTGACCATCTTCTGTTTGATATTTCCATTACTAATTTGAGTGAAGACATAGTGGAATTCTTCTCAGTCTTGTGCATGATGCAAAGCTAGGAGGGATAGGTAACACACCAGCTGATTAGAATTGGTATCCTAGAAGATCTCAAAGGCTGGAACAATGGTTCACATCTAACAAATTTCAGACTAATATGGATAAATGTAAAAACTCAAACATTTGGGTTCAAATAATCAACTGCACAGGTACAGAAGAGAGAAGACATGTCTAGACAACAGTTCCTCTGAAAAGTATCTGGGTGGAGGCTTTACTGGACTGCAATATGAGTCAACAGTGCATCACGGCTGCCAATGAACGAATGAAGTCATAGGCTGCATTAATCAAAGAGAAGTGATGGTCCTGTTGTACGCTAGCTGGTCAGACCACATGTGGGACATTGAGTTCTATTCCAGGGCCATAGTTTAGGAAGTACATTGATAAACTGAAGCATGGCCAATTTGGCAAGAGGATTGGAAACTCCACATTATTAGGATCAGTTGAAAGAACTATGTTTTGGCTAAAGAAGAAAAAATTTAGGGGGGATATAAGAGATCAATGTCATGTAGTGGAAGAGTCCTAAACCTGGAGCTGGGCAAGACCTGTGCTTAAATCCTATCTCGGATACTTGTTAGCTTTGTCACCCTGGATAAGTCAGTTAACTTATTTGTGCCTCAGGTTCCTCATTTGTCAATGGGGTTAATAATAATTCTATTGTTGTGAGGATCAAATTTGATTATATATGGAAAGTGTCTTGCAAAGTTTATTATACTATGTAAAATCAATCATTATTATTATAGCACTCTTTAAGCATTTAGGGTCATAAAGTTTAGATCTAGAAGAAATTTTAGAGATCATCCAGTTTAAACCCCTTAAATGTTAAAATGAGACTCAGAAAGGTTAAGAACCTAAGGATCAAATCAATCAAGCAACCAACATTTAGTAAGCACCTACTGTATGCTAGGCACCATGCTAAGTGCTGGGGAGATAAAAAGAGACTAAAGACAACCCCTGCCTTCAAGGAGCTCACAGTCTAATGGGGGAGACAACATGCAAACAGAGATCTGAAGCAAGCATACATAGGGAATAATGAGCAGAGGGAAGACATTGGAATTAAGAGAGGTTGGAAAGGCTTCCTGTAGGAGGTGGCATTTTAGCTGCCATTAAGGAAGCCAGAGAAGTCACTAAGTAGAGTTGAAGAGAGAGAGCATTCTAGACACTGGGACAGTCAGAGAGAATGCCCAGAGCTGAAAGATAGAGAGTTTTGTGGGTGGAACAGCCTGGAGGCTGGTGTCATTGAATTGAAAAGTATGTGTCAGGGAGTAAAGTGTAAGGAGATTGGAAAAGTAGGTAGGGGCAGGTTATGAAGGGCTTTGAATACCAAACAGAGCATTTTGTATTTGATCCTGGAGGCGATAGGGAGCTACTTGAAGTTCGTTGAGTTGGGGGAGGGGGTGGTGACTAGAGGAAAATCACTTAAGTGGCTGAACAAAAAATGAATCTGAGTGAAAAGAGAGTTGAGGCAGGCAGATCCCCGCCCCCCCCCCCAGAAGCTATTGCAATAATCCAGGGGTGAGGTGATGAGGACAGCGAGGAGTTGAGGATGACACCCAGGTTGTGAGTCTGGGTAATGGGGAGGACAGTGTTACCATCTCCATTAACAAGGAAGGTAAGAAGTGGGGAAGGTGGAGGGGAAAGATCATGAGTTCTGTTTAGACACATTGAGTTTAAGATGTCTGAAAGGCAGCTGGAGATTTGAGATTAGAAGTCAGCAGAGAGTTGGGGCTGGATAGGTAGATCTGAGAATCACTCACACACAGGGGGTCATTGAAGCCCTGGGAGCTGAGGAGATCACCATCCTAGGAACATGGATCTAGAGGTGGAAGGAACCTTAGAAGTCCCATAGTGCAACTCCCTCATTTGAATGATGAGGCGATAGCCAAAGACACACAGGCAGTAGCAAAAGGGGGATTTGAATGTTCCTCGGAGTCAAAGGCTCTTCCAATAACACCACGGGGGAGAGCTATTTCTGGGAGAAGGATTAGGCTGGTTCTGCTTGGCCCCAGAGGGCAGACCTGGAAACAATGGGGACAACTGAAGACAAGCAGTTTGAGCCGATGTAAAAATAACTTCCTCATAATTAGTGCTATCCTAAAGTGGAATGGGTGACTTCAGGAGGTAATGGAAAACCCATTCTAGGAGGGATTCAAGCAGAGGCTGGATGAGTCCCAGTCAGGAAGACTGGAGATGGGGTGACTGATTGGGTCCAGGTTAGATGATTGGCTTCTCAAGAACCAGATGACCAGAGAATCATCTTTGAGATTCTGTAACCCTGTGATTCTCTGGTTCTCCCTGAAGCAATTATCCTAAAACAAGTATCATTATGGCAGTGGGAAAGATCACCCGACTTAGTGTCAGATGACCTGGCTTTGAATCTTGGCTAGTTACTTACCCTCTCTGGGCCTCAGTTTCCTCATCTGTAAAGTAAGGGTCGGATTAGTTGTCCACAAAGGTCCCTTCCAGCTCTAAATGCCGTTTCTTGAACAAGACACTCTGTCTCTCCACTCTGGGCATGTTCTCTGGCTGTCTCTCCAGGCCTGGAATGCTCTCTCTCCTCTTCTCCACCTACTGCCTTCTTTCAAGGCCCAACCAAAATTTTATCTTCTACAGGAAGCCTTTCCCTCTTTTAATTATTTCCAATTTTTCCTGTACATAGCTTGTTTGTACATAACTGCTTAATGTTTCCACTAGATTGTGAGCTTCTTGAGGGCAGGGACTGTCTTTTGCCCTTTCTTATATCCCCATTGCTTTGTAGGGTGTTTGGCACATAAGGTACCTAATAAATGTTTATTGACTGACTGAATAAATCTATGATCCTACCTCTGGTCCTGTGAACTAGTTTCAAATTCCACTTCTACCATTACTACCTGTGTGGCTTTGGACAGGTCACTTAACTTTTCTGGGCCTCAATCTCCTCATCTGTAAAACGAGGTCTCTAATGACCCTTCCAGCCATAAATCTACGAAACAAAAACATTATTAAAACTGGCATCATTGCTGGACCCTTGACTATTCCAGACCCCTCTGGCTTATTAATAGAAATGAGATCATGGGTAAACCCATAAAGACTTAAGAGCATACTCACATCCTTTCAGAGCTCAGACTATGGGCTCTATCCACCTCCCTAGGTACACTTGAGTATTTTGACCCTTAACTCCGGTATTCACCTTTCCCCTAACCTCAAGGGTAATGGTCAATCCAAAATCCCTGGTCCAAATAAAATGGGTCACAACAATCTCAAGACCCAGTGTCCAACTTCCATCAACAGCAAGGGCAGGGGGACTTCATTCCTGGGTACAAGCATAACATCCATGCCCATGATGGACTGGTAGACTTATCTTCAGTCATAGGCTTTACCTGAGTCCTCTGGGACCAAGGAAGGTTAAAATTTCAGAGCTTCTTAGGTAGAAGTGGCTGGTGTGGGCCTTTTTGGAAAGTAGAATTAAAAGCTTTCATCAACTCCTTGGGGAGGTCAAAGGTCAACATCCTTCATCTTCTCCTTGTTATTGAATGGGCTGTTTCTCTGCTCCATAGGCAGCCTCCTCATTTTCCCTGCCTTACCTTTGAGCTGGCTAGGGACAGCCTGGAATTTATTACTATCATTCTTAATAAAAATAATAAAATGGAAAA
>NW_020954586.1:4689754-4693668 GCF_900497805.2 Vombatus ursinus | reverse complement strand
GCTCTCTCTCTCTCTCTCTCTCTCTCTCTCTCTCACTCTCTCTCTCTCTCTCTCTCATTCCCCCCTCCTTTTCTCTCTGCCTTCTCCTTTTTTGCTTCCAGCTTCCCCCAATCGGACAATGAGGTCAGACTTCCTAGTGGCCCTAGCCTATTTGCATAATAATCTGCTTAGTGCTCCCGCGGCCCCCACCCTCGGCCTTGGCTGTCCCCGCCCCCCCCCCGCCCCTCCCCGACCGCTGCGGTCCCTGCTCCCCAGATCACACACACGCGCTGACAGGTAGGGGGCGAGGGGGGGGGAGGGATTGGGTAGGGAAGAGGGTGGAGCCGCCAGCGCTGCCCCCTCTGCTGGGGCTGGCAGCTCGGCAGAGTCCTACGCTGTGTCTGGGAGAGCGACTCCGACTGGGTTCCCGGCCCAGGGCCAGTCCCAGCCCCGGGCCGGCCCCGGCCCCAGCCCCTCCTCAGCGGAGGTTCTCTGTCCTGCATCTTGGCCTGGGTAAGTCTGTCCTATCTGCCTGTGTGTGCGCCTAGTCCTCATATCTGAGCACCGCTCTCTTTGCTGTCTCTTTGTCTCTCTTATCTCTTCCTGTCTCTGGCTCCATCTCTTCTCGGGTCTCTTTCTGCCGGGAGGGGACAGTTTGTGGTTGCCCAGGTGGGGCTGGGGTTAGGTCTGGGGGGAGAGGTTGGGCCTCGGAGAAGACAAAGTTTCCTCAAGTTCTGGCTGCCAGGGGAGTACCTGTTGGAGCCGGGCGCTGCCCGCTGGGCACCCTGGTCCCGATTCCTCAGGCCGCTCCCTCCGCTGGCTGAGGCAAGAAACCCAAATCCCCAGAACCTCGGACTGTTTTACAGGCTTGGCCAAGGTTCCTGGGAAGGGGTGAAGTCCTGACAGTAAAGCGTAGTCAGGTGGGAATCTCCAGAACCTCGAACAGCTCCCCGGGCGCAGCAATGCGGGCCAGGCTGTGGAGGAAGGGGGAGGAGGAAAAGATGGGTGGAGGGAGGGAAGCAGACTGATCTCGAGCTCCGAGGGGAGAAAGTTTGCTTTTTCCGATGCTTTCGGGGGAGAATGGCTCTGCTCAAAGTGTGGAAAGGCGGTTGGAAAGGAGATGGCTTTGTGGGACCAAAGGACCCTCCGCTCCTAGGAGGTCTCTCCTTCCTCCAGCCTCCCTTCTCTGTTCCCTTATTCCTTTCTCGGTCCAGTCCCGGCCGCGGGGTGTACGGGTACAACTTGTTTGGGAACAGACATTATCCCACGACCGAGGCAAAGGGCATCTCGACTCCCTAGCCCACCCAATTCAATGCCTTCGCTGCATCCCCCGTTAGTGAGGGCAGCTGGATCTAAGGATCAGAGCTCAGGGTCTCGCGACCCCCTTCTTTCCCACTGCGTCTGGCCTCTTCTTCTGTCTCGTTCTAGACTCCATTTGACCCCCTCCTCTCTCCTAACTTGCTTCGCCCCTCTTTCTCCTTCCATCTCTGCCATCCACTTGCCTTCATTTATCCCCGAGGGAGAGAGGAAGAGATGAGACTGGGGACACTGAAGGAAGGATAGCTCCATGGGGAGGGGTTCGGAGGGCCCCATCCTGGGCATCGGGGGTGGAGAGAACCCCCACCTCCAAGTCTCGAGGGCTCTGCAGGGTCCGAAGGGACGGGAGGGAAGACCCTACTTTGAGCCCTCAGGGGAGGGTCTCCGAAGACAGTGGCGATGGAGGGATCTCCTCCCTGAGCCCTGGACCCTCTTCGCTCCCTTCCCTTCTTTCCCGCAGGCTGCAGCCTGGACCATGAGCAGGCAACCGCAGCTGGTGAAGGTGGCGTCGGGGACAGAGCCGAGGCATCTCCTGTAGCTGGCGCCGAGGTGAGGGAAGGGGCGGCCCAGCGAGGGCCGCTGGCGCCATGGAGCCCACTTACTCGCTGACAGCGCACTACGATGAGTTTCAGGAGGTCAAATACATGAGCAAGTGCGGCCCCGGCAGCTCCGGCAGCGGCTCTCTGCCGCATGGCTTCCCCCTCCCGAGGGCCACCGCCAACTCTGGCCGCGGCGCCTCCGGGGCCGGCTTGAGCCGCTGGAACCGGCGCGAGGTGTGCCTGCTGTCGGGGCTGGTGTTCGCAGCCGGCCTCTGCGCCATCCTCGGGGCCATGCTGGTCCTCAAGTACCTGGGGCCCGGCGCCGGCGGCGGGGGCGCGGGCTCCGCGTGCCCCGAGGGCTGCCCCGAGCGCAAGGCCTTTGCCCGCGCCGCGCGCTTCCTGGCGGCCAACCTGGACGTCAGCATCGACCCGTGCCAGGACTTCTACTCTTTCGCGTGCGGCGGCTGGCTGCGGCGCCACGGCATCCCCGAGGACAAGCTCACCTACGGCACGATCGCCGCCATCGGCGAGCAGAACGAAGAACGCCTGCGGCGGCTGCTGGCGCGGCCCGGCGGCGGGCCCGGGGGCTCGGCCCAGCGCAAGGTGCGCGCCTTCTTCCGCTCGTGCCTCGACAGGGCCGAGATCGAGCGGCTGGGCCCGAGGCCCATGCTCGAGGTGATCGAGGACTGCGGGGGCTGGGACCTGCGCGGCGGCGGGGCCCAGCGCTGGGACCTCAACCGGCTGCTGTACAAGGCGCAGGGCGTCTACAGCGCCGCCGCGCTCTTCTCGCTCACGGTCAGCCTGGACGACAAGAACTCGTCGCGCTACGTCATCCGCGTGAGTGGCCGGCGGGCGCGGCGTGGCTGGTGAGGCGAGGTGGTCGGGCTCCCTGCGGGTCGTCACGCCTTGGGCTGGGCTGGGCTGGGCTGGGCTGACGGCGCTCACGCACACAGGCGCGCACACGCACGGACATACCCGTACACACACACTCATGCTCGCATACAGACGCGCACACGCCGCCAGCCCACTTCCTCCAGGTTGCTTCGAGGTACAGGGGCTGAGGACCCTCATCCTCGGCAGCGCACGGTGGACGTAGTGGAAACAGGGATGCTTTTGGAATCCCACCAAACCACAGTGTCTCCCTGGACGAGTCACATTTGTTGCCTGGGCCTCGGTTTCCTCATCTGTAAAACACTAGCTGACAGTTAGATAGCGTCTTTAATGGTTCACAGGCCATTTACCATGCCCTTGCCTCCACGTGCGTTCCCGCATCGCCGCCATATGGTTCCGGAGTCAGCTTCTCTGACTCAGAACGTTCGAGTCCCACACGTACCTCTGCCATGGGGGCCTTGCATGTGTGAGCTCAGCATGTCCCCACCTCTATTAGAAGACCTCTAAGGGCCTTTCAGTTCTAGATCTAGGCTCCTGTTAGAAGTGAGATGCCCCGTGAGACCGAAAAGCTGAAGGCCCAGAAAGACCGGGACAGTCACCCGCAGTTACACGCGGACTGCTTTCTAAGCGTCTCGGGCCAACCCGGGAGACTGGTGCTTAAGGCATGATTTATTCCCATTTCATAGATGAGGAAGCTTAGGCTCAGAGACGTCAAGTGACTTACTCAGGATCACACAGCGCCAAAGGCAGGATTCCTACGCAGGGAAACCGTCCAGATGGATGCTCAGATGCCTCTGGAGAGAGAAAGGGGCCAAGTAGAGACTGTGGGGGCAGGGAGGAGCTTAAAGTGTGTTTAAGGGGCCTGAGCCGGACCAGGGTGGGCTCTTCCTCCAGAGCCATCACTGGCTCTCAGTGCCAGAGAGGAGGAGGGGAGGGAGAGAAGGGGAAGAGAAGGAGTCAGCGGAGAGAGGGGGAGGGGAGGGAGGGAAGAAAGGAAGCAGGAGGTGAGGAGGTAATTTCCCCCAGAGTAATTGCGGTGTTTAGTGGAGCAGCGGGAAGCCGCAATTTCCCAGGCCACAGGCAGGCGGGCTGGAGGGCGGTGGCAGCTGAGAGGGAGTGAGTTCAGAGCGGCGGCTGCATAGTCGTCAGCTGTGTGTGTGTGTGTGTGTGTGTGTGTGTGTGTGTGTG
>NW_020954586.1:4676410-4689744 GCF_900497805.2 Vombatus ursinus | reverse complement strand
TGTGTGTGTGTGTGTGTGTGTGTGTGTGTGTGTGTGTGCTGGCCCACGGGGCTGGCAACCAGCTGAAGGGAGCTGGAGGTGTGGGGCTCCGGACCCCTTGCTGGATATGTCCCAAGTATTCAGGCAGCGAGCAACCGGGAAATCCCAGCGTCAGAGCTGCAAGGGAATTTAGAGGTGGTCTACGTAAGCCCACTCATTTTATGCACAGGGAAACTGAGGCCCAGGAAGGACGTCTGGGGCTTTCTTCACTAATTCCGTGTTGGCTGCGGTTAGGGAGGCCACGGCTGGTGTTCCTTCCCAAGGTGGAAGGAGTAAATTCGGTATATGTGTTTGTGTCTATGGTACCTGTGTGCATAGCGGGATAATTGGGACTATCTTTTCTTCGTTCTTTCCCCATATGTGCATTCCCCCTTCAAAAAACAAAATTTTTTTCTCATCGGGTTACAGCCTGAGAAACTGAGGCCTAGAAGAGACAGGATTTGATGTGGAAATGACCTTAGAGGGCAGAGGGTTCAAATCTTTCATTTTAGGGATGAAAAACCAGAGGCCCAGGAGGTTAAGGGAATGGCCCAGAGTCACCCAGGTGGGAAGTGGGGAGCAAAGGGTTGGACCCTCCAGTCAAAGGACTGGAGTTCAATCCTAGCTCTTCTTAGCTGTGTGACCTTAGGTGTCATGTCACCTCTCCAGGCCTTGGTTTTCTCATCCGTAAGACGAAAGGGACTGGACTAGATAACCTTTAAGAGGTTATCCCTTCTTGAGATCATAAGTGTCAGAGCTGGATTGGAACCCAAGGCCTCTGACTCCAGAGCCCAATCTGTAGGAGAAGGGGGAAAAACAGAGTCCAAACTGACACCCTGGCTCCTCAGCCCTACCCTGCCTGAGGCGTGTCCCACTTGCTCTTTATTCCCCCAGATTGACCAGGATGGGCTGACGCTGCCTGAGAGAACACTCTATTTGGCCCAGGATGAAGAGAGTGAGAAGGTAAGGTAGGCAGTGTAGGAAGGGCAGAAGGGGAAACAGTGGCTTTGGTCTCAGAACCAGAGGCGGTGAGACAGGCATGGTTTCAGCACTGTGGGTTTGAGGATGCCCTTGCATGGTAGTTCAGTTATTTTCCAGCAAGGCTGAGCTGACCTGCCTATGTGGGGTGGGCCCCCCAGATCCTGGCTGCTTACCGGGTGTTCATGGAGCGGCTGCTGAGCCTGCTAGGGGCAGAAGCAGTGGAGCAGAAGGCCTTGGAGATTCTACAGCTGGAGCAGAGGCTGGCCAATGTGAGTGTGTGTCCCCAGAGGCTGGCCAATGTGAGTGTCCCCAGAGGCTGCCCAGACCACCCCTTCCTCCTCAGAGTCCTGAGGCCCCAGCTCACAGCCTGGGGCTCCTGGCTCTCCTCTCATTCCTGGTCCTTACTTTTCTGCCTTTGGGTTTGGGCTTTTTATCGTGAATTCCCTGGAGCCACAAATGGTGGGGGAGAGCATGGGGTTGGTCAGTCATTCTCACCAGCTGACTGGAACCTGGGGGCCATGAAGCCCCAGGCCTCCTTCTAGAGGGGTTTTCAGTCAGCAGAGACTTGTTGGACTGTAGGGTCTCTTTTAAAAATTTCTATTATTCAGCCAGTCAAGGAGCATTGATTAATTACCCAAGATGTTCAGGGCCATTGTGGAGGTACGAGGACAGAAAATCAAGCGGCCCTCTGCTCCCAGTGATTACATTCTGATGGGAGTGACAGCATATACTCACATAAATACCGATCTTTTGTCTTGATATGGCCTTAATCTCTGAACATGCCCCTCCCCTGCCCCCAACCCAGCATGCTATTCCTTGTATAACTGACACATAAAACCATGTCTGATAATCACACCTGATTCACACCCATAGGCCCCCATCTTTGCAAGGGAAGATGGAGGTGAATTTTCTCATCCTTCAGTCACTTTGATAGTACAAGTTTTATGGTCTTTTTTTTAAAAACTAATTTATTTTGATTTATCAACAATCACTTCCATATGCTGTTGAGTTTAAAATTTTTCTCCCCTTTCCTCTCTGCCACCCTCCCCAAGACAGTGCACAATCTGATATAGGCTATACATATACATTCTTATTAAACATATTTTCACATTAGTGATGTTGTAGGTAAAAATTAGAACGAATAGGAGGAACCACCAGAAAGAGGAAACAAAACTCAACAGAAGAGAAAAAAAATAGCAAATAGTATGCTTTGATCTGCATTCAGATTCCATAGTTCTTTCTTTGGATGTGGATAGCATTTTCCATCATGAGGAAGTTTTATGGTCTTAAGAGCGGGTTGTGGGACACCAGGAGTCCTGTGGCTGTGCTATGGAGTAGGAGGGGGGCTGTGAGCAAGATGTGAGGTTGGAGAAGGGGTGCAGGTCCAGGGATGCCCCTGTTTATCCCATCAGATCACTGTGTCTGAGTATGATGACCTACGTCGAGATATCAGCTCCATGTACAACAAGGTGACCCTGGGACAACTTCAACAGATCACCCCTCATGTGAGTAGAGCCCCTCCATGGGAAGGGACAGCACCTGAGGGAGGAGAAAGTGGAGGAGGTCCCAGGGAATCTACTCTTTCCCAGGGGGCAAGGGAAAAGTGTGTGTGTGTGTGTGTGTGTGTGTGTGTGTGTATGTGTGTGTCTGTGTGTGTGTATGAGAGAGACAGAGAGACAGAGAGACAGAGACAGAATGAGTGTGTATGTGTGAGAGAGACAGAGGCAGAGAGGAAGGAGAGAGAGAGCTTGGTGGGTAACAAGGCTAAGGGACTGGGACCTTGGAAAATTCCTATAGAGGATTTTAGGGGAGTCCCCAGGAGTAGCTGATTCAGCTCAGGATTATGGGTTGAGGGATTTATAGAAACTTGGAAGGGGGAGGAACTACCAGGCCAAGGTTGGTGAGAACTCTGGGTTTGGAATCAAAGGATCTGGGTTTGAATCTTGGCTCTGTCATTAATTAGTTGTGTGACCTTGAACAAGTCACTTTCCTCTCTGATCCTCAGTTGCCTCCTCTGTGAAATGAGGTTGTTGAGCTAGATGATCCCCAAGGAGCTTCCTAGGTCTAATACCCCTGACAGCTTATGATGCCCCTCCTTCCTATTCTTTGCTCTGTTCTCCCATCCTGATCTTCCCCTAGAAAGAGGAAAGGAAGCTGGGACAGTGGAAAGAATCCTGGTTCTGAGTCAGGACCTTCATCAACATCCTGCCTCTGAAGCTTTCTTCCTGAGTCACCTTGGGCACATTACTTACCTTCCCTGGGGATCAGTTTCCTCATCTGTAAAAATGAGGAACATGGACTTAAAGATCTCTAAGGGCCCTTTCATCTCTAGATCTCTAGATCTGTGATCTCTGTTAGGTAGTATAATAAGAAGAGTGGCTAGCTTGGCATCATCAGATTATAGACACAAGTGAAAGGGACTTTGGAGGTCGTCTGGTCCAAGACCTTAATTTTATACATGAGGAAACTAGGTGGTACCACAGTGGATAGAAAGCCAGGCCTAGAGTCAGGAAGACCTGAGTTCAAATCCAGTCTCAGACACTTACTAGCTGTGTGACCCTGGGCAGGTCATTTAGCCCTGTTTGACTCAATTTCCTCATCCATAAAAGGGGATCATGATAGCGCCTGCCTCCCAGGGTTGTTGTGAGGATCAAATGAGATATTTGTAAAGTGCTTAGCACAGTGCCTGGCGCATAGTAGGTGTTTTGTAAAGATGATGATTGATGATGATGCTGATGATCTGAGGCTTAGATAGGTTACATGACTTCAGTGTCTTAAGATCATATTTGAAGCTCAAAGGCACCTTTGAGATCCTCAGGTACAGCCCCCTCCTTTTATAGTTGAGGAAATTGAATTCAAGCTCAGAGAGGTTAGCTGAGTTGCCCAGAGACGCTCAGGTAGTGAGTGATGGAGGGTGGATTCTAAGCCAGTCTTTTCTGACTCAACATTCAGCACTACTCCTGCTGGACCACAGAACCAGAAAAGAATTGGTTTGAATCCTGACTGAGACATTGAGAGTCACTTCCCCTTACTGAGACTCAGTTTCCTTACCTGTGAAATGGAACTTGCTCTTTAGGGTTCTTGGGAAGGAAGTGCTCTGTGAATTTTGTGCTCTGGTTATCCCCTCTTGCCTTTGTTGGTTTGTGCCCCACCCCCCCAGCTCCGATGGAAATGGCTGCTAGATCAGATCTTCCAGGAAGACTTCTCAGAAGATGAAGAGGTGGTGCTTCTGGCCACAGAGTACATGCAGCAAGTGTCCCAGCTCATCCGCTCCACACCCCGGAGGTACCTGGCTGGGGGAGGAGGCTCCCCCATGAGATAGCTGCACGGTGCATGGCAGCCCCTAGTGACCCTCCACCTCCAGGGAGCCAAGGCTGACTCTCCATGCCCCTTGTGCCCAGAGCACACATCCCCATATGGCCAGCTCTCTTTGACCCAAAAATTCCCACCAGGGCTTCATGCATCAGGGACGGGGTTCTGGCTGTCAGCTCTGTACAATGGAAGTGCTGGGAGACTCCTCTGTCCCCACTCCAGGAAACACCTTGGTGGCAGCATGGGAGTCAGGAGACCTGGGCTCTAGTCCCAGCTTGGCCAACAACTCATTGTAGGTAACAACCTTGGACAAGTGATTGTATCTCTTGAGACCTTACTTCCACGACTGTACTAACTGCCCTGCCTTCCTCACAGGCTGCCTGAACTGGTATTCCATCCAGTTTCCATAGCTCCAGGCTACCCAGAGCACCCAGGACGGACCTGGGTTCAAATCTTGCCTTACTACTTGTGTGACCCTGGGCAAAGTCTCTTCCCTTCACTATGCCCTACTTCCTAATATGTTAGAAGGGAAGAGTGCTAGCTGCTGTTGGCTGTGAAGCCCAGATGAGACAAAGGAGTGCTCTGGAAACCTTGAACTGCTCTATAAAACTCAATTATCTTCTTCCTCTTTGTCATCATCATCACCAACAGCCTTCATTGTCCTCCTCCTTTATTATTATTATTATTATTATTATTATCACTACTAGTGAGAGGCTTCAGTGTGTAATAGATAGAAAACTGACTTTGGCATCAGAAAGAGCTGAGTTTGAGTCTTGCCTTTGACATAGGCTGGCTGCCTGACCCTGGAAAAGTCCCCTAACCTCTCAGTGGCCCCAGGCAACTCTATTTTGGGGGGGGGCTAGACAATAGGGTTAAGTGACTTGCCCAGGGTCACACAGCTAGTAAGTGTTATGTGTCTGAGGTCAGATTTGAATTCAGGTCCTCCTGACTCCAGGGCCAGTGCTCTATCCACTGCGCCACCTAGCTGCCCCATACCCAGGCAACTCTAAAGCCGTATTTGTAAAGAAGGTTCCAGTGTGCATGAGTAGTTTCTTTACTCCAGCTGATGAAAACTGATGAAATCACAGGTCTGAGCAAAAGCCTTATTGGGGACGTGAGGATTAAAGGAAAAGGCTTTCATAAAAGGCCTTGGAAAAGCCGAGAGCATTACAGATTAGGAGTGTTCTTGCCTTCTCTGCTTTGCTGTGGGGAGGTGAAGCTTGGGGCTCTGGCTGGCTTCCCTCCCTGCCTGAATGCCCCAGGTCCGAGGGGCTGAGCCCAGAGCAGCCGGACTTCATCAGCCACCTCCTCCTTTCCCCACTCCCAGGATCCTTCACAATTACCTGGTGTGGCGGGTGGTGGTGGTGCTGAGTGAGCATCTGTCCCAACCCTTCCGATCAGCACTGCATGACCTGTCCCGCGAGATGGAGGGCAGCGACAAGCCCCAAGAGCTGGCCAGGGTCTGCTTGGGTCAGGCCAACCGGCACTTCGGCATGGCCCTGGGGGCCCTCTTCGTACACGAGCATTTCTCCGCCGCCAGCAAAGCCAAGGTCAGACCCGAAGCCGATGGGGTGGGATGGAGAGAGCCCTGGCCCAGGGTCCTGGAGATCATCTTCTTCCTAGGCTCCCTTCACCTCTGGGGAGCCAGTTGTGAGAGGGTTGCTGTCCAAGGCTTCCTAGTCTGCAAAATCGGTGTGATAACATCCTGGGGCGCCATTTAGCCTCTCAGGGACTCAGTCTGCCTATCATAGCGTAGCTCCTGCCCTACCTTTCCACTCCATACACTTGTGTACACAGTTTAGTAGATAGTAAGCTCCTTGAGGGCAGGGGCCCTTTCTCCCCTTTGTATCCCCAGCACCTAGTATACCCCTTGATAAATTCTAGTTGAACTGAGGTGAAACTGAAACTGGACGCTCTAAACCACTAGACAGAAGCTCTCTGAACTTCAAGCGACTCAGCAGGGATTAAATTGAAGATTCAAGCTTGGTGCTACTGAGTCAGGGGATTCAAGGACAAATCTCAGAAGCTTACTGTTTGTGTGACCCTGGGCAAGTCATTTCACCTCTGCAGGACTCGGTTATCTCATCTGGGAAATGAAGTAGTTGGGATAAATGGCCTCTAATGTTCCTTCCAGCTCTTCATTTCTGGTCCTGGATGGGCTTGACAGACTCTTCTGTTCTATAGATGTGGAAACTGAGGCTCAAAAGTGCTAAATCAAAGACGTTGGCTATGAAAGACAGGGCCCAGTTAGGGATGGCAGGGGAGAGGTTCATTGGGGGTGGGGGGAGTCACGTCTTGCTAAAACAGCCAGAAGCAGCTGCCTGGGAGGTCGAGGTCCAGGGTGACTCCAACCCGGGGACCCTGGCTTGATGGTGGTGATACCCTCTGACTTCTGACACCTACCCCAACCCTGGCAGGTGCAGCAGCTGGTGGAGGACATCAAACACATTCTGGGCCAACGCCTGGACGAACTGGACTGGATGGATAAAGAAACCAAGGCAGCCGCCAGGGCCAAGGTACCATGCCCAAGGAGTGGGTTTGTGGCAGGGGCTGCCTCTGCAGGGCTGCTAAGGGGAGGGGGCAACTGCCCCCACTCCCCAACCCCCTCCTCACCCTGGATCCCCTTTCCAGGCAGAGAATGGGATGCCTCCTCTCTCCCGCTGCCTTTCTGGCTCTAGATTGGTGCCCCAAAGCTGAGGCAGCCTGGCCTGAATACCATGTGGGAGCCACTGCCTCCTTCTCTCCAGGCCTTTTACCTTGCCCTCCCTCAGCCTTAGGGGACGAGGCCCCAGAGCCCTTTCAGCATGGCATGCTCACGTCCTGTGGAAACTTGCTGAGGACCCTCAGGTTCCCCCTTGTGTCCTCAGCTGCAGTACATGATGGTGATGGTCGGGTACCCCGACTTCCTGCTCAAGCCTGAAGCGATTGATAAGGAGTATGAGGTATGGACCCCTCAGCCCTCCCAGCTGGAATGCCCCCAGGCTCCCTGTGCTGTGGGAGACCCTGGGAAGATTCCTTCTTACTCCTCCCCTGCTCCTCCTCCTCCCCTGCTCCTCCTCCTCCCCCCTGCTCTTCCTCCTCCCCCTGCTCTTCCTCCTCCTCATCTTCTTCTTCCATCCTTCCTCCTGCAGTTCGAGGTCCATGAGAAGACGTACTTTAAGAACATTTTGAACAGTATCCGGTTCAGCATTCAGTTATCCGTCAAGAAGATCCGTCAGGAGGTGGATAAGTCCGCGTGGGTACCGCCAGCAGTGAGCTGGGCTCAGCAGGCTGGGAGCCAGGGAGGGTAGTCAGGCTGGCCCGGCTGTGTCTGGGGGCTCCCAAACCAGGAGAGCAGGGTCTCCTCTTTGGGAAGGACCCCACGGACCTTCTAAGCCACCCATAACTCAGCAGCAGTCCCATTTCCAAAACCGTGACCATGAAGGGCTTCTGCTAGAAGGCCTCCAGGAGGTGGAGCCGCTGCCCCCTCACAGCCCCTTCTTGTCGGGGAGAGTTTCTACACTGATCCGCAATTGATGTCTCTGTAACTTTCACCCACTGTTCCTGGTTCTGACCTCTTGGATCAAACAGAACAAGCCTGTTCTCCTTCTGTTCCACTCAGTGCTCCTGGGGCTGCCCTCCAGGGCTGGAACAGCCCTTCACATGATTTTTCCCCCAAAAGCTAAACATCCCAGACCCTTCAACCCATCCTTATATGAGGGACTTTCTGAATCCCTCATTATCCTGTTTGCCTTTCCTGGCTGCTCTACAGCTTATCGATTATCCTTCCTAAAATGTAACGTCCAGAACTGATCCCTACCACTCAAGTTGGTGTCTGAAGGCAGACAACAGGACAATCACCCCCCCCCCCCAGTCTTGGGAACTATACTGTTCTTAATGAAGCCTACCATAATATGAACTTTGCTGGCTACCATGGCTGATCTCTAGCTTGAGGCCCACTTAAACCCTCAGATCTTTTTTGTAGAAATATTTACTAGCTTTTATTGCATCTGATTCTAGGCAAATGCAAGCACACTGTGGGTGTCCATGAGGCCCCTGGGCTAAGGAGTTTATGAGAGAAATGAAACATGTACAAACACACCTGAAAGCAAGGCAGAGGGATATGAGTGATACAGAAGATACAGGTAGCTTAGAGGAGGGGGCGGGAATTGACAAGGAAGATCAGTGAGGTTTCTCTGGAGAAGGCTTCGAGGACAAAGAATCATAGGGCTGGATAGGATCTCAGAGTCCAACCCCCTCATTTTACATTTGAGGAAATTGAGGTCCAGGAAAGTTAAGTGACTTGCCCAAGGTCACACAAGGGCTCTTTCCATTGTATGATGTTGCAGGGGACGGCCCCTTGCTAGTGATGGGAGCATGGGGCGGATGTATGCCAGGGAAGCAGAGTGTCAGGGAGGGGGCAGATCAGGCGGGTCTCAGAATGCTGACCTCAGGTCGGGCATCTGTGGCTGAATGACCCTTTATGAAGGATGCTCTTTTTGTAGGTGGCTGCTCCCCCCACAAGCTCTGAATGCATATTACCTTCCCAACAAGAACCAAATGGGTAAGCAAGAGATCAGAGGGTCTTTGGGAAGTT
Organism: Vombatus ursinus; assembly: GCF_900497805.2. NCBI lineage: Eukaryota > Metazoa > Chordata > Mammalia > Diprotodontia > Vombatidae > Vombatus > Vombatus ursinus. The sequence continues at coordinate 4,680,857 of NW_020954586.1, read as the reverse complement.
CCCTGTCTCCCCAGGCTTTAGGACCCCTTATTCTCTCTGGTGAAAGAGCTGCCATCAAATGGGGCCAGGTCTGGAGACACAGAAGAGCTGGGTCTCAGAGAGCAGTGGTGGACGGGTGCTGGGGAGTCCAATGAAGCTGCCTTGGGGGAGGGGCAGGGGCAGGAGCTATCCCTCTCTCACTGGATGCACCACAGGCGGTGGTGGCTAATGGCTAGGGTTTGGGGAGATCCACTGCACACACCGTCCTTTCTGGAGGTAGCAGCTGAAGGAGGGTCCCCCCCATTCTGATCCAAGTACTTTTCTGTGCAGTGTTCCCTGCTGGCATCCTACAACCTACCCTCTATGACCCCGACTTCCCACAGTGAGTATCTCCGGGGTCTTGGCCTCCTGGAAACTCCAGACCTTGCCCATGGGGAGTCTTTGTGAGAGCACACCCCAGCCTCCACACTGCCTTGGGTCTGAGAGCCACTGGGCACTGGGGAGAGATTAGCTTCAGCTCGTGGTAGGTCTGTGGCTCCCGTAGGTACAGCAGGGATCATGGGTCCACAAATTTAGAGCTTCAAGGGTCCTTGGAGGCCATCTAGTCCATCACCGTCATTCTACAGATGAGGAAACTGAGGCTTAGAGGGGTCTAAGTGCCGTATCCTGGGACACACAGCTAGGAAGCATCTGAGATGGGATGTGACCCCAGCTCAGTGGACCCAGTCATGAAAAGGAGACCCAGTTGTGTGTTCTTCAGTTTCTGGAAAGAGGGCAGGGGAGTCATCCCAACTCCTGACCTGGTGTTGTCTGGTGCCCACAGATCTCTGAACTATGGGGGCATCGGCACTATCATTGGGCACGAGCTGACCCATGGCTATGATGACTGGGGTAAGTAAAACCCTGAGTGCCCGCAGTTCCTTCTAGCTGCCCACCCAAGGGTCTCGGGCTTGGATCCATGGCTCTATTTTCTCTACCACCTTCCCCCTTCCACCTTGGGGAGCCCCAGGGTTCACGATGCCTGGTTCTAGCTGGCATAAGTATGTGAATGGGTGTAGGAGAAGACCAGTCCCCCAGTCCCTCCTATGATCAAATCTCTTGACTGAAAGCTCAGGGTTGGGGCAGGGGCCTGGGCTGAACACAGGACAGGAAGCAGGAGTCCCAGGGGCTGAGGGACTGTGGTCCCCCACAGGTGGCCAGTATGACCGCTCAGGGAACCTGATGCACTGGTGGACAGAGGCCTCCTACAGTCAGTTCCTCCGAAAGGCAGAATGCATAGTCAGCCTCTATGACAACTTCACGGTCTACAACCAGCGGGTAAGCTGCCCCCTGTTCCCAGACAGGACAGCGCTGTCCTTGGCTCAGCTGGGCCACATCCCTGTGGCCAAAGAGCCCTGTCCAAGGCCTCGGAGGAAGAGAGTATGGAACTCCCAAAGACAAGAACATCCCAATCCTTATGGAACCATGAAGAGCAGCAACTTACGAGGCAGCATGGGATGGGGGAAAGGAATCTGAGGATCTGGGTTCAAATCCTCCCCTGCTCTTCCTTTAAGGCCTTAGTTTTTTCTCCTATAAGATGAAGGGGTTGGACCAGTGGCCCCTAGAGCTGAGAGACTCCAGACTTCCAGCTCCAGGTCCAGGGTCCCAGGACCTACTAATCGGGGCTGGCCAAGGGCCTCAGCACCAGCCACACCAAAAACTCACGTGGTTGGGTGAGAAAAGAAGGAATGTTCATCAGAATACCCATTCTGCAGGTCAGTGGGAAGCACACCCTGGGGGAGAACATCGCGGACATGGGGGGCCTCAAACTCGCCTACTACGTAAGTGCTGTTGGTTTTCTTCCCTTACTCCGCCATCTTTCACCGTGGCCCTGGTGGGGAGGAGGGTCCTAAGATCTGGAACCAACCTTTGTTATTCCCAAGCCCCCGGGCTCCCCTCTCCCCTCCCCAATACAGAATTGTCCAGAAAATGGGAAAACGTGGAGGGGAAACACAAGCAGACGAAGGGCCCAGGGGTCACTGGGCTTAATGCAGCCCCCAGCCCATAAAAGTTCTGCGTCCCCTCTCAGGCTTATCAGAAGTGGGTGCGGGAACATGGCCCAGAGCATCCCCTCTACCGACTCAAGTACACCCACGACCAGCTCTTCTTTATCGCCTTTGCTCAGGTACGAGCCAGGAGCCTGGCTTGGGCTTCCTCCTACCTACATTTACTATTCACAGATCTGCCTTACCTGGGGATTCTGTGTAAGAAAGGGAGAGGGAGGTGAATGGATTTATGTATTTTAGTCATATAGTGCCCGCTGTGTGGCAGGCGTTGTGCTAAGCATTTTACAAATATTATCTCAGTTAATCCTCGCAACAACCTTGAGAGGTAGGTGCTGTTATTATCCCCATTTTACAGATGAGAAAACTGAGGGAGACAGAAGTTAAGAAGTTAAGTGTAACCTTGTCCAAGGTTACACAGTGTCTGAGGCAGGATTTGAACTCTGGTCTTTCTGATTCCAGGCAGCAGTCTATCCATTGTGCCACCTAGCTGTCTGTAACTGTTCTAAGCCTCTAACTGACAGAAAACCGGGATTTTCAAGGGAGAGGGGATGAACTCCTTCTCATTTCACTGCCTCAGTTTCCTTTCTGTCCCATGGCTAGTTATTGCCCTACTGTGGTTGAATGCGAAGCCAGGAAAACGTGGGGTCAAATCCTGTCTCAGACACTTGCTGTGTGACCTGGGGCCAATCACTTGACTCTCTGAGCCTCGGTTTTCTCCTGTGTAAAATGAGAGGGTTGGACCCAGTGGTCTCTGAGGTTCCTCCCACTTCCATTTTGGCTTAGAACTGGTGCATCAAGAGGCGGTCGCAGTCCATCTACCTTCAGGTGCTGACCGACAAGCACGCCCCGGAGCACTACAGGTACCAGCCTTCGGGTCCCACCCTGACTCTGCTGCTCTTGTTGGAAAAGGGCAGAGTTCTGGGGAGGGGGACAACAGAGGAACAGAGGGGACACGATGCTCTATTTGGAAGCTGCTCATCTGGGTGCAAAGCTCAGCTCTGACGCTTACTAGGTGGGGACTTTGGACAGCACCACGTGGTCACTCTGAAAGCTTAGCTTCTTCATCTGTAAAATGGGCATAACAGTGTTTCGACTTCGCTCAGAGGGAAGGGCTTTGCACACCTCGGAGCAAGGTCTATTTGTAACCAACTGTTTTAGTCAGGAGAAGGCTTGGGGTGGAGGAGCTGGGGAGCCAGCAGAGTGGACTGAAGCTTAGTCTGATACAGACAGGATGTGGGATCCTGGGAAGGTCACTTAGCTTCTCAGCCTCCTAAGAAGCCCTCGACGTATTTCAGAGAAGCTGCTGAGCTGCCGGGGGAAATCACAGATCTAGGACTTGTCTTGATTCTAAATCACAATAGCAAACTTTATACCATTTGAAGGTGTGCAAAGTGATTTACATTTATTAGCTTAAGAGGTCATGTTTATAATCATCCTTTGAGGTAGGTAGCCCCCTTTTACAGATCAGGAAGCTGAGGCTAACTGGGCAGGGAAGCTATCCCCTGGGAGAGTATTGAGAAAGCAGTCTTGGGACTGGTCAAGCTGAATCATTTATAGATGGGCCTGGATTTGAATCCAGGTTCTTTGACTGCATCTTTTGACTTTGTTCTTCCCGCAGGGTGCTGGGCAGTGTGTCCCAATTTGAGGAGTTTGGCCGAGCCTTCCACTGCCCCAAGAACTCTCCCATGAACCCAGCTCGCAAGTGCTCTGTGTGGTGATGCCCAGGTGCCTAACCTCCTTCCCTGCCTGCCACCCACTTTTCCTGACCGTAGCAATTTTACTGACCCACTACTGAGGGGCCAACTGTTCTTTCCCCGAGGGGCAAAGAAGGACTCTGGTTCTCGGGGGGCCTCAGGGGCTGTGGTTGGGCTCTAGGAGGAAGAGAGGGTCCCTCCTCTCCCCTGAGCTTCTCACTCAGGAGAAGGAAGTAAGTTTGGGGACCACAAGGTAGTTTCCATATCATTCTGGTTGCTGGTCTGAAGGACTCCTGGGGTGGGGGTGGGGGATCTATGAGTTAGGGAGCCTGGGACCAAGAAAAGGCATGTGCTTGACGTGAGATGTTCAAACTGGGTTGGGGGGAGGGGTGGGGAGAATTAGCTGTGAGTTTCATTGCCTGATCTCCCCAAATTAGAAAGGGGCTGGGGGAATCCATTTCTTGGGGGTAGGGTCTTAGCAAGGACCAAGAAGACGGAGGACCCTGGGTCTTGGCACTGGGGTGGGCAGAGAGGGTGGGGAGGCAATCTGGGATACCAGCAGGGTTCAGCTTGTACATACAGAAATCACTGTTGCCATATTCTTGCTGCTAAATCTGGTCAATAAAGCTTTGTGACTGTCAGCTTCCATTACTCAGCTCCTTCCACCTCAACAAGATGTACTTGTGTGTGTGTGTGTGTGTGTGTGTGTGTGTGTGTGTGTGTGTGTGT
>NW_020954586.1:4622854-4676400 GCF_900497805.2 Vombatus ursinus | reverse complement strand
TGTGTGTGTGTGTGTGTGTGTGTGTGTGTGTGTGTGTGTGTGTGTGTGTGTGTGTGTGTAGGAGGTGGGTGAGGGGAGGGTTAGGTGAAGCCAGCCTGCCCACAGGGAGTATAGGGTCGGGGATGGGACTCCTAGGTGAGCAGACATCACTAACCTCCATCACTCTTTGGGGCTGGTAGTAGATCAAAGCTGGCCTCAGTCAGGGAGAGACCCATGCCTGACACATACCGACCTTGGAACTTCTCGGCACCCCCAAGCAACTCTCCATGAGTCTTGATCTGCATGGATAGAGGAACTTTCCTCATCTGGGAACTCTCAGATCAGACACCTCCCCAAGCCTCTCCCAAGCTAATATTACTATTTTTAAAAGTTGGAGCATAGATTTGGGGCTGGAAGGGACTTCAATTCCAACCCTTTCATTTTACAGATGAGGAAACTGAGGTCTGGAGAGAGTAAGTGATTTTCCCAGTGTCCACTGGGAATTGTCAGAGGCAGGATTCAAATCCTGGTCTTCCAGGCCAGGAGTAGAAGACTAGGCTTCTGGTCCCACCACTTACTAGCTGCGTGACCGTGGCCATGCCCCATAACCTCACTGATGGCTAACTTTTGGAATTTAGCGGTTTAAAATGGGGGAAGGATTTACTTTAAAGGGCAAATGTTTCTAGACAGCTGCTGGCAGCTAGATACACCCTGTCTTTCTAGCAGGGGCACCACCCAGCTTTCCTTGGGAGCTTATGTTCTTGATCACGAGTGGGGTCCATGAGACATGTTCTGTACCAGATGCAGCCTGAGTAAGGAGCTCAGGGATTTCCCAAGGCTCCTCTTCCTGTTAGTACAGCTTTTGGACAAAGGTGGCTGGCATCCAAGCCCTAGGTAATGGAAGCTTGGGATCCAGCTGGCTCCCATCCAAGGTTGGCTCAGGACAGCACATTGGGGGACATAACTCATGCTGCACAGTCTGCTTGTTTCTTCTTAAGCTGATGCATTTTGGAGTCCTGTTCCAAGATGTTGGTGGCTGGCCACTCTCAGTGCTAGTTGACAGCTGTGATGACTCAGAGATGTGACCCACAACCACCTCTTTGAGCTCAATGGCCTCACTTATAACATAAAGAACATCACATTTTACCTGCCTGAAGACAGGGGACTTGACCAAAAGATCTCTTGAGCTATGAAGAGGGAGGCATCATGAGATATAGATATAGATATATAGAACAGAATGCTGGACTGGGAGTCAGGGAGACCTGTGTTCAAATTGTACATTTGCCTCTGACATTACTAGCTGTGCAACTCTGAGAAAGCTAAAAGAATCAGCATGTGGATTCAGATCTGGAAGGGAAATTTGAAGTTGTCACTTTTCAGTCACGTCCAACTCTCCGTGGCTCTGTTTGAGATTGTCTTGGAGTGGTTTGCCATTTCCTTCTCTGGCTCATTTGATAGATGGAGAAACTGAGGCAAACAGGGTGACTAAGTGACTTGTCCAGGGTCACACAGCTAGTAATTGTCTGAGGCCAGATTTGAACTCAGGAAGATGAACTTTCCTGACTCCAGGCCCAGCGCTCTACACACTATGGTGCCACCTAGCTGTCCCAGAAGGGATCTTAGAGGACATCAACTCCAACTTTCTCATTTTACAGATGGGGAAACTGAGGCCCAGAGAGATTAAGTTACTTTTCCTGTGTCTGCAGTTATGAAGTGGCTAAGGCAGGATTCTTCAGTTTTTTTCATATGGGTGGAGCTAGGCAGCTTCTAAGGTTCCTTCCATTCCTGTCTCTGATTCTATAAATAATACTGCAGTACATTGGTTTGGAACCCCAACACCCCCCATGCAATGCCCATTAGATTAAAATTTCCTAGAGGGCAGTAACTCTGTCATCTCTTCATGAGTTGGACTTGAAATCAAGACAATCTGGGTTGCAATTCCCTTTAATATACTTGCTACTTATGAGACTATGAACAAGTCAGTCAGGCCACAAATATTTATTAAGGACCTACTGTGTGGTAAGCATTGTGCTAAGTGCTAAGGATAAACAGAAAGAGGAGATGGTTCTCACCCCAAGAAACTTCGGTTCTGTTGGCAGAGACAACCTGTGTGGGTCTAACAGATATATATGTAACCATGTATAACATAGATATTGAACAATCTCAAGGCAAATATGGTGGTGGGATGGGAGGAAGAACAGCTTCCTATAGAGCAGTGATGTCAAACTCAAATAGAAATAGGGCAACTCCACTGGGTGGCCCCGTGGGCTGTGGATGGACTTGGTTTTAAATCAAAATGTTATCCATGTTTTATTGTATTTTTTATTTATTTGGTTAAATATTTACCAATGACATTTGAATCTGGTTCAGGTGTCCTGGGGGGGTGTGACCCATCTGAAGTAGAAGTGACAGCTGGGCAATTTTCAATCAGTCCACAAGCATTCTGCACAGGCTACTGTGAGTGCTAAGAGCTGGGAACACTAATATAATGAAACATTCCCTACTCACGGGGAGTTTTCATTTGAATGGGGAAGACAATAAGGATGTCGGTGTATATCCAGTGAAGAAATACAAATACATACATGGTAGCGAAATACAAGATTGTTTGGGAAGGAAGGAGGGCACCAGCCCATGGAGGGGATCAGGAAGGGTTCATGGAGAAGGGGTGCTTGAGGAGATGGTGAGGAGCAGGTGCATCCCAGGCATGGGGGACAGCCAGTGCAAAAACAGGGCCAGTTTGCCTATATCACAGAGGGGGAAATCAAATCCAATGAAGCTGGAAAGATAGGTGGGGTCCAAGGTATGATTTGACAAGTCAAATCAAACAGAAGAATTTATATTTTATATTAAAAACATATTTCATATGTAAAATATGTGAAATATATTATGTATTAGTATATAATATAGTTAAATACATTTTTATTTATATTTCACAAAGTTTCCATTTATCCTAAAAAGAATAGGGAGTCATAGGAGTTAATTGTGTAGGGGAGTGACAAGTCAGACCTGCACCTGAAGGAAGGCAGGGATTCCTAGAAGTTCAGGTGATGAGGGAGTGCATTCCAGACATGGGCAGGAGCCTAAGAGGAAGCACAGAGATGGGAGGCCATGTTCTTATGGACAGGGAACAGCAGCAGAAAGGGTGGTTTGACTGGGTCACAGCTGGTCGCCCTTCATACTCCAAAATGGTCTCACTATGTTGGGGTTGAGGCATAGTGTATCCATCTGTGGCTCATCAGACCAACTAGAGCTCAAAAGGCTCTACCACAGGTTGGGTGCAAATAGTCCGTTTGAACGTTTGGAGTGGAAATGGCTCTAGATTTGCACATTTCAAATTTTGTTTGCTTTTGTTTTTGTTTTGAGCTACTGCAATTCTGCTTTGCTCATAGAGCACAGCGTCTTCTCTGCTGAGGGCATGCTATGCTAGGCTCTCCTGTGTCAATGTCTCCCATGTCCCACAATCGATACCAAAGTTCAGAGAGACTCGAGAATGTCCTTGTATCACTTCTTCCGACCTCCGTGTGAGTGCTTGCCTTGTGTGAGTTTTTCATAAAATAGTCTTTTAGGTAAACATACATTTGGTATTCAAACAAGGTGGCCAGCCCATCAGAATTGAGCTTGCTGAAGCAGAGTTTGAATGCTTGGCAGTTCAGCTTGAGAAAGGACCTCAGTGCCTAGTACCCTATCTTGCCAGGTGATCTTCAGAATCTTTCTAAGAGAATTCAAATGGAAACGATTAAGTTTCCTGGTATGGCGCTGGTATACTGTCCAGGTGTCACAGACATACAGCGATGAGGTCAGCACAACAGCTCTGTAGACCTTCAGTTTGGTAATCAGTCTAATACCTCTTCTCTCCCACACTTTCCTTTGGAGCTTTCCAAACCCTGAGCTAGCTCTGGCAATGTGTGTGTCAGCCTCATCATTTATGTCGTCATCCCTGGAAAGCATACTGCCAAGGTAAGTTAACTTATACACAGCATTCAAAATTCCTCCATTTGCTGTAATCAATGGTTCCACATATGGATGATGCCACGCTGGCTGGTGGAGAACCTCTGTTTTATTGGTGCTGATTGTCAGGCCAAAATTAACATGTGACAGAGAACTGATCCATACTTTGTTACATCTGAACTTCTGAGGCTGCGATGAGTGTGCAATCATCTGAAAACAAACAAAAAAAAAATCACACACCAACTGTCCCTCCATTTTAGTCTTGGCTTGTAGCCTTTTCAGGTTAGTTTACCATCAGTGTGGTAGCGGACCTTGATGCTGCTTTCATCCTCATTGAAGGCACTTGACAACATCACAGAAAACATAATGCTAAAAAGCATGGGAGCAAGCACACAGTTCTGCTTCACTCCATTGGTGACCGGAAAAGAGTGAGAGCATTGTCTTTTATCCAAAACCTGTTCAAGCATGCCATCATGAAACTGGCATAAATCTTGATGAACTTCTTTGGGCGACCAAATTTCACCATGAACTTCCACAATTCCTCACAACTGACAGTATCAAAGCCCTTGGTCAGATGGACAACTGTTGTGTGCAGACCACTGTTTTGCTCCTGGCATTTCTCCTGGAATTGTCAGGCAGCAAAGATTGGTGCCTGACATTCCTCAGCACTGGCTCTTGGGTAGATGCCAATCTTCCAGGTGAAGGATCAGCTTATTAAGGAGGACTCTGGCAAGAATCTTGCCAGAAACCGAGTAAGAGAAAGATCCCCTTGTGATTATCACAGGACTACATGTCTCTTTCCTTTATAAAGATGGACAATGAAGGCATCCTTCATCTTCTGGGGGATAACATCCCCTTGCCATATAACCCAGATGATTTCAGTTAGCTTCTGTATGAGCAGTAGACCCTCTGCCTCATAGATTTCAGCTGAGATGGAATTAGTACCAGACACTTTGCCACACAAGAGGAGACTAATGGCATTCAATACCTCTTCTTCAGCTGGAAGTTTGTCTAGAGAGGGACTGACTTCAACCTGAGGTAAACAGTTAGTGACTTCAGCACTGGTTGATGATGGTCTGTTGAGAACACTGTGGAAATGTTCAGTCCATCTCTCCAGGATAACATCCTTATCACTGATCAGTGTGGCTCCATCAGCACTGAGTAGTCAAGATGCAGGGCAACTTTAGGGCATTGTAGAAGCACTTTGGATTATTGCTATCAGCATAAAACTGAATCTCATCTGCCTTCTTACTAAGCCAAAGATCCTGAATGCCTCTAAGCTTAATTTGCACCTTATTTTTGATAGAGTTAAATATAGCTTTCTTAGAGACAGATGAACTGTCCTACTGGTAAACCCTGTGGAGTTCTCCTTTTTCATCTAGCAGTTTCTGAATTTTCCCATCACTCTTGTCAAACCAATCTTGATGTTTGCAAGTGTTCTTGCTCAGACGAGCAAATTGGTGCTGCGCATCAAATCTCTGGAAGCTGCCCTCCTTTTCTATTCCATTGTTGCCAACTGTGTGCCAACTCAGCTTTCCCTTGAGGTCAGCTTGGAGAAGTGCTCTAATCTGTTGGCATGAAGTCTTCTGGTAGTGGTCTTGTCTTGGGGCCACTGCTTTTATTGAATGAGAATGTTTAGCTTAGAGAGGATAAGTCTATGATTGGTCCGGCATTTTGTGCCTCACATCACCTTCTTCATTCTCGCATCCTGCCTGTCTCTTCTCCTCACAATGGCTTAGACTGTTAAATGCCAATGTGTGCTATGAGGGTGCATCCGTGACATTTTGTTGTGTTTAGGTAAATGAAAGACCATATTGATGATGAGAAGTTGATGAGATGCACAAGTCTTCAGTAGGAAATGACTGTTGCTGTTTCTGACTATTGCTGCCATGTCTGATAGTCTATGCCTACTCTGGCATTAAAGTCATCCAGAATTACAAGCTTGTCCTCTTTCAGCACATTAATGATGAGGGTCTCCAGGTCTTCATAAAATTTTTCTTTGACCTCATCAGGGCTCGTCATGGTGGGAGCATATACAAATGAAGATAGTGGCATAGTGTTTTCCTGCGAGTGGCAATCACATTGTCATGAGCCTGTTGTCTACTCCTTTGGGGAGGCAATACAAGCTTGTTGACTAGATAAATTTGGATTGCAAAACCTATGCCAGCTTCACAGCCTTCCCCTTCACTGAGCCCACTCCAGAAATACATCTATCCAGCTCTGACTTCTGTAAGCTCGTCTTCATTTGCCAGCCTAGTTTCACTCAGAGCTGTTATTTGAATGTGGTTCCTGCTGAGTTTTCTCACAATAAGAACTGTTCGTCTTTTGGGTCTACTGGATCTCATGTTGTCCATCAGCTTGTGCACATCTCATGTATTAATGGTGAGTAGGATCATTGTTGAAAAATTTTTGTACATTTTTTGTGTTTCAACTGTGAGGTAGGATCCCTGCCAGCCATGGTAAGCAGGCCAGAATTGGGTAAAGCAGACAATTTTTTGGGCCCCTTTTCTATCGCCTTCCTCATGACAGGAGGTGAGCAGTGTGATCCTTAAAAAAGCTGCTGAGACACCTGGGGGCTGTTGAATCCCACTGCTGCGTTGGTCCAGTAAGAAGATGACCGTATGCCCTGGGTCATCCGTGTGCAGGATTGTGATTACAGTCCCCAGTGTTTTCATACCCGCTGCTTCATCACTTGACTGTGGCTACAGGATTTTGAGATAGGTAAAAATGGCAAAGTGCTATGGGTGATATTGACCACAAATTGAATCTAAGTGAGGCAGAATGGCTCAAAGTCATCAGCCTCACTCTCTCTTCTAGAGTCATGGAAGTCCAGTGGCAAGATAAAAGTCAAGATGCCTGGTGATGACTTGGGGTGCAGTGGATGACCTTGGCATCTTTGATATCTGACCAAGCTCCAAGTGCTCCATACCACTTGCTTCCGCTGCCTTAATGGCTATTGGGACAAACTGCTCTCATCCACTCATTCTTTTGCGAGAAGCCTTCACGTGCTTGGAGTAGACACTCCCCTAACTCATCTGCAGATTTGAGGCCTGTTGGCTACACTCACCCTGGTTTAGCCTGTCTGCTGAGACAGTTTTACTGGGGTGTGGCCACTGTGAATGTTATGGCTTCTTGGAGCCGCAGGTGAGAGATAGGTGATGGATGGACACCAAAGGCAGATGAGAAGCACTGGAAAGGGCTCAGCAAACCTTCACATCAGAGGTGCTAGTCTTCCCTGAACACCTCCTACAACCCTTAAGTCTTCGCTGAGAATCTGAGCCAACCATTTGGGGTTAGCCTTAGTCATAGAAATACTCCGTCAGGAAATCTCCTTTGCTCTCTTAACAAGGAATCAATTGGCATATCTACACTCTCTGTGGGGAAATAATCACCAATGTGATTATTTTACTAGTTAGGCAGAGGACATAATTAATTCAAAGTAAAAGCATTAACAAAACACCATACTGAGAAAAGTAGTAATAGAACATTTTGCCAATAAACCTGGGGCATACTGTCATGCAATATACACATCACTAGTAGGAAAATTGGATACTCCTAGGACGGCTCTACACATAGGGAACATGTATGACCAGACCACATAAAGGAGTTGAACTAGATGACATCGGAGTCTCTTATGATACTGGTGAGGGGTGAGGGGGTAGGGGTAGGGAGGGAACCTCAGGCTGGCAAAGAGGCAACATCATGAAATGTACATAGCTCTACTTAGACAGTAGGGTAAATAAGAGGGAAGGAAGAAGGTGGAAAGTTTGGGGCAAGAAAAGCTGTCCCTACCCATTGATGCAATATGCAATATCAGTCAACAATCATTCACTTATTAAGCATCACCCATAGTCCACTGCATTTAGAAGGCATGAGGTGTCAGTATGCCTGGCTGCCGACATCTCCCAGTGATGTCATCACACTCCCCTCTCTGGGTCTGTTCTCATTGGTCTCATGATTTGAGGTCTTTCATGTTGCGAGGCTTCTTTCTATTTTTGGCTTGTGGCTTCAGCTGGAGTCTTCAGCTATAGTGCTACCTTTTCTCCATAAGAGGAAGAGAGGGGTCTGCCACCTCTCTTTTGTCTTTGAGCCCAGAGCCTTAAGTTTGAGCTCTTGTAGGGAGGCAGCCCCTTTCGACACCAAGTTTTAGCCATGTAAATCCCTTGTCTGTTGGTTTTCAGAGCCTTGACCGTGGTTTGCTTTTGCCTCAGAGAAGCCAAGCTCTTTTCAAACACAAGACATCTAGCCTGCTAAATAGCACATCATAGGCCTTAAGTTGGTCATTGAACCTCCCCCATCCTGCTCACCAAGGACATGGTTTCTGTCCCAAGCTTCAGTCTGACTTAGGGTTAGAACATCTTTGTGGCTCCAAATGCACTTGGGGAGGGTGCTGCTCGGCTGAGAAGCCCTATAGGAGTTGTGGGCTTTCAGGTGACCCGCTGTCTTTCAGCCTGTACAACCACAAAGGAAGGGGAAAGGCAAGGAATCAACAGCCTCAGGGAGCTTGTATCAAGCCTGCTCTTCACTCAATCTTTACATCTGAATTCTTGTCCTTACTCTGAATACTCAGCCCTGTGGCAAGCGCTGGGCTTTGAGTCCCCATGCTAGTGTAACAAGTAGAAGGGTGCATTTTTCTTAACCTTTTCTCCTCTTGGGGCAGGGACCATTCCATCTCTGACTGGGTCATTTTTGTTAGAAGAATCGGTATCAACTGAGCACACAACCATGACCCAGTCTCCCTTCTTCTGGTCCTTTTGGTTTCTCTCTTTTCAAATCACCGTGACCCTGTTGTCACATTGGGAATTCTAGGGAGTGGAGAGGCAGAACCAATTAATCTTGGAAACATCTACTCCACTCCTAAGGGGGGAAAAAAAGCATTCTATCACCACGGCAACCACTTTAGCTCCATCCTTCTCTCCACAAGATACTTTGAACCTCTGAGGCACAGTTTTCACAACCAGAGGTATGTTAGGTCCCGATGCCCTTCCAGATGTATGTGCAGAAGATGGGTGCGTATCAGCATAGGCACACAGAGTCCTTGCAAGGAGAGGTCTGAGACCATAAAGATCTGGCTGCATTACATAGGTCTGAGAGCTTCTGCGGCCCCATTGGTCTACCTGTCCAGAACAGTGTAATATCTGTCTCTGAGTCCCTGTTGAAGTGAACTGCAGAGAGATTCTGAGGCCTTTGGGCATCCTCTGAATGAATTGGAGCCTTTGGGGGGCAGTACCAGAATGTGAAACTATTTTCATTGTCTCCCAGCATTGTGAGGGGCTTAGCTAAAGTGTCTTCTGAAGCAGGCCTCTAGCTTCTATGGGCCTCAGTTTCCTCATCTGTAAAATGACTGGTTGAACTCAATAGCCTGTAAGATTCTTTCTGGCTTAAAATCTATGACCCTTTGCAAGTACCTGTTTTTGCCCCAAGGCCCTTATTTTTAAATCTTACTAATGCCTTGTTTTTTACATCGCAATGATTTCTGGGACTACTCCTTTTGTCCTACTCCCCTCCAAACTGAACCCTCCTTTGCAACAAAGAAAAATAGTTAAGCAAAGACACCTGAAAGAGTGACCACATCTAGCAGTGTATCCAACATTCTGCCCAGTAGTCCCCCACCTCACTGCCATGAGGAAAGAGATATACTCATTTGCATCTGTTCTGTATCTGTCCTCTTGGGCCATTATTAGTTTTCCAGCTGCTCAGAGTTTGACTTCCTTCGAATGATCTTTTCAGTTAAATTTTTCACAATCATTATACATATTATTCCTTTCATTCTGCTCATTTCACTTTACATCAATTCATCCAAATCTTCCCATGTTCTCCTGAATTCTTCAGGGCTATCATTACTTAAAGCACAATAATCTTCCACTACAACACTCATACGAAAGGCTGTGTGGGGACAATGGACAGTGAGCCAGCTATGGAGCCTGGAAGACCTGGGTTCAAGTCCCACCTCTGACCCTTACTAACTATGGCAAGTCCTTACGCTCTTAGGACCCCACACAGCTCTCTCAGACTAAGTTGCAGAGGGCATGATGGACCTACATTGGTCCAGGGACTTTTCTCTTCTGAGAGATGTTAAAGCACAGGTCCCCAGATCCCTACGTTCATGTGGCCACATTTCATTTCCCTATTCCCCAATCAATGGGCACCCACTTTGCTTCCAGGCTTTGCTACCACAAAGAAGGATGCTATGAAAATATGGATTCCTCCTAGATATTCATCTCTGTCTTTGACATCCTTGGGGTATATGTCCCTATGGAATGCAATCTTCTTGAGAGAAGGGACTCTCATTTTTGCCTTTGTATTTCCGGCATGAAACACTGAATCTGGCACACAGTAGGTACTTAATAAAGGCTTGTTGAATGATCTATTGGTAGCAGGATCACAGGATCAAAAAGAATGGATAATTTGATCACCTCCCCACCCCCATCACTTTTCACCTCCACCTTTCATTCATGTTCACCCTGTCCTGCAAATAGAGCATGGTGTTACCCTCTTGCCAAACTCTGGGTTATTGGAAACCACTTTCCTTGAGCCCACCCTACCATCATCCCTGTGTCCCAGTGGATTACTTGTGAGCACTCTTAGCTCCAGTGATGGGCAATACTCCTCTCTACTTTGGCATCTCTTGTCCAACTTTAGACTGCCACCTGCTCTGGAGTCAATGGCTGATACCATGCCCTTAATTTGCTGGGTTCTGCCCCAAAGATATTTCACTGACCTCTTCTCCTGATGTTCCATAGTATTGTGAGGGTGATTTTGGTTTCCTACAGGTCATACCAGTGGGGTCCAAGCTCCTCAGGTCTTACCAAGCTAGAAAGACTATAATGAGCCTGGCAATGAAAAAATGAGTAAAAAGAGTATTTATTAAATACTTAATATATGTCCAACATTGTGCTAAGGGCTGGGGATCCAATTATTAGTGGGACAGCACCTGACTTTAGGGAACTTGGAGTTGGGGTCAGGGGAACACAATCTGAGACCATCTGCCAAGTTATAGAAGGGATGCTGGCTATATTAGTGAAGAGACACTAATGAACTCATGGATCTTGGAACTATTAAATTGTTGAACTATTTCAAGAGTCTTCAGTTCCATAAAAGATTTCATAGTATCAGAGGTTCATAGTGTATCCTCTCTCAAAAGCTTCCAGGAATTAAGAGAAAATGCCCTGTGGGAGGGAGGGGTGGTTCTACTATAGTGACTGCAGTAGATTGGAGTGGAGAAGATTAGCCTGCCCAGACAATGAAGGAAAGTCCATTACCACTGGCTTGTGGTTTGTTCAAAGTGCTGCCCTCTGGTGTCCATCTGCCCGCAGTGCAATCTTATCTCCTTCAAACTCTCCAGTCTCTGATCTGCCCATCAAAATCTGTGCAACCCCAAGATCTCATCTCCTCTTGATGCAAACTCATGCCATGATAGTCAACCCCCTTCCTCCTGGAGCTTTCTTATTAGTCCTTGGAAGCTTGAGGGAGGGACAACAATTGTATCACAGATTTAGAGGTGGGAAGGATGTCAGAGGTTATGTTAGGAATGAGGAAACTGAGGATGAGACAACTGAAGTGACTTGCCCAAAGTCATAAGGTGGTAAGAGGCAACTCCTATCTTGTCACAATAAATGGATCCATTGTACCTTGCCTGAATGAACAAAAAAGCATTTATTAAGCACCTACATGGTGCCAGATATGGGGGGACACAAGTACAAAATTGAGATGGTCCCTGCCTTCAAGGAGCTTAAATTTGGATAGGCAGAGACAATACAAATGGGTGGCAAGGGCAAGAGTTTGGGGTCTTGGGAAGCAGAGCCAGTGAGTGGAGCCATAGGGCAGTCAACTGTCCTGGCTTTTCCAGAAACAGTTGGCAGTATTGGTTTGATTAGGAAGCTAGTGGGGTGGGTGGGGAGATGGAGGGGCTTGTGCAGTGATAGGGGGAATGGCAATGTGACCAGGTGGATAGATGAATTCTCAGTCGTTTCCACATAGTAGAACAATCTCCCATTGGCACTAATTATTTCTCATGCTGGAAACCTCTCCTTTTTCACCTCTACCTCATAGAATGCATCTCTTCCTTCAAAAGTCAGTTGATGCACCACCTTCTACATCAGGGGCTCTTAGATTTCAGGGAATTCAGGAATGTGTGTGAGAAATAAATGACATCTTTATTTTTCTTAACCTCTAAGAGAAATGGAACATTTCCTTCAGTTTTTGAGAAACACCACTCTCAGAAAAGGGCCCTCGACTTCACCAGTCCATCAAAGGGGTCCACGGCAAAAAGGTGACAGAACTCTGTTCACCTGAAATCTTTCCTAATTCCTTCAGTTGGCAGTGGCCTCCCTCTCAAACATTTAACTACTTCTATCTATTTGTATTTATTCTTGATATATTTATTCGGTTTCTACTTATGTAACCAGGCTTCCGGAAGAGCCTGGGGCATTTTGTGTACTGCTATACATGTGGAATGAGACATGATTGGATTGGCAGATGGAATGCTGAGTGGGAGGAGGTGCTGTGTACTGTGGAAGGGCCAGAGAGACACATGTGGGAAGAGATACGTGTAGTTTCAGAGGCTCTTTGAGAGAGACACTTGGAGTGGAGTGCCGAAGATATGTGGAGGGTGGGGGTGCGGGAGGTGGTGCTGGAGCCAGCTCGAATTGGCTTGAGAGAACTGACTGTTAAAATTTCAGAGTATTTAACTTCTAGGGCTTGATTTATTATTTTGTTGATTGCCTAGACTTAAGAAAGTTTAAACTTAAAAATGTGTTCCGTATACATCCTCCCCTTCCCGCAGCCGGTTGTTAAACATTTACCAGCATATCCTTGTATGTAGGAGAGGCCAGCTCCTCAATATGTCTCTGACTTCTAGCTTGCCTCTCTAGAGATCATTAGAATAGACCTCCCTTGGAGAGATCAGGTCCTTTCTTGCTTTAAGCTGAGATATTATCTTGCTCTCAAAGGAAGAGCTCATTCATTCCTGTGTATTTTCTGATATATTCTCATTTTTAGAACTTGTCTAATTTCTATTTGATGTTTTGCTTGGATAAAGGGGTTTTCTAGCTATTCACGAGAAATAATGATCTTCTGTGTCATCAGCATTTGATGAGAAGGAGCTAAGCTGGTGAAGATACAGGCTATGCTCCTTAAGAGCCCCTAGACAGAAATATTTGAAGGGGCAAGTAAATAAAATTCTAACTCAATATGCTTCTTAGAGTCCAGAGAAAAGAGTGCTCAGCCTTGTGATATTCCCAAGGTCTACTCACCCTTCACCTTCCCCTCCCCCAATCCTCAAGCTATCTTGCAGTCAAGTATGGACACTGCCCTTGGCTTTTGTCCTCTCTGCAGAGGGAGGCCAGACCTCAGAAAGTATCTATCCACACATGTGAACATACCTTACACTCACCTTTCTTATACTTATATATGTACTTGTTGTCTTTCCCATTAGAATGTGAATTTCCAATGAGTAGGGATTGTTTCATTCATTGTATTTTTATTGCTAGGACTTAGTACAATGTCTGACACATAGTAAGTTCTTAATAAGTACTTGTTGATTGATTGAGGTGAATCAGTGGTCTAGACCTGGCTGGTTAAGTGAATTTTCATTCACTCATCAATCAGGACAGCTCAATATCTGAATGAAGTTCCAGAGTGAAGTGGATTAACTCCCCTATGACCTCTGGAGGTCTGATTCAAAAGGTGCTCCTTTAGTTGGGCAGAGGGTATCTCGTTTGCCATGGTAGTGACCAAAGAAAGCCCTTCTCTCACTTTGTTCTGTGTTCCCATTTCTGCCAGGCCATGAACACCACCCAAGACCATTTCACCATCCATACTCCATCATTTCAATAAACGCCTTTGTTTTGAGCTAACAGTATCACCCGGCTTACTGTTGAAGGAAAAAATCCATTATGGGGGCTCATGACCTGTGGTTTTAGTGATTTTCCAAAGACTACCTTGAACTTGAGGTAGCCAACTCTTAAGAATAGCCAACTGAGAGAGCAGGCCATAGAGAGTAGTAACGAAACATTCCTCCCACAACCTTTGGCACAATCTTACACAAATGCACACGATGACAGTGAGTAGAGTAGACCAAGAGTTGAGTCACACATTTGGGGAACACATACAGCCAAAGCAACACACAAACCATGCTGTAAGGCCTTGATGTCCCTTCTCTTCCCAGAATGTCCTCTTGCTCCCTTCTCTTCCCTTAGTGCAGTGTCTTTGCTAGGTAGGTCACTCAATTAGACTGTCTGGGACTCCTCCTCTTAACTTATCTAAGTGGATAGAATGGTGGCCCTAGGGTCAAGAAGATCTGAGTTCAAATCCAGCCTCAGACACTTACTGTCTGAGCCTGGGCAAGTCACTTAACCTCTATCTGCCTCAGTTTTCTCAACAATAAAATGGGGATAATAATAGAACCTTCCCAGTAGGGTTGTTGTGAGGATCAAAGAAGATATTTGTAAAGTGCTTAGCACATAGTAGGCACTATTTAATAGCTTGTTCCCTTCTCCTTTCCTTTGTTCTCCGTACCTCAACTCCCAACAGCCAAGGTCAACTTTGTTGACTCTACAGCTAGACTGTCTGGGCCTGTTCTGTGTTGGGCATGATATCTCTCTCTAAGCAAGTTATTTGTCTATAAGATGCCATGGTTGGGTGGGAGAGGGGGAGGGGAGAAGAGGAGAGGGAAATCCCTTCCCCACTTCTCCACTGCTCAAACTCACATTGCTCAGAGCTATCTCCCAGCACAGCTGTCTCCTTAGAGAGAGTGTCTCGATTTTCAAAGGCTCCTGAAGATGTGGCTGATCCTTTAGCCGGGTAATGGCCACATATTGTAATTCCCTTAGGAAGCTGATTGAAGAACATCTTCATTCCTACTAAAGGAGAAATACAGTGTTAAGGATTCCTTATACTTCATTTAAGACCTGGGTGCCTGTCTCTGTTACCTACCTCTGTTACAACCTGTAATTTCATCAAGTGAGCTGAGCTCAGCTGAGCAGAGGTCCCTTGATCAATGCCCCCACCACACACACACACACACACACACACACACTACAATTATTATTCTTACCTCCTTCTATTTTTTGATAGCGTTCAGATTGAAACAAATGGCCCTGGGACAAATTGCTATCATGCTGACTCTTGCCCAGGAGGATAAAGTGACTGTTTTTTGTAATTGAATAAAAGTATGGGGTTGTAAGTTCATCCTCAGTAGGTCCATTGAAAGCATCTCTGGAACAACTCCAGGAGCTGACAGGATGACAGGGATGATGATCCTTCATCCTGTTTCCTTTCTAGGATTATGTTGTGAAAGCTTCTCTTGCCATCTTAAGGAGAAGGTCCAGGCCAGCCATGTCTTCCTTCCTCTCTGAGCTGCTCTCTATCAGACTCTCTGTTGGACATTCTCTACCATGCTATAGAAACCTCCTCACCCTGGAAGCTTCCTCCATCCCAGGACTACCTCTCACATTGGAAATACCCTCTCCCTCTGTTTGGTTCCTCCAAGAGCTGCTATTTGAATGAGGATGTCCATGCCAATCATGACTTTATTCTTCAACAGGCTGCACACCTGGCTCTTCAAACTTTCTCTCCTGTGCCTCCTGGGTACCTTCCCCTACCTCCCCTTCAGCTTATTTGCATGTGTTGTCTTCTCCCATTAGAATAGAAGCTCTTTGAGGGCAAGGATCTGGCTTCCTGCTTATATTTGTATTCCCAGAGTCAGGGGAGGAAGGAGAGAAAAATCCCCTCCCCTCTGTCCCCCACTGCTCAAGTAGGTAGAGCTCAGAGCTGTCTCTCAACACAGCTGACTTCTTAGAGATTGTGTCTTGCATTTTAATGGCTCCCAGGGGATGTGGTTTAGCACAGTGCTTGGCACACAGCAAGCACTTAATAAATGCTTGTTGACTTCGCATAGTTTTGAGATTATGAGTTTTTAGTATGGTGCCATATCTATTAAAACATTATTCTTGAATTTTTATGGCTCAGTGTTATATCCAGTCGATTGCAGGAAAGAGTTCTGCCCTTGAGAAGGCTATGGTTCTACTACAATTTATTTGTTGAATTCTCAAAGATGCTTTGGGGTCTGTTTTTTGGTAGTAAGGAGATTTGTTATGTTCTCGGGTATGGAAGACCGTGAGCTTCTGGCTCATAATTCTGGATTGTCTTCTTGGGCATTCAGGGAGTACTACATTTTAGCAACCTGTAGTGATGGGCAGGGGTTTCTATCATTCCCTTGAATAATCTGCATCAACCAACAAATCCTGGCAAAGGGACAATCCTTAAGTCCTGCCTCCTTAAGGGTAATTTTCCCAGGCAATGACTGGATCGTGAATTGCTCTCATAAAACTCTCCCTTTGAGTAAACAAATCCATAAGCCAAGAAATTTGTTCACTTCTTTGTCAGCATATTGTTGGTCAAATTTATACGGATGATTAGTTGTTATTATTACTAAATAAAGACATTATCATCATAATAACTCCCATTCCTATCCGACTTTAAAGATAACAAAGCATTTAACATATTTTACCAATGAGAAAGCAAAGACTTGGGCAAAGTACAAAATGGCGACATTGAGGTAAGACTAAACCCTTTCTTGATTCCAAGTCTAGCAAATGAAAATATGAGATACTCAAATTAGCAGAACATGAAGGAGAGATGGTAAGCAACTCAACATAGAAAATACAATTAAACAAGCCAGAAGAGAGCTAGCTACTTTTCATAGCTAACAGCATGAATAATTTTTTTTAAACCAAATGATCAGAACAAGAGATGCAGAAGAGCAGATAGGACAGAGAACAGTTCAAATAGTCACTAAGACCTGGGCTCCCAACTTGCCTCTGACTCTTACTGGCTGAGTGATCCTGGACAAGTTATTTAATCACTAAGTGCCCCAAGCCACTTTGGAAGGTTCTAAGTATCTGAAGACATGCCCTTATCTGCATTATCGAAGGATTTCCTCACTGGGAATTGCCTATACCAATGTAGGATAAAAAAAAAGGGAGGAAGCATAAAAAAAAACAAAAACCCTGGTCCAGATGGTCAGCTCTGTGAGATGTTCTAAAATGAATTAATATTACGCTACACAAATTATTCTTGAATGCTTAGAGAGAAAACTGTACCAAGATCCTTTTCTGAGACAAATGTGGTCCTAATGCCTAAACTAGGGAAGGATAAGGCAAAAAAAGATAATCATAGAACAATGTCACTAATGAACTTCAGTGCAAAATTTAAAAATTAATCCTAGCAAAAAAGACTACAGAGATATATTTTTTAAAATTACTAAATTGGATTTAGCCAGAGAGGTGCAAGGATTGTTCAAGCTAGGAAAACAATTAACATCATTAATGATATTAAAACCAAAATATCCCAAACCACATGATTAAATCAACAGATACAGAAAAAGCCTACTAGATTCATTTATGCAAAAAAGCTTTAAAAAGTATAATTATAATATGAAATAAGACTAAGATGATAGGTTTGAGCTTGATTGAGTAGGGCATAGAATACCAGGTTAAAAATCTGACTCCATAGCAGGTGATAGGGAGCCACAGAAGCTAGGATTAATATGGGCAGATCTGTGCATTAGGAAAATTCATCTGGCGGTGGAGGATTGGAGAAGGGTGAGGCTGGAGGCAAAGAGATCTGATGGGAGGCTAACTTCAGAGAAAGGAAATGAAAGTCTGAGATAGAGTGGTGGTACTGGGAATGCAAACTAGGGAATAGGTAGGTGCAAGTCATCTTGCAGAGATAGAAATGATGGGACTTAGTAATTTATTGCTGCAATCACAGAAGAAACGTGGGGAAGAACATCATTCACTCTGAGAGCTTTTGGCCTGAGACAATAGTGGTACCATTGATAGAGAGAAGGAAATGACAAGTTACATGTGGAGTTTGAGATGTAGGGGGATTATCTAAGTAAAGATACCCAGCAGGTAGTTGGAGAGGTGGGTCTGGTTTTGAGTGAGAAGTCTGGGCTGATGCTTTATTAGCCCAAGCACTTTCGTGGGGGTCAATGCCCTTTTACCCCAACATGGGCTAAATTCTGATTTTCCTAAGGTAACTTTGGTCAGAGTACAAGCCTGAGAAAGGGACTTATGAAAAGCCTGTAAGATTGAACCTGATCGGTATATACTCAGAAATGGACACTAGATCTGGAGATGGTGTGTGTGTGTGTGTGTGGTTTGAATCTCAACTCTGTCACTTACTAGCTGTGTGACCATGAGCAAGTCATTGTCCCCGTGGCTGGGTGCTTTTATCTGTACAGTGAAGGGTGTGAGTAAGGTTCGTTATAGCTCTCACATTTTAGAAATTAGTCACTCTCCAAATGCTCTCTCAGCAAAAGAGGTAGGGGCGGGGAGCGGGGGGTGCGTAGAGAAGTCACACGTCTTTCCCATCTTCCCCAGCTCCACACACCAGGGGAAGCCTGCTAAACTGATTAACCAAGCCATCAGAGAAGGTTGACGGCACTGAGCCCTCAGGCCTGGAGGGGATTGCTGAAACCGAATTTTGGGCAAATGAGAAAAGAAATTAAACTGAGCTCAGGTAGGGGGCTTTAAGTTCATGCTCCCCTGACTGAGGGAGTAGGGGATGGGGGAGGGGTAGCTTCTAAAAGAGAAAGAGCCAAGAATAGAAATTGAGACCGCCAGGCTGCTGTCTAGTCACCTGTCCAGTCCTGCCCAGTGGGTTTATGAGGTTACTCAGGCAAAATTATGGAACATTTCCTGCTTCTGCACCAGAAAGAGTCTCGGCGGACTAGATGGGGCAGTGGAAAGATTGGGAGTCTGGATTGGGGTGGGGGAGTCAGAGGACTTGGAATCAGATCCTTGTTAGTTCTACATACTGACACTGTGACTTTGGGCAAGTCACTCCATTGCTCTGGGCCTCAGTTCCCTCATCTGTAAAATGGGGATGACTATACATGCACTCCATGGGCTTGCTCTTTGCAAGCTGTCAGATGCTATAGAGCTGTGAGTTACTATGTAGGTGCCCTGAGGAGGGTCTGGATCTGATCCAGACTGGCCCCTTTTCCCCACATGTTCTCCCCACAGGAGAATCTTTGGAATGAAACTGCTCGGAGTTTCTCCTCATTCCCTTTATCCATGGAAGTCCTGCTGAGTGCTACTTGGTCACTTCCCTTTCCTCCCTCTCATATGAATGTCCATCTGAGTTTTCCAGCAATCTTTCCTGCCACCAAGAGCCAGTCTGGATGTGACGATGGCTCGATCCTGCCGTCCTCACACCTGGAGTTGAGTCAGTTTCCAGACAGTCTATTTTTTTCATTCATCTTCCTCTGAGTAGATTTTTCTCTTCATGAGAAATCTTTTTCCAGGAAATATTTAACTGGTCCCATACCTCTCACATCTCCTGGCTCCTGATTTGCCTAAGGGTTGCTATTCTTGGTGGGCACCCATAGTCTGGTCTATATAAGTCTCACTAATTGTTCCTTTACTTCCAATCAGCATTTATAAAGCACCCAATCTATGCCAGGCGCTCATGATACAAAGAGAAACAATCACAAAAACCTTGCTCCCAAGGAGCCTACATTGAATGGGGGCGGGGGGACGACATGTATACAGCAACATGTATACAGATAGATAAATACAAAAATAAGAAAACAGAAAATGATGTAGCATCCCTCCAGGCTCACTTCCCCAACCTGCACTCACAATAGCAGACCAGATCTACAGAGATGTGACTCACTATTTCCCCCCTCAGGATTCTAGGGGCTAACTGAGGGATTGAAGTTTCTAGTACCATTGATCACAAGTCCTCACTGGTGTTCCCCATTATCAGTTAGAACCAGCTGAGCTCCATCACCTTTTATCAAAGCACACTTACTAAGGCTGTATAACAAGAAAAATTGTTACAACATTCCCCCCACCACACACCCCAATTCAGGGGTGCAGCTGCCTCCTGCACACTCCAAGTCCCTGGGGAGAGCAGGCTCAAATGTAAAGCACCAAGCCAGTTCCATCTCTGGATCCTTGATCGCCTAAGACCAGGGAAGAACAAACACAGAAGGAGCCATGTGCTCACAGACACATGGTGGCCAGATGGAAGAGAGGGAAGCTTCCTCTTCCCCTACTCAGAGGCACAAGACAGACACCAGGAAGGGAAACAAGTGGAAGACAGGCGGGTTATGGCTTTTGTATGCAAAATCAGTTGGAGCTCAGAGCCCCCTGAGAGCAGTCCTGGCTCCTCTGCCAATGAGGAGACTTTTCTTCATCATTTAGCACCAATCCTTCAGGCATCCATGGCTGGAAAAAATGTTCCCTCTATTTTCCATGGGGTCACTCAGACTGGAACCAAGCAGAGAAATAGCTACATGTGCTATAGGGACTGGGACCTCGTTGGCCAACCCCCCATTACACTAAACAAGTGTCTGGGCCAGGGGGCAGGAAGCTCAGGCACCAGAAAGTGGGGAACTCAGGAACCTTCCTGTAGGAGGTGACATCTGAACTGCATGTGACTTAGGCAAGGAATCTAGTGGAAAGTTTCCAGGTTCTCACCCTTCCCTTTTGTTCTCATAGCTGTAGCCCTAGCCTAAACCTTACTTGTGTATCACCTAGGCTATTGGAAGGCTGTCATCCCTTGCCAATCTGGTAGCTAGGTGGAACTAGAGTGGATATCTAGGTGGATAGAGTGCTGGGCCTGGACCCTGGAAGACCTGAATTCAAACCCAGCCTCAGGCATTTAGTAGTTGTTTGACTCTGGACAAAACTCCTCAATTATAAAATAGGGATCATAATAGCATCTATCTCCCAGGGCAATTTTGAAGATTAAATGAGGTAATAGATATAAAGTGCTTAGCATAGTACAAGCGGAAGCACTGGAGTCAGGAGGACCTCAGTTCAAATCCAGCCTCAGACACTTACTAGCTATGAGACCCTGGGCAAGTCACTTACTCCTGTTTGCCTCAATTTCCTCCTCTGTAAAATGAGCTGGATAAGGAAATGGCAAACAATTCCAGTATCTCTGCTATGAAAACCTCAAATGGAGTCATGGAGAGTCAGATACAACTGAAAAATGACATCAACATAGCACAGTACGTGACACACAGCAGTGAGAAAGGAATTCGTAATTTTCAAATTAATCAATATGCTATATGGAATGAATACACTAATGTAGTTTTCTCAAGAGCTGCCTCTGGCTTAGGAGTCAGAGCTCACAATGCAGCTTAAAATGATTAATCAAGACTCTGAAAAGGCCCACAATCACTGGACCTTAAGTGAAGCGGATCAAAGACTGTGGAACCTGTTGCATTCACAGAAGTCGGGTTCTGTACTTTAGGGGAGGTGGGCACAATCCCAGAGGCTTGGCTCCAGAATTCTTGTATTGTGGGACTTAGGGGTTTCTTGTGGGAAACCACTGATTGTTTATAATCCAACTTCCCACCTCCTTCCCCAGTTGTGATTTAAGTGTATAACCTGTGCTTTTACTTCAGCAAAGAGAACATTCCTCACTCTGAAATTAATTAATTAAATGACTACCTGATTGCTGGTACTTTGTCTCTGGCCTGCTGCTTTGTCATTCTCAGGTTAGAGACTGGCTCAGTAAAATCCAGTTAACAATAAGCACTATATAAATGCTTATTTCCTCCTCTCTCCCTAATCTTAGGTACAACAACAGACATCCTGGCTCTCCAAGGCATATTTGAGTCAAGTCACATCCCTCTCCCACTCCACATCTCCCACTCCTTCTCAGAGTCCTGCAGGGGCTCTTGACTGTATTGTATTCTTTAACAGAAAATCTGGTCACGGACATTAGGTCTTCCAACTAATCCTTCACAGAATCATAGAATCTCATAGATGAGTCAAGAGCCTATCTAGATCAACCCAAACCTGAACAAGAATCCCCATCCCCACACCAACCTTGTTGTTGAGGGGAAACTTAACATTTCCTGGGGCAGTCCATTCCACTCTTGGACAGTTCTGATGAGGGAGAAGCTTTACTTTTTATCAAACCCAGATTGCTTTTTGGAGTGGCCCCCCACCCCTTCTTCATTGCTCCTGGTTCACCTCTCTGCAGCCAAAGAAAGCAAGACTACTTCCTCCATATTACAGCCTTCCAAACACTTGAAGACAGCTCTCCTGTCCCCCATCATATATGTTCACAGATAACTAAACACAGAACATGTGCACGATAAATGCAAAGTGATGATGGGGTCACTAACAACTGGAGGGGTCAGGGGAGGTGGCATAGGGGCTGAGTCTTGAAGGATTCAAGAGATGGAGGTTTAGAAAGAGCACACCCCAAGCATGGGACAGCCTGGGTCCAGGAACAATGATGGGAGATGGAATGCCTGATGTAGGAAACATCCATTAGTTCTGTTGGCTTGAAATGTAGAGTGTGTGAAGGAGAGTTGTGTGCAATAAACCTCAGTAGGCTGGAAACAAATTGGGAAGGACTTTAAATGGGAAATAGAGCAGTTCATATATTTTCTCAGAGACAATTGGGAGCCATAGGAGCTTCCTGAGACCAGGAGTGACATGGTCAGAACTGTAGTTTAGGAATACCAACTTGGTAGCTGTGTGGAAGAGGAAAGAGAGGAAGAGATTTCAGGCAGGGAGAACAATTAGGATCCTACTGCAACAATCCAAGGTGAAAGGGGCTGAAGACCTGAACAAGGGTGGTGGATGTGTAGGCAGAGAGAAGAGGACAAATGTGAGAGATGTTGTGGGGGAAGAATTGAGACCAGGCAACTGATGGGATGTGGAGATGAGTGGGAATGTGGAGGGGAGAGTGATTTCCAGAAGGCAAACTTAGGTGACTGGACATGGAGAGATGGCCTCTATATCAAGGGAGAAGGGATTCACTAGGATGAAATCTTGTGTTCTTGGAGTTTGGAAACAAATGTATACTGGGAATAGAACACGGTAGTGGAGGCTATGAAGGAAAAACAGAGGAGCTTATGGAAGTTGAAAGGGGCATAACTGCATGGACTACAACCACTAGGAACAACAGATTCAACATGGAAGTAATGATAAGAATAATAACAATAACAACAACAATAACAATAACAATAACAGCTAGCATTATATAGATCTTTAAGGGTTGAAAAATACTTTCTAATATTATCTCATTTCATCTTCACAACAATCCTGGAAGGTAAGGAGCTATTATTATCTCCATTTTACAGGAAACCAAGGTAAAGGGAGGTCGAGTGACTTGACCCAGGGCCACACAG
This sequence comes from Vombatus ursinus, assembly GCF_900497805.2. Taxonomy (NCBI): domain Eukaryota; kingdom Metazoa; phylum Chordata; class Mammalia; order Diprotodontia; family Vombatidae; genus Vombatus; species Vombatus ursinus. The sequence continues at coordinate 4,653,302 of NW_020954586.1, read as the reverse complement.
GTAGTAAGTGTCTTAGGAAATCAGGTCTTCCTAACTCCAAGTCTAGGCCTCTTACCCACTATACCACTCAGCTGCTTCTACAAGCAGCAATAACTTAAAATAAGGGTGATCTGAGAGAGAGAGTGGGCAGAGAATAAGGGTCACTTAATTGACTGGACTAATATATGGCAAAAATCTAGGAATGTTTCCTGCAAGAGGTAAGACATTGGTTGGGAAGCAGTATAACAAGTGTGTGGTTTCTGTAAAGGATAGAGTTCTAGGTAAAAGGTCATGTGCAAATTCAAGTGTAATGATTAGAGAGGGAAAGGGCAAAGTTTGCAGAGAGAGGCAAATAAGCTTATCTGACCAGGAACAAAGGCTGAAGAGCAGAAATGGAAGCAGAAGATTGTCTAGTTGAGTTTCTTAACACCTGGCATGGAAGCCCTCCAGCCATCTGGAGAAGACAATGGACTCCTTCTCAGGTAGATTTTTTTATGTCGCAGTGATCTTTATTTAACAGTTTAAACTCTCTAAAACAATCAAAGAAAATGATACACAAATACGAACTACAAGTATTTATATTTGTAAGATCTCAAGTGCTTGAAGCAACTTCAAAGATCATTTAAGTCTTAGCCCTTGGTCCCTAGAAGTGGCTACAGCAGAACACTTCAAGGTAGGCGACCTAGTGGATGCACATGGCTGAGTGTGACTCCTCACTTGGGTGCTTACTAGTAGGTTGGCCCTAGGCAAGTCTCTGAACTGCACCTCAATTTCCTCATCTGTAAAATGAGGTTGTTCAAGCCCCACCCAGCTCTAAATCTAAGAGTCATCAAGAGCTGTTTCCTCTGCTCTCATCTAAGAACTTAGAAGTCTCATTGTTTGCCTTGAGAGTAAGAAGCTTACTGTCAAGAACTCTTCTTGGATCATTCACTGTCACATTTCTCCAAATCAGTCCTTCCTCCCCTTCCCTCAATAATCTTTCCTCTTCTCAATCAATCAACAGGCATTCTGGAATCCATGCCACCTTGGGCCCTTCTTTCTTGTTCTCCTCTATCTATGCATCAGAACCATGTTTTTAAATGCTCGGGATTACAAAGGAAATCCATTATGCTGAAACATAATTATCAAAAAAACTTAAACAAGTTCACAGACCCCTCAGGTTAAGAATTCCTGGTCTAGTCCAACCCCTTTATCTTGCAGAAGGGGAAACTGAGGGTCAGAAGGGGGAAGCAAGGGCAGTAAAGCAGGGTACAATAAGATATTTGGGCTTTGTTGGCACAGGAAGGGAGGGGAGAAGTCAGAGAGAACTTTGCCTGAAAGAAATTTGGCATTTGGGTCCAGTAGGTGATAGTGAGTCGAGAAGGTGAAAATAGCACAGGCAAGAAAATGAATGGGATCTTGGGAGCACCTGGAAAGGGTTAGCCTCCACCTGGTGCTGGTGCTATGTAGGTAAGAATCAGACAGTCCTTGCCATCAAGAAACTGCCCTTTTTTTGGGAGGGGGGAATAATATATGCGAAGAAAAGTAAATGCAAAGTAAGTGCAGGGTGGCAGTGGGCAGTGCTATGTGAGATAAGCTGGGTACAAGGAAGTAGCCAGAGCTTGAGCTCCTGAGGCAAGGGGCGGTGCCACGCGGGAGTGGGACGGCAGAGGACTGAGTTCCCTTTGCTTAGTCCCCTCCCTATATGCAACATCATCCCCAGACGCCTCTTGTGACCTTCCTGACTTCCTGGGTCCCTTTGTGCAGCACTCACCCAGACCCCTCCTCCCAGTATCTGAGTCTGACTTCCTAGGTCACGTACTCTGTCTATGCGCTAATCCCAGATGCCTCCTCCCTGTATCCAGTCCTAGCCTCCTACGACACTCCCTCCCCCTTGGTATGCTAAACTCAGACAGCCCCTTCCAGTATCTGACCCTACAATCATTGGCTAGTAAGCGGGCTGGGGAGGAGGGGCTAGGTAGGTATTTAGGAACAAGCGTGGTCAGATCACACGCTCTCTCTCCTGGCTCCTGTTCTGTTGCTCTGGCCTTGCTGCTTGGGCTTGCTATGATGGCTTGCTGTGATGGCTTCTGAATAAAGCTCTGGTGTTGGTGCCTCCCGATGGCTCGTCTCTGTGTGTTTATCCGGCTGAGTACCGAAGACTCGGAAGTGAGTATGACTCTGGTAGCCTGCTCCTTATAGGAGGAGAGGGTACCGGCGCGCGGCCGGCAGAAGGTCAGCAGGCGGCCAGTACAAAGAACAACAAATACAGATTAACAACAACAAAAATATTGTCTAGCATTGATAGAATGCTTTAAAATCTGCCAAGCTCTCTACACGTTATCCCATTTGATCCTCACAACAACCAGGGGAGGTAGATGCTCTTATTATCCTGTTTTATGGTTGGGGAAACTGAGGCAAACAGAGGGTAAGTGATTGTCTAGGGTCACACAGCTGCATAGTGACGGAATCAGGATCTGAACTCAGGGTCACTTTGATTCCAAGTCCCACACTCTGTCCACTGTAACGTTTAGCTGCCTGTCTGAGGCAAAAATAAATCCAATGGAGATTGTCCTTTTGTTGGTGATATTTTTGCTTTTCTACAATGTAGAATTTTAGGGGAAGGGGCATTTGAGTTGAGTTTTGAAGGGAGAGGGATTCAGTCTGGTGGAGTCAAGTGGAGAGTGCCTTGTAAGCAGGAAGGATGGTGAATGGGGAATAGCCAACAGGTCAATCGGTTTGTAGTGGGGGATAAAGAATTGGGAGAAGAAAGAGATGGGTTAAAAAGTAAGAAGTGGAGGAGAAAGAAAGGGAGAAATGAGACAGAAGAGAAAGAAGGGACTGGAAAGGAGAGAAAGAAGAGCCCAAATGGCAGAACCCTAAGTCTTTCCTTGGATTTGTGAGGAGGTGGTGACAGCCGGTATTTGGGTAACTGGTTCTGGGGTCTCGGGGCTGGGGCTGCCTGATGGGGGTGGTCAAGTGCCCAAGCCCCCAGTGCTTCAGAGGTGCTTCTTATGAGTGGGCCCCTGCCTCAGATTCTTATAATTTAGCCGATAGCTCGCTAATGTTCAGACTCCTTAAGAATCTGCCCAATATGACGATAAACCTTGTCTTTGGCTGAAAGAAGGCTTGTGCTGAATTCTTTCAGGCAGCACCCATGTGTTTTGATTTTGGGGTCCCAGCACCTTTAAACCCCTGAACCTCAACATTTTGGTGACCCGTACAGGGAAACTGCCTAACCCCAAGTTCTTCTCCAGTCAAGACTGGAAGGTATGTAAGCCTCCCCCACCTCCTTTCTTGCTCTGCGGTTGGGGTCACTCTCCAAGGACCAAGGCTTGGAGGTGTTTTATGGGCAGACAGTTATGAAGCTGTCTTACACTCGGCCTGACACTCTCAGGCTCTAGGTCCACTGGATCAATTCGAGGCCATGGACCTGGGTACACCTTCCGCAGCATAGAGGACAAGGACGGATGCCCTATCTGGAAGCGTATGCCCAATTCTGCCAATTCTGTAGGTGCTAGGGATTTGGGGAAAACTGTAGTTTCTTTTTAGTTCCCTGAGGCTTACTCACTCCCCTCTACATTCCTGAATCCTCCTTCATGGAGGTTACAGAGAAAAGTTATAACAGCTAAAAACATCTTAGCAGATTTTGGAGGCTATGTGATAGATCATTAAGGAGTTTTGAAACTCCTCCTTACAGCCCTGGTCATTCCTTTCTCCCACTCCCTTCCCTTGAGTCAAGAGGGTTTCTGTTAACCCCTCTCATAGGAGAAGAGAGTTTCACCCTTTACCCCTCACCTTTGATTTTGCCCTCGCCCACCTGGGAAAGGAAGGAGGGGGGGAGGGGCAGCAGCTACTTCGTGGGGCCCCACAGCGATGGCCTTGGGCCCTAGGGCAACCTTTGCCCGGGAGGATCACCCAGGATCAGCACATCCTGCTCAAGGTAAAGAAGCTGGCCTCCAAACTTGGGTAAGCACTCCCTTTTAAATGGGTAGTTTTAACTGTTAAAGATGAGATGCTGATTCTCTGTGTAAAGTAATTTGGAAATGGATTTAACAAAACTGAGGTCACCTGATTGGTACTGAATTTGTTTCAAGTTTCAAATTGGTGAACTTTTTGTATCAGTTATGTCAAGCAACTCTTCATAAGTTGGTTACTGCTAAAATAATTTGGCTATTGTTGGTTATTGTTTTAATGTGTAAACTAGCCAAAAAGCTTGTTTGGGTTATGGCTTGCAGGTGTATAGAAATCTCTACTGATTGGCTTTTTACACCAGGACAAATTTAAGTTAGAGATGTAAATCCTGGAAAAGTTTTTCCTAAACTGGGATTAGTGTAACTTGCTGTGTGAGGTAAAAGCTCATAGGATTTCATTTTGAGTTGTCTGATGGATCATAATAATCCATTGATAATCAATAATCCACCATCTGAGAGAAAAGCCACAAGCTACTTCGAGAATGTGATATTGTGGGAAGTCAGCATTGGAAAAAGCTGAGAGGACAATTTTAGCCTCAATCTAAGAAGGGATCCTCCTGGCTCAGTTTCCCCATTATGTTCCTTTGAAAGGGAATGTTACCCACCTGGCTATAAGGTGAATTTGATACTGCCTGGTTGGAAAACTGAATTATCTGAATCCAAACAGAGCTAAGGATGTTTTATCCTGTCATATCTGGGTCCTTCAGTCTGTTTGGTCAAATTTGTGTCTTCTAGATTACAGGCTGTTCACCTACAAGTTGGTAGCAAAGAGCAGGTACCAGCCAATGTCCCTCCATTGTTCCCTGGATGCAGCCTGTGCTCAGTTGCAGTCAACCTCCTCTTTGGAATCTTTTTGAGGCAGGTACAGCTCTATACCCTTTGCCAGTAGGAAGCAGTTTCAGAAGCCAAGACCTTCACCCCTTACCCCAAAAGGATTTGGGTCCCATTTGTTTGAGGGGGGGAATGATGAGGATGGGATCTGGACCTCAAAAAAGAAAAACACTGGACTTTCCCATTGGCCAAATCTCTAGTGTTCACCTGAAGCTATAATCCCATCAACTGGTCTTTCAATGTGGCTAAACCCAATGTCTCTTACTTTTAACCTAGCCTGGCCCTCCATTGTCTTACCTCTCCATGGCCCCTCGCCATTTCCCACCCTTAATCCTAGCTAGGCACCATTCTCCCTTGGCCAAGTGGTCCAGGTCCCTGGCATTCTATTACTCACAGTCCCCCTCTCCTCCAGACTACTTGGCCACTCCTAGATCCCTCCCACAGTCTTTCTGTATATAAGGTCCATCTTGTCTCCATTAAGCTGCTCAGATTCTTATAATCTAGCCAATAGTTTACTAATGTTCAGACTCCTTGAGTCTGCCCAATAGATGGATGTTCTGATAAACCTTGTCTTTGGCTGAAAAAAAAAAGCATCCCCAAAATGAACAACAGTTCTAAAAAGGAAAATTGTAAGTTATTAGCAAACCATGTGAAAGAATGCTCCAAATCCTGATAATACAAGATATCCAAATCAAAGCAACTCTGAGTTTCTATCTCATACTCAGGAAATTGGCAAAGACTCCAAAGGAGCAGTGTCAGCAGGGTTGTGGAAAGATGAGCACACTAATACATTGTCAGTGAAGCTGAGAATGGGTGCAGCTATTCTAAAAAGCTCCTTGAAATTATGTTAAATGATTAACACGTGCATTTGACCAGCGAATTCTGCTAGGTATGTGGCCCAAGGAGTTCAATGATAAAAATAATGACCCCACTTACAGCAAAAGATTTCTGGTAACATTTTTTAGCAGTAAAGAGCTGGAAACAGAGTAAATGCTCCTCTACTGGAAATGGCTAAACACATTGTGCACATGAATAAGATGAGACATTATTGCAACCCTAAGAAAGGAGAAATCTAATGAATGCAGAGAATCATAGGAAGATGCATGTGAATGGATGCAAAGAGAAGTGAGTGCAGCAGAGCAACATAAGAATCATTCCTACAGTGTAAATATAAAGAATGACCAAAAAAAAAAAAAGACAGTTGAAAGTGAATGCTATGAAATTAGCCCCATGGGAAGGCGCCTTCCTTCCTTTCTCGTGGAGTACTATGGGAATGGGACAGTGCAGATGACATCAGATGCTTTGGGTGTGTTAGTTACCCTTCTGTTTTACTCTTGGCTCAGTATGATGGCTCTCTGGAAGGGGGAGGAGGAGGAGCTACATTGAATAATGTAGGCAGTGTGGGAAAAAAAGATATCAATAAACAAGCCCTTAGAAAACAGAACATGCTGACCAAAGCTATTGGAGGGGTGAGGAGGTACCCAGGGACATCCTGCCTCCATATCTGGAATCCTTTCTGTGCCCCCTGTTGGAGGGGGCAGCAGGAGGGGCTGTTGGAGGGTAAACATAGAAGTGCCCTGCATCCTCTCTAGCCCATGTGGGGAGAAGCCTTGAAGCAGTAAGCTAGCAGAAGATAACAGGGGAAGCCAAACCAAACAGCCATTTAACAGTGGAGGGAGAGGAGGCTTCCAATACTGGGGACCAGAGTAGTGGCACGCCTCAGTGAGAACAGTCTTGGTTCAGGGTTTGGATTGCTATTTATTTATTGGCAGTTGTCATGTCCCTGGAGGGGACTCGTCAGGAGTCCGGGGGGGCCCCCTCACAGTGACAGGAGCCAGCAACCCCAGGGAAGTCACTGGAAGGGGGAGGAAGGGAGGGTGAAGTTGGCTGGTCCTGATCAGTGCTGAATTGCTAAGAGCAAGAGAGGCCAGGCAAGGATCAGCAGCAGAAAGGATGGCGTTGCCCGGGGGAAGGATCCCGAATCCCCGGGGGTGACATCAGGGGCTGGAAGCCCGCAGTCCTGATAGGGCTCCAGGCAGGCGGCAAAGGCCATTGCATGAGCCACATAGGTCTGCTCCTGCACTCCATGGAATAGGTGGGCTTGAGGACCTCTTGCAAAGATGGCCACGTCCTCCCCTCCATGAGTCTCTGAGTTCAAGGGCACAGCTGCCTGTGGCCTATAGGATACTTGCTCTGAGGAGCCATGGGAGAGGGAGGAATGTGAGGGCAGCCTAACTGAGTCTGTAAGAAGTACCACACCATTCCTCCCCCCACCCCTGGGAATCACAGTTCCAGAGCTGAAAAGGACCTCAAAGTCCATCTGCTCCACACCCCTCATTTTACAGAGGAGGAAACTGAGGCCTAGGAAGAAGCCACTTACCCAAGGGCACACAGGTAGCAGAGCTAAAATGTGACCCCAGATCCCCAGGGCTCTGACCACTGTGCCACACTGCCTTGAACTCAAAGCCCAGCTCCAGGATTCTCTCGAATGTGAAGCTTTTCCTGATCTCCCCATTGTTGGTGCCCCACTCACCCCCCAATCACCTTTACTTTGTAAACACTGTGAGCTTCTTGTTCTCCCTCCCCACCCAATAGAATGGAAGCTCTTGGAGGGCAGGGACTATCACTTTTTTGTCTTTGGAGTCCCAGGGCCTGACACGTGGTAGACACCACATAAACTGTTGAATGGGTTGATATCTGGGTCAATATGTGCTCTCTCTCCCCCCTTCCCCTTTCAGTAGAACAGAAGCACCAAAAGGCAGGTTCCACTTGGTTTTGTCTCTGTACCCCAGTACCTAGGACAGTTCCTGACACACAGCAGCTGTTTAAGGAGTGTTTGTGAAATGGAATAGAATAGAGGTGCCCCCAGAGCTCTCTTGGCCTCTATCAGGACAAGAAGCCTGGAGCCAACACCTTCTCCACCCAGGCTTGGGCACCCGCTGCCTCCCAGGTTCCCCGTGTGCTTGGCTCCCACTCTCACCACTGACAGTGTCGTTGACATCTGGTCTACTACCATAGAACAGGCTATAGCCAGGTCCGTTGCCATATAAGATGGAAGTATATGCTTTCCTATCTTGTGCCTTGTTGGGAGCCAGTCCTGAGGAAAGAGATCCAAGAAGAGGTGATAGAGCAGGATCAAGGATAGAACTTGCTCCAGAGGGCTTCCCCTGCTAGGCATCTGGGACAAAGTTGGCTTTAGGGCACTGGACAATGATAGATGGAAATGAGAAACCTATAACCTGAGGATGGATGCCCTCTCTTGCCACCCTCGCAGTTCCCTACCAAAGATGGAGCTGCCTCTGTAGGTGTAGCCACCGAAGGAGAAGACGTGGGAGTGGTCTGCAGTGACGACAATCAAAGTGTCCTTTTCACTAGTCAGCTGAGTGGCCTCTTCAATAGATAAGTCAAACATGATAGCTTCGGTCAAGGCCAAGTGGGGGTTGCCATCGTGGTGGCCGTGGTCAATTCGGCCTCCTAAATGAATACATACACTGGGATCAGCCTCTGTTCCAAAAAGCAACCCTCTGCCCACACATTGGCAGCCTTCCATCTCTTCCCACTCATGGTCCTTGGTTTATTTTGCTTCCTTCCCAGGGTGACTTTGGCCAAGTCACTTAACTTCCATGGTCTTCAGTTTCCTCATCAAGAAAATGAGGGGTTGGATGAGGTGGATTCAGAGATCCTCTCTAGCCTTTGACCTCTGACTGCTTCCCACCCTCCTTCCTTCACAGCATCAGGAGCAGCCTCACAGAATCATCCCAACTCTTGGACCTGCGTTGACCCCAACTCACCTTCCACAAAGAGGTAGTAGCCTTTGGAATTTAGGCTAAGCTTTTGGATGGCAACCTGGGTCATATCCCTCAAGGAGGGGTCTTCAGAAGTATTGCGTTGTATGTCATATTTGGTGTCCCTGGGTTCAAAGAGCCCTTGGAGAAAGAGATCTCCTTTCAGGCTTCAGATATTAAGATCGCTGCACAAACATGCATTCCAAAGAGTTCTGTATTTCCCAACTTGGGCATTGCTAGGTCAGCCTAGTCAAGAGTTTCATGCTGAGGATAAGATGCTGGGGAGACCAAAACCTAGCAAAGAAGTCTACCTGCAGGAAGCACTAGAGGAGAGGAAGGCAATTGTGTCTGTTACCCATGATCCGTGTCACTGTGGGGTCTGCTGCTGCACTCAGTAGCTGTTCACGGTTCCACACATATTTGGCACCCTGAGAAATACAACCGCCATCAGCCTTGACTGTCCCCTTCTCTAGCTCTGGAAGCCTTGACAAATGGGGTGCTCTCCCTCTCTTGGAATTCCTCTCCACCCAACCTCCAGCACTGAAACAACCGCATCACCTACCTGGCTGTGGTTCAGCCATTTCTCTACAAGGTTCTGACCATCCTTCCTAATTCCATTCTCACTGCCAACGGTTGGGTACTCAGGATCAGGGGTATTTTCTGGAAACATGTACTTGCGGCCTCCACCCAGGATCACCTGGGAGGAAATGGGGAGAGTGTCATGGACCAGAGTGGGCTCTAGGGCTCTGGGACCAGCCTTTCTCTTTCTGCTGCTCAAGTTCCCAAGTCTGACTTGCTGAACCACACCCCTACAAGGCCATTTATTCCCAGCATTCTCTGTCCCATCATTCCTTGCATTCCCCCACCTCAGCCTGATGTTTTCCCATTGATTCCTCCCTGTCCCTTCAAGTTCTCCATTGCCCCACATAGGCTCTCTTCCCAGAGAATCTCACTAGGTATCCCCAGCTTTTCATCACAAAGGGGAAACTGAGGCAGAAGGGCACAAGGAGACTCCCCCTGCAAGTCTCATTCTCATGTTGATCCTCACCTCCTCCAAGAATCTCAGCATCTCAGAATTAGAAGGGGGCCCAGAGGCATCAAATCCAGTTTGTGCCTGAGTAAGAATTCCCTCCCTGACTGCCACCAACAAGTGGTCATGCAACCAAGGAGGCCACTCCAGGCCTCCTGGGACAAGGACCTATCAGCTCCACAGGCAGCCCTGCCACTTTGGGAAAGTTCTCATCATCAGCAGGTTTTCCCATAGGTCAAACTAAGTCTGTCCCTTTGTAACTTCCACCTCTTCTCTCCAAACCCCTTGGCGGTGGCCACCCAGGAGCTCCCCAACTTCTGCCCTGGTGATCTTACGTCAATGTCCACATTGGAAACCAGCTGGGAAGCAATGTCCTTGCAGCCACTCTCCAGGGCCTCGGCAGGCATGTCAGCATCTGAGTACCAGTTCCGGTTCACCACGTGGGCGTAGGTGCCCGAGGGTGAAGCATGCTGCACCCGGGTGGTGGTCACCACTCCCACTGACTTTCCTGAGGGAATTCAGACCCCAGGCTCAGATCCCAGGGCCATCCCTTCTCCATAGACAAAATGAACAAATGGTCCCTCCCCTGCAGGACCTACATTTGATTGAGGGCTGGGTGCACAGGAGGACAACAGGCAAACAGACACATCTAGACGGTATTAAGAGAGGGTCAACAAATACAGAATAAGGAGAAACTTCCTGTAAATGTCCCCTGAGATGAACTGTAAAGAATCTTGGAACTCTAAGAGTTGGAAGGGAGGCCTGGGTGACAGCCAAAGGCATGAAGGTGGTGGGAGAAGGGCAGGGTTTAGAGAACAGCAACTAGGAGGGTTTGGCTGAGCAACAGTGTGTGGAGGGAAGTTGTATGAAAACACAAACCTAGAAAGGGAGGCTAGAGCCAAACTGTGAAGGGCTTTCCATGCCAAGAAGAGTCCCTATTTATTCTAGAAGCCTAGCAAGTCAGTAGAGCAGGGGAGCAACAGGTCAGACTTGTGCTTTAGGCACCTAGGGAGCACAGTGAATAGAGCGCTGGACCTGCAGTTAGGAAGACCCAAATTCAAATCCAGTCTCAGGCATTGACCAGCTGTGTGATCCTGGAAAGTCACTTAACTTCTATCTGCCTCAATTTCCTCCCCTGTAAAATGAGGATAATAATAGCACCTGCGTCTCAGGGTTGAAATGCTTTGCAAACCTCAAGGCTCTATATACACACTAGCTATTTATTCTCATCCTCGTTATTTTGGCAGCTGTGTGAGGGATGCATTGGAGAAAGGAGAGGCTGGAGGCCAGAAAACAAATAGAAGTTTGTTGAAATAGTCCAGGTGAGAGGGGATGAGAGGCCACACTAGGTGGGACTGTGTGAGTGGAGAAGAGGAGGTGTAGAGGTCCAAGCCACAGAGTCTGGTGATTGCTTGGCTCAGGGAGTGAGGAAGAGAGAGGAGCTGAGGTTGAGACTCCAAAGGGCACAGGATGCTGGCGGTGTCCTTGACTGAAGCAGGGACTCTGGAGGAGAGCTGACTTGGCAGAGGCAGGTGACCAGTAGCCTCCTGACCAGTGCTCCCCATCTCACCTGCTTCCTTGGCTCTCTTCAAGACTGAGAAGACCTCATTGCCCCACGTGGTGTTGCATTGATTGAAGCGGGCAGCAGCACTGACTCCAATGGTTTCGAAGTGGCCCTTCACCCCACAGAGGTAAGCAGTGGCTGTCCCCGCACTGTCCGGGACCTGCCTGTCTACGTTGTATGTCTGTGCAGATGACAGCTGGGTAGCTTCTGGGCAGCTGGTAGAGCACCCCCCAGGCCCTCCCCCAGGCCCTCCTGACTAAGCAGAGCAGGGACCATGCTCCCTTAGTCTGGGTTATTAATGGAGCCTGCCTATACGCACTCCCACCCATCCTAGTGTTCCACCTCATGCCCCCCCAAAGCCCTCCTCCCTTCTTTCCTTCCACATTTCCCAGCAGTGCTCCATCAACATCCCCACCAAGGCCCTTTTTGTATAAAGAAGCCAGAGGTGATCTGCCCAGGGTCACAAAGGTCACAGGTATTTGAGGGAGGATTAGATCCCAGGTCTTCCTGTCTTCAAGGCTAGTGCTCTATTGATCTAGGGTTTTCCCTCACCCCCTCCTCCATGATGTACCTTGGACAGAGCCACATAAGGGAACCCATCCATAGCCAGTGGGGTTTCAAGTCCCAGATTTCCATTCAGATTTCCTTTCAGGATACGGGTGGCCGTTATAGTGGGCACTCCCATCCCTGTGTATAGCCAAGACTCAGCTTAGGACTCAGTCCATCCCTATTCTGGGTCCCAGGGCAAACATATCCTATGTCCACCAGGCACTTGAGAGGTGGGATGGAGCCAGAGAGACAAGATCTCAGAGTGTAGTTTGGGTGGGGAAGTCACCTCACTGTTGGGACAGGGGGTCTATCTGGTGTGGGCATTCTGTGGAAGTTTGGCTGGGACAAGGGGTCTATCTGGCCAGTGTGGGCATTCTGGGGAAGTTTGGCTGGGACAGGGGGACTATCTAGGCTAATGTGGGCATTCTGGGGAAGTTCAGCTGCTGGGTGGTTGTGTAGGGGCTGGGCTGGACTGGGGGTGGGAATGGAAGATTCATATCAGCCACCACACTCACCATCCCCCAGGAAGATGATAAGGTTCTTTGCTGAGGTCTGGATGGGCTCTAGCTTCTGGGCTGTCTTGAGGGCAGCTTTTGCCTGCTCGTTCCAGAAATTGGGGTTCTCTTCTGCTTCTTTGGGCACAGCACCAGGGAGCTCAGGGGGTGGAGGGTACACCCCTATCCCTCACCCCCAGGGCCCAGAGGTCCCCCAAACCATTAAAAATCAAGGGGTAGATTTTAGCACAAGAACAAGCCTTCACAGATCCTAGGCTGCTAGAGCTAGGGCAGAAACCCTGGAAACCATCTGCCCAGGTCTCCTGTCTCATAGATGAACAAACACAAGTCAGAATTACTCAGGTTTGTGCATAGCCTCAGATCCCTCAGACTCTACATGTAGCACACTTTTCCCCATGCCATACTAGTCTACACCCCCCACACACACATTTTACACAGGAGGAAACTGAGGTCCAGGAGAGGGAAGGAGCTTGGTGAAGATCATACAGCTAGTAAGCAGCTGTCCTCTAACAATTTTCCAAAGCATCTTTACCCTTCAGCAGATATCCAAGGCATCTCTGAATCCTCACATCACCTTGGGCTCCCCCATTCCTGGGGTTTAATAGGTTCCCACTTTCCTTTAATAGCCACTAACTACACATCCTCCCCATCTTTGGTAGGTGCCCCCAGATTTATCTCAATCCCACCTTCTGGACCAGTGCCATTGAGTAGGACCCTCTCCTTGGTCCCTTTCTATTGGGGAAGCCCCTTGGAGGGGATTACCTGGGAAGACACCATCTGCAATGTGGAAATAGAGTCCCACCAGGAGCAAAGCAAAACTTCCCTGCATTATGAGGCCAGAGAGAGAGAGAGAGAGAGAGAGAGAGAGAGAGATTTTGATGTCTCTCTGGGACACTCAATTGCTTAATAGTTGCCTGTGGGGACTTTGGCCCCAAAAGGAGCTATCTGCTTCCTGGAAGATATTATTGTCCTGTGAGTTCCCCACCCCCTGGATGGTCCTGGCCACACCCTGGCTCCAGAAGGGCTCTCCTGACTTGGACCCTTCTACTGTGGAGCCAAAATGGTGGTGGGTGGTGAGAGCATTCATCTGACTGGGGAAAGAGGTGTCCCCAATTCCAGGTCTAGTGGCTTCAGCTCCACTCAGCTGCTAGAACAGGAATTAACTCTCAGAAGCACAAATGTCACACTGGAAAAAACAACTTTACATATGGATCATAGGATCACAGCTTTAGAGCTGGTAGGGGTCTCCAAGGCCATGCAGTACAACCCCCTCACTTTACAGACGAGGCAACTGAGGCTGAGGAAAGTGAAAGTGATTTCTTGCCCAAATCATGTGTTCCAGGATTCAAACCCAGATCCTCTTGATTCAGTTTAGGGGTGCAGAGACCCCAAAAATATCAAGTTACAGGGCAGAGTCATCTGGAAAGAATTTGCAGACTCAACCCATCTTCTAGTCAAGTGACAATAGTTTATGGTGACACCAAGTTCCTTAGGGAACTTGCAACTTAATGGGGGTGGTGCTAAAGCTCATTTGGAAAAGTTAAGTGAGTGGTGTGACAAATATGCTAATTAGATGGTGTGGGAGGCAGAGTCAAGGTGTGGTCAGCTCTTAAAGGAATATACCTTCTTTTTGGACCTTGGACTCAGGCAGCATTCACTACTGGAAACCCTGGGAGTGGGGGAGCTTCTAAGGGGTGTTTTTGGTCTGCTATGTCAGTAAGTCAACTAGTGGTCATGGCCATCCTGTTTGTATGAGACAGCCTCTGGTGTTGATGTCTATGTGTGGGAATCAGTACAAGATAATTCTGTCTCTACAGGAAGGTTCTGCAGGGTCAGTTTGTTTCTGTAGCAGGGATGGATAGTTTGCCTCGCTGAGACCCACTCGTGAGTTGTTGCCAGAGATAGGGTCTTTGGGCTGGGGAGAAATATGGTTCTAGGGCTAGGGTCCAAACACTCCGACACTCTGCTTCCCAAACCGTGGCTCTGTCCCCTGGTGGCAGGGGCTGGGTTCCAATTTAGGTCTCCTGTTTCCAAACCTAGAGCTTTCTCAACAACTTTTCCAGCACTCATCAGAACAAACCTAAGTGGGGGGCAGCCACGAGGCAAATCAGGAGGATTGGCCTCAGCCACTTGCTAGATGTGTGATCCCGGGCAAGTCATTTAACCTGCCTCAGTTCCTTCATCAGCAAAATGGGGATAATAGGAATAATAGTTGCACCAACCTCCCAGGGGTGTTGTGAAGACTGAATCAGATTATGTACATACAGGCGCTGACAAACCTAAATGCTAACTATAATCATTATTATGTTACATTATCAATATAGTTTCATTACTATCATCATTATTAGGCCCAGGGGCAGGCCTAATAATGGTCCAAGGGCCAGAGGTGAGTCAGCCTCTTGGCTCCACAGACACTCAGATTGAGAAGGAGTTAGAGCTGTGAAGAATGCCAGGGAAGGAGGTAGACAAGTCAGGGCCAGCTCTCTCTGACCCTGAAAGCTCTCCATGACTCAGCTCATTCCTACCTTTCCAGTCTCCTTCCACTTCCTCCACACCCCCACCTCGTCAACACTGGCTTTGGGTTGTTCCATGAAATGTCTCCATGTGCTGACTCCACACAAAGCCTCTGTAGTTTCCCTGGGCCTGGCACTCATCTCTGCCTCCTGGAGCCCCTGGCTTCCTTAGAGCTGGGGCCCCTCCAAAAAACCCTTCCCAGTCCTCTCTCATCTTAGTGCCTTCCATATGAGCTCGTCTCCAGTTCATCCTGTTTCTGCATCATTTGTCCAGAGTAACTTGTAGCTTGTCTCCCCCATCAGACTCTGGGGTCCTTGAGAACAGGGACTTTCTTCTGCCGTTAGTTTTTTGATATTCCCAGAATCTAACACAGTGCCTGGCACATAGTAGGCATTTTAAAAAATGCTGGTTGGCTGACTATGTCCTTCTCCTTTGTGGCTTTAACATAGGAGCCCTTTTAAGGCTGACCTCCATGAAATGATTGTCTATGAATGTTGCCTCCCCTGCTCTGCTCTCTCTGTGTCTTTCTCTTTCTGTCTCTCTGTCTCTCTCTGTCTCTGTCTCATCTCTCTGTCTCTGTATCTCTGTCTCTGTCTCCGTCTCTGTCTCTATCTCTCTCTCTGTCTCATCTCTCTGTCTCTGTCTCTGTCTCTCTCTCTGTGTCTCTCTGTCTCTGTCTCTCTCTCCCCCCAAGCCCTTTACAAACTGCTTCAAGCCTAATCATTCAACCAAAACTGCTCTAATGTTCACAAGGACCTCTTAAATGCCAACTCTACCACCCTTTCTCCAGCCTTGACCTCCTCAGGTGGCTCTCTGCCTCTGGGACCTGTCCTCTTTCTGGTCTACTTCTTCCCCTCCAGTAGCACAGATCTGATAAGGACCTAATTGTTTTAGAAGAGGCACCTAATTGGTTTAGAAGAAGCCATAAAATCAGGAGCCCTAAGAGCTCCTGAGTCACTGCCAGAATCATTCTTGGGCCCCTTTAAAAGAAAAATGAAAACTTCTGCTTAGTAGATACTCTTGTAGTAGAGTCCCTAACAATCCTGGCAGATTGAATTATTATCATTTTACAAAGGAGCAAACAGAGGCTCAGGCAGGTTGAGTGACTTGTCTAGTCATCCCTAGTAACCATCAATAGATCAATGCCTCCTTGAAAGCTGCCTCCAGACATCTCTTCCATTAATGAAAAACTTTCACTTGGTTTCATTTCTTCTGCCCATCCTTCCCTTATCCTCTATCTCTTCCTTTTCTCAACCAAATAGCTTGAAAAAGTTGTCTACACTTGATGCCTGCTCTTCCTGTCCTCCTACTCTCTTCTTCTTCTTCATCTGCTTCTTCTTCTTGTCCTCCTCCTTCTTCTTCTCTCCTCCTCCTCTTCCTCCTCCTCCTCCTTCCTCCTTCTCCTCCTCCTCCTCCTTCATCTTCTTTTTTGCTGGAATCTTTTTCTAAAAATAGTTTGCTGAAGTCTTTTTACAGTTGGCCATCATTACAACATTGCTGTTATTGTCCATATTGATCTCCTGGTTCTTCCCATTTCACTTTACATCAGTTCATACAGATCTTGCCAGGTTTTTCTAAAACCACCCCTCCTATCATTTCCCACAGCACAATAGTATTGCATCATAACCATATGCCACAACTTGTTCAGTCATTCCCCAACTGATGGGTATCCCTTTGGTTTCCAAGTCTTTGCCACCACAAAAAGAGATGCCATAAATATTTTTGGTATATACAGGTCCTTTTCCTTTTCTTTTGATCTCTTTCGGGATCTGAACCTAGTATTATGCTATTGCTGGGTCAACAGGTATGCACAGTTTAATAGTCATTTGAACATAGTTTCCGATTGTTGTCCAGAATGGGTGGACCAGTTCACTACTCCACCAACAATTCATTAATGTATCCATTTTTCCCTCATTTCCTCCATCATTTGTCATTTCTTACAGGTTTGAGGTGGTACCTCAGAGTTGTTTTAATTTCCATTTCTCCAATCATTAGTGATTTAGAGCATTTTTTCATGTAACTATAGATAGCTTTGATTTCTTCTTCTGAAAACTGCCAGTTCATATTCTTTGACCATTTATCAATTGGGGAATGACTTGTATTCTTATAAATCTTACTCAATTTTCTATATATCTTAGAAATGAGGCCTTTTATCAGAGAAACTTGCTGTAATTTTTTTGTGTTACTTCATTGTCTATGGTACCTTTTAGCAAAATGTATTTTTCTAAATTATCTCTTTTAATCAGGTTTATTTTTGCTTTTACTTTTTCAGAGATCATGATTGCTACTCTTACCCTCTTCACTCACATTCTGTTCCAGCCCTTCATTTCAGCTCTGTATGTCTTTTTGTCCCATGTGTGTCTCTTGCACACAAAATATTGTTGGATTCTGGTTTCTAATCCATTCTGCTGTCTGCTTCCATTCTATGGGTAAGCTCATCTGATTCACATTCACAATTATGATGACTAACTGTGTATTTCCCTCCATCCCATTTCCTTCTGTTTAGCCTTATCTCTCTCTTTTTATCCTGTCCCTCCTCAAAAGTCTGTCTTGTTTTTTTATTATTTAATTTATTTTTAGTTTTTAACATTCACTTCCACAAGCTTTTGAGTTTTAAATTTTCTTCCCCTCCCTGACAGCCTCCCTCCCCACGACGGTGTGCAATCTGATATAGGCCCTACATATACATTTCTATTAAACATATTTTCACATTGGTCATATTGTAAAGAAGAATTAAAACCAGTAGGAGGAACCACAAGAAAGAAGAAACAAAACCAAACAGAAGGAAAAAAAGAGCAAATAGTATGCTTTGATCTGCATTCAAACTCCATAGTTCTTTCTCTGGATGTGGATAGCATTTTCCATTGTGAGTCTTTTGGAGTTGTCTTAGATTTTTTGCATTGCTGAGAAAAGTCTATCAAAGTCAGGCATCACACAATGTGGCTGTTATTGTGTACAATGTTCTCCTGGTTCTGCTCACTTCACTGAGCATCAGTCCATACAAGTCTTTCCAGGTTTTTCTGAAATCCATTTGCTCATCATTTCTTATGGAACAATAGTATTCTATTACATTCATATACCACAACTTGTTCAGCCATTCCCCAATTGATGGGCATCCCCTCAATTTCCAATTCTTTGCCATCACAGAAAGAACTGCTTTAAGTATTTTTGTACATGTACATCCTTTCCCCATTTTTATGATCTCTTTGGGATACAGCCCTAGAAGTGGTATTTCTGGGTCAAAGGGTATGCACATTTTATAGCCCTTTGGGCATAGTTGCTCTCCAAAATGGTTGGATCATTTCACAACTCCACCAACAATGCGTTAGTATTCCAATTTTCCCACATCTTCTCCAACATTTATCATTTTACTGTTTTGTCATGTTGGCCAATCTTATAGGTATGATGTGATACCTCAAAGTTGTTTTGATTTGCAATTCTCTAATCAATAGTGATTTAGAGCATTTTTTCATATGACTATAGATGGCTTTAATTCTTCATCTGAAACTGCCTGTTCATCTCCTTTGACCATTTATCAATTCGAGAATGACTTATATTCTTATAAATTTGACTCAGTTCTCTATATGTTTTAGAAACGAGGCCTTTATCAGAGACTGGTTGTAAAAATTCTTTCCCAGTTTTCTGCTTCCCTCCTAATCTTGGTTGCATTGCCTTTGTTTGTGCAAAAACTTTTCAATTTAATGTAATCAAAATTATCCATTTTGCATTTCATAATGTTCTCTGTCTCTTGTTTGGTCACAAATTCTTCTGTTCTCCATAAGTCTGACAAGTAAACTATTCCTTGCTCTCTCATTTTGCTTATAGTATCAGCTTTTATGTCTAAATCATGTACCCATTTTCACTTTATTTTGGTATATGGTGTAAGATTTTGGTCTAGGCCTAGTTTCTGCCATACTCTTTTCCAGTTTTATAAGTTTTTGTCAAATAGTGAGTTCCAGAAGCTGGGGTCTTTGGGTTTATCAAGCAGCAGATTACTATAGTCATTGACTACTGTGTCTTACATACCTAACCAAATGCACTGATCCACCACTCTTTTTCTTAGTCAATACCAAGTAGTTTTGATGATTGCTGCTTTATTATACAGTTTTAGATCTGGTATGGCTAGGTCACCTTCCCCTGAATTTCTTTTCATTAGTTCCCTTGATATTCTAGACCTTCTGTTCTTCCAGATGAATCTTGTTATTATTTTTTCTAGCTCTATAAAATAATTTTTGGTAGTTTGATTGGTATGGCATTGAATAAGTAAATTAATTTAAGTAGAATTGTCATTTTTATTATATTCGCTCAGCCTACCCATGAGCAACTGATGTTTTTCTAATTATTTAGATATGACTTTATTTGTGTAAAAAGTGTTTTGTAATTGTGTTCATATAGTTCCTGGGTTATTTTTTTTTCAGGTAGACTCCTAAATATTTTATAATGTCTACAGTAACTTTAAATGGGATTTCTATCTCTTGATGTTGCACTTTGTTGGTAATGTATAGAAATGCAGATGTTTGTGTGGGTTTAGTCTGTCTTGTTTTTAACAGCTGCTTCCTCCCTTATCCTTCCCTCTTTGCCTCCCCCTCATATCTTTTATCCTCTTCCCCCAGATCTTTATGTTGGATAGGATAGATTTCTACACCCAACTGAGAGTGGTGTGTGTGTGTGTGTGTGTGTGTGTGTGTATGTGTGTGTGTGTATGTGTATGTATGTGTAGTCTTCCTTCCTTGAACCAATTCCAAGGAGTGAGGTTCAAGCAATTTGCCCCTATTTTATCACTCCTTTCCTTTTTCTCCCAGAGCATCCCCTTTTCTCACCCCTACATTCTTTTTTTTTTTGAGATCATTTTGACATAACTGACTCACACCCATAACCTTGGTCTATTCAGACTCCTTCAAACTGCCTTAATAATTATAAAGATCTTAGGATTACATGTATCATCTTCTTATATAGGAATGTAAATAGTTTAACTTAATTAAGTCTCTTATGGTTATTCTTTCATGTTTACTTTTTTATACTTCTCTTGAATCTTCTGTTTGAATGTCAAACTTTCTATTCAGCTCTGGTCTTTTCATCAGGAATCCTTGGAAGTCTTCTATTTCCTTAAATATCCAACTTCCCTTGAAAGGTTATACTCAGTTTTGCTGAGTAGGTTATTCTTGATTGTAATCCTAACTTCTTTGCCCTCTGGAATATCATATTCCAAGCCCTCTGATCCTTTAATGCAGAAGCTGCTAAATCTTGTGTGATCCTGCCTGTGGTCCCATGATATTTGAATTGTTTCTTTCTGGCTGCTTGCAATACATTATCTTTGACCTGGGAGCTCTGGAATTTGGTTATGATATTTGTGGGAGTTTTCATTTTGGGATCTCTTTCAGGAGGTGATCAGTGGATTCTTTTAGTTTCTATTGTACCCTCTGAATCTAAGATATCAGTGAAGCTTTCCTTTATAATTTCTTAAAATATGATGCCTGGGCTCTTTTTTTGGTCATAGCTTTCTGGTAGTCCAATAATTCTTAAATTATCTCTCCAATCTATTTCTTAGGTGTGTTGTCTTTCCAATGATGTATTTTACATTTTTTCTGTT
This sequence comes from Vombatus ursinus, assembly GCF_900497805.2. Classification (NCBI taxonomy): domain Eukaryota; kingdom Metazoa; phylum Chordata; class Mammalia; order Diprotodontia; family Vombatidae; genus Vombatus; species Vombatus ursinus. Next base: position 4,632,992 of record NW_020954586.1, on the reverse strand, counting down.
TTTTCCTCTCATTCTTTTGACTTTGTCTTATTGTGTCTTGAAGTCTCATGGAGTCATTAGCTTCTACTTGCCCAATTCTAATTTTTAAGGAATTATTTTCTTTAGGGGGCTTTTGTATCTCCTCCATTTGGTCAATTCTGTTTTTTAAGGAGTACTTTTCTTCAGTGAATTTTTGTGCTTCTTTTACCATTAGGCCAGTGCTAGTTTTAAGGTGATATTTTCTTCAGTATTTTTTGTTCCTCTTTTACCAAGCTGTTAATTCTTTTCTCATAATTTTCTGGCATCACTCTCATTTCTTTTCCAATTTTTCCTCTACCACTCTTATCTCTTTCTTTAACTCTTCCAGGAATTCTTGTTGGGCTTGAGTCCAATTAGAATTTTTCTTTGAGGCTTTTTTTGGGTAGCTGTTTCCACACTGTTGTCTTCTTTTGAGTTTGTCGTGGCCTTCCCTGCCATCGTAGTAGCTTTACGATCACATTCTTTTTTGTGGTTTGTTCATTTTCCCAGCCTATTTTTTCACTTTGAACTTTATGTTAAAGTTGGGCTCTGCTCACCTTGGGGTGGGAAGTCACTGTCCTAACCTTCAAGCTTTTTCTGCTACTATTTTCAGAGCTAGTTATGGTGGTCTGCAAGTTTTTGGTGCTTCCAAGGTGGTGTAATCTTGGGAGAGGTATGGTCACTGCTCTCCTGATCTGCATTGTGGTCTTTACCGAGGAATGGTACCTGTAGTAATACTCTTCTTGGCCCTGGAACTGTGATCAATGCCACTGCTCCCTTATGACTAATCACAAGTAGTACTCAGCATTTTGGAACTGTGACCCAGAACTGCTCATGGGCAATAGAGCTGCCAATCAGCCTCAAGTGTATACAATGCCAGCGAAGGGTCTGAGGGAATTGAGGGGATTAGGCAAGTGGTTAATTGTGGGCATTGAGTAAACCACACTGACTCCATCTTGTGACTCAGTTTTGGAGCTAGCACAGTTCCCTTTTTATTCACTTATGGTTCTAGTCCAATTTCTGGCCTGTGAAAAAAACTTTATTCAATTGTGGGGATTGGGAGAAAAAGTTGTATTTTTTGAACCTACCCCTGTGTAGTTGGGAAACTGGACCACCTCTCCCTGCTGCTTGGAGACCCTTAAACAAAGACCTAGGTTATGCTGACCAGAAACCCGGTCAGACCCAAAGATTGATGCAAGGAGTTTTCTCACAATTTAATATCTCGAGCAACCCATATGTCTTATCTGAAATCTGGCCCCATACTGATTGATCGATTATTGTTTTTACGTCCCTTTGATTGTCTGCAGACACTTTGGGGAGTGGGACGCTTCTTTTTATGATTTCAGGGAATTGCACCTATTCACTTTCCCCCTCCCACCTTGAAAAGTCCCTAATCTTTCATTCAATTAGAAAGAAGAGGGACAGTTAGATGGCACAGTGGATAGAGAACTGGCCCTGGATTCAGGAAGACCTGAGTTCAAATCTGGCCTCAGTCACTTGACACTTACTAGCTTTGTGACCCTAAGCAAGTCACTTCACCCCATTGTCTTGCAAAAAAAAAAAAAGAAATAAGATTATCTAACATTGTATTGTTTCCTTTTAATGAATTGGTTTTATTTGATTAGTTGTTTTTAATGCATAAAACATCTGTCTTCCCCTGTATTTGGGGTCCTAAGCCGAGGAGATCTAGTTCCACTTTCTTGGGCAATTGGCATGTATCACTTAATAAATCAATATGCTTGAAAGATTGAACCTTTGTTTTCCTCTGTTATTTCATCTTTCACCCATTACAGGTCCCCTGTAATCTCTTTCTGACCAGTTGTCTGACCCCCTTTCTATCTCTAGGCTGAGCGTTCCTGAAGCTGCTGCTGCTGCTGCTGCTGCTGTTATAATCATCTCCAAGACCCACAGCTGGTACTATTGCCATACTCTGGGCCTCTGCCCGTCTCAGTGTTACAGACCCTCCCTGTGGACCTCCTAAATTGTCTCCCCTTTTGTTGGCTCTGTCATGCCAAAATTTGATTTCAGGCACTATTTCAAAATTGTTTGGAGGGGAATGTCGGGAGAGTTCAGCTGGGTCCCGGCCTGTATTCCACCATATTTGTGACTAGACTCTCACTCTCTTTTAAACCCTTTACAGTCTGGTTTCAGGCCACATCCCTTAATTGACCTGGCTCTCTCCAAAGTTACCAATGACTTTCTAAATGACAAATCAGATGACTTTTTCTCAATCTTCATCTTTGGTCACATTGCAGCATTTAACACTGTTGGCCACCATCTCCTGGATATCTCCCTCCTCTCGGATTTTGCGATGGGCTCCTGGTTCTCATCCTATTCATCTGACCACTGCTCAGTTCTCTTTGCTGGAGCTTCATTTCGTATCATTCCTGCTAACCCTGTGTGTCCCCTAACACTCTGAACCAGGACTTCTTTTCTTTTCTCTCCACAGTCTCTCACCTGGTGACCTCATTGGACTCCATGGGTTCAATGATCATCTCTGTGCAGATGGCTCCCAGATCTAGATATCCCTAGTTTCTCTCCTGAGCTCCAGTCCTGCATCATAAATGATGTTTGGCATTTCCAGTTGGATGTTTCCTTGCCATTTCAAACTCAATAGATCTAAAACAGAAGTAGTTCATTTCCCCTTCAAACCCATCCCATTTCTGAACTCTTCTATTTCTAACAAGGATGTTGCCATTCTTCTAGTCACTCACATTCCCAACCTCAGCATCATCCTCAGCTCTTCTGTCTCCCTCACTCTCCATCCCCCTCATCCAACCCTTCGCCAATTCTTGTGATCATTATCTCTTGCCTCTGGCCCCTTTCCTGTACTCACACAGCCACTCCTAAAGTGCTGGTCTGACTGTGTCACTTCCGCTCTCGATAAACCATGCTGGCTATCTACTGTCTCCAGGATAAAATACAAAGTCTTCTGCCTTTTAATGTCCTTCCCATTTTGGACCCAACCAACCTTTCCAGTATTGTTATGTATTATTCTTCTTCACACACACTATGATCTGACCAAACTCGCCTTTTGGCTTTTCCTTGTACACAACATCCCATCTACCACCACCATGCCTTTACTCAGGCTGTCCCCCATCCCTGAAGCACATTCCCTGCTCACCTCTGTAACACAGCATCCTTAGCTGCCTTCAGGACTCAGCCTAAAAACAACCTTTGCAGCTCGACTCCACATCCCATGACCTCATTCTGGTCCAATTTTCAGACCCAAACCATGGGGACCCAAACAATTTTTCCTTTTCCTCTCCAACTCCAGAGTTGGATTCTAGAGTTCCTTTTTCACTCAACATGTAAAATTATCAATCCTAGCTTCATGATTTGTTGGGTGGAACACAAAGAGCCTGAGCTGTACCGTTAGAAGACCTTGCTTCAGATCCCAGTTCTGCCCTACACCCTTGGGCAAATCATTGAACTTCCCAGAGTTTCAATTCTTTCATCTGTTAAATGAGAGGGGATAAATGAACTATATTTACTTAAAATATATTTTGTATTTTTTACTGGTAGAGTGCCAGGCTGGAGAGAGGAAGACCTGAGTTCAAATCCAGCCTCAGACATGGTCTAGTTGTCTGATCCTGGACAAGTCACTTGACTTCTGTTTGCCTCAGTTTTCTCAACTACAAAATGAAGATAATAATAGCACCTGCCTTCCGGTTGTTGTGAGAATCAAATGAGGTAATATTTGTTGTTGTTATTTTTAAGTGCTTAGCACAGTTCCTGGCACATGTTTTCAGTCATTTTTAGTTGTGTCCAACTCTTCATGACCTCATTTTGGGTTTTTTGGGCAAAAATACTGGAAAGGTTTGCCATTTCCTCCTCCAGCCCATTTTACAGATGAGGAAATGGAGGCAAATGGGGTTAAGTGACTTGCCCAGGGCCATACAGCTAGTAGGTATCTGAGGTCAGATTTTGAATTCAGGAAGGTGGCACTTAGTAGGTACTTAATAAATGCTTACTTCCTTCTCCCAAATAAAACATTGATATTTACAAGGAAATATACAACACATCATTGCAGGTTGCAAATAATTTAGCACCTACTGAATACTTAGTGAGACCTACTTTTTGGTGCCATGGTTTGGGTCAATACTCCTTTGCATAATTCCAGCTTCTGCCATGGCTTCAACAATGAGATGCCTCCTGAATATTGGTGCATGAACCTTTTGCCATCATGGCACTACTTCTTGGCTGGTCTCACTCCATATAGTCCATCAGCCACCTGTTTTCTGAGTTAGTCATCCTTGGACCTTGGGGGGGGGGGGTGGCAAACATGTTGGTTCCCATACACTGCGATGTAGTCTGGTAGGAGGTCCCATGTTTTGCTGTCTCACCTTCTGCTTCAACTGAAGGTCAGTTTTTTATGGAGCACCATAGTTTCTGTCACATGTCAGGACATGGGGTGTCTGCATCCACAGGAATCTTTCCTGGTGGAGAATGCTGAGTTTGCTGTTGGCTAATACTGCCACCTACCTCTGGCAAACAGCCTCCAACTTGGCACTGGTCAGAGAATCATTGTCAGTCCATACTTGGAACTTTGCTCCATACACATAGTAGGAATTTCTCAGTAACAACTGACTTCAAAGCCAGAAACTCATCTTGCTTGCCCTCTCAGCAACTTTTGGCACTGTTTGATCACCTTCTTCTTGGTATTCTCTTCTCACTAGGTTTTTGTGACATCCTTTCCTGGTTCTCCTTCTACCTGCCTCTCCAGGCTTCCTACATTTGCTCCCCTCTATGTCCTCTTTGAGGTAGACACTGCCTCCTGCTGGTGAGCTAGGAAAATAATTGATGCAATGACCAAAACAATGGAAAAGGAAGTAAATACCCAAACCAATCAAATCTGAATGCTGTGAAGTGATAGAGCCCCAGAGAAGACATTTAGGAAGAGCCCTCCTCTTGCTCCTTTGCAGAAGTTGGGTCCCACGGTGTGGAACATTCCATATGACATCAGACTTTTTTTCAATGTGTCCGCTAGTTTTATTGAATTTTTTTCTCTTCCTATTTTCCCTTTTAAAAAAATTTTTTTTTAAAAATAAGGAATAGTTCTTTGGAAGGGAGAGGGGGAGGAAAACAGGGAGAAATCTGGGTGATATCCTAACAAAAGACAGCAATAAATTGCTGATGATGGCATTGCCAGTGTTTGTGGGGCCAGGCAGCCTTCTTCTCTGACCCCGCTTTCTTTTCCCAAAGTAGGTTGTTCCCTAATGCTCAGCTTCTACATTAACAAAGCCCCATTCTCTTCTCGTGTGAAAGTAGCATGTGTGCATTCACCTTCTCTACAGCTGTAACAGAACTCGACTGTCTCTGGAGTCTTCTTCAGATAATGATGTATGTGTGTCATTGGGTCCCAGCACTGGTGCGTCCTAGAGCAATTTGACCAGTTCATTCATTCATTCATTCATTGGATAAACATTTATTCAATAAAATCACCTGATAGGTGCCAGACTCTGTGCTAAGTACTGGTGCTACCAAAAAAAAAAAAGGCAAAAGACGGTCCCTGTCCTCAAGCAACTTACAACCTAATTAACAAGCATTAATATTCATGAGCTATAAGGTATTGAGTAAATTTGTGCAGTGACAGCTAACACGAGGCTAGAATTTGAAAAACAAACTGCCAAGATTAAAGAAGAGGTGTAAAGCAGAAAGGATCGAAGTTTCTTTTTCCCCAGTGAGTTTCCCACTTGAAGACCTCCTTTGAGTCATCAGAGGGCTTAATAAGCTCCTGAATTTTCTCTTTAAATTCCTAGGCAAATACGTGCTTCTCCAAATCAAACGCTGACTCAGAATGTAGTGATATCCACCTTATCTTTATCTGGAGACAAAATCCTTCTCAGACGAATGACAGCCACTCACTAAGGTTTGCAGAGAGCAGGTGGCCCCAAGGGGAACATGATGCTAGTTAGGGGTAGCAGATGAGTGAGGGGAAGGGGATGAAGCAGAGAGGAGATCCATTCACCAGTTCCCAGCAGGGCAGACAGGGCAGGTACACAGGCAAACAGCAGCTCCCACCCAGGCAGATCACTCCTTAAGCAGATCAGTGAGCCCAAGAAGCCGCCATCATGATTATATTCCATTTGGGGTAGCAGCATCTTTCACTCACAGCTCTTCTGGCCTTCATCTGGAGCCCCAGACTCTTCCTCTCCCCAGATCTCACCTTTCATGATCATTCCATCTCCCCTTCTATCTGAGGAAAAAAAAATCCCAACACATCCCAGCAGCCTATGCTGCTGATATGGGGTTACATAGCACTTTAAGATTGGCAAAGGGTTTCACATATGTTACCACTCTGGAAGGTAGGTGATATTTTTCATTCCATTTCACAAATGAAGCACCTGAGGCTGATAGGTGACGGGACCTGCTCAGGATCAGAGAGCTAGTCAATGTCTAAGACAAGACTCAAACTCAAGTCTTCATGACTTTAAGGGCGGCACACTTCACTACCACAGGGTGCACCATGACACTCAGAACTATTGTCCCCAACTTCATGGACTTGCCATTGATTCACAAAAATGAAGAAAAAGATACTTAGTAGATGTCTTCATACTGAACGCCGATGAGTATCTCCAAATTACACCAAATGAAAGGCTTTCAAAGCAGACTTAGTGGAAGACATCAAGACCTTGTGGGAGCAGGATGAGGAATGTGTCACCCATCATCTCGTCTGCTGCCCCATCTATCTATAGAAGATGTACTTCCATGATATCACAAGAGTGATGACTTGTGCATGATTTGATTTAAATGAGTTGCAAACTCATCAGCCTCACTGTCGCCTCCAGAGTCACTGAAGTGCAGTGACAAGATATAAGTCAAGATGAATGGCTATGGTCCAGCATGAGTGGGTGACCTTGGCCAATCTAAATTAGGTCTTTTCTAGGTCTCAGTTTGTCTGAGGACATGTCCATTTAATGACTAAGGGCCAGGTAAGAATTGAGACAAAAGATGGCCAAATTTACCATCATAAAAATATCAGTCGGGGAGGGGAAGACGATCAAAGTTTCTGTCAAGAACACAAAACAATCGCTATTTACACTTATTCTAAGTCATCCAAAACCTAAACAATGAGCCACAGAGGCTTCACTGGGGGTTATTATTGGCCATTCAATGAAAGCCAGAGTGATTTGGGTGTAAAGGCATAGTCAAGTAGCTCCATGTGAAACACAATGAGCTTTTTTTAAAGCCTGTTTTTTCCTTCCAGAGCTATATTTCAAGAAGTCATAAACAAAAACTGCATGGGGCAAAAAGTAAAATTTCCAAGCTTTTTGGAAATTAAAAAAAAATCTATCCCCTAAAACTCCAAATATCTTACAAAATATAAGCAACTAAATTTATATTCATATAGACAGAGCACCCACGTATGAGGATATGGGTGTCCCAAGTGGAGAGAGAGACCACATATGGTGAGGTGAAGAAGGAGAAGAAGGAGAAGAAGAAGGAGAAGAAGAAGAAGGAGGAGGAGGAGAAGAAGAAGAAGGAGAAGAAGGAGAAGGAGAAGAAGAAGGAGGAGGAGGAGGAGGAGAAGGAGGAGAAGAAGGAGAAGAAGGAGAAGAAGAAGAAGGAGAAGGAGAAGGAGAAGAAGGAGAAGAAGGAGAAGAAAGAGAAGGAGAAGAAGAAGAAGAAGAAGGAGAAGGAGAAGAAGGAGAAGAAGAAGGAGAAGAAGGAGAAGGAGAAGAAGAAGGAGGAGGAGGAGAAGAAGGAGAAGGAGAAGAAGAAGAAGGAGAAGAAGAAGAAGGAGAAGAAGAAGAAGGAGAAGGAGGAGGAGGAGAAGGAGGAGAAGGAGAAGAAGAAGGAGAAGAAGGAGAAGAAGAAGGAGAAGGAGAAGGAGGAGAAGAAGGAGAAGGAGGAGAAGAAAGAGAAGGAGAAGAAGGAGAAGAAGGAGGAGGAGGAGGAGGAGAAGAAGAAGAAGAAGAAGAAGAAGAAGAAGAAGAAGAAGAAGAAGAAGAATTCACCAATGTCTGTTTGAATTGGCAGGTTGTGTCCCCAGAGGGCAGCTCCTCTGACTCTTAGACTTCTAGAGATAAGTCTCAGAGACTGGCCTTCTCCTACTGCACGTCCTAAGTGCCCAGTGCAGTGGTCTCCATTCACAGTCATCCAATCATCTCAGTTTTTACCAAAGTTATCTGCTCAGATAACATGGTAAAGACAGGTAATATAAAAACTTGGTTCACTCCTTCCCACAAGTACATACAGCACCCATTGGAGGAGTAAGCTTAAACTTAGACCATAACAGTAGGGAGACATATATGTAAGAAATACGTGACGAGGTTTAACTCACACTATCTGCTCTGGAAATCCTTCTCTCCGTGCAGAGCCTTTGTTGTGGTGGTGGTTGTTCACCAACAGTAACAGGAAAGTTTGGAAGACGAGAGTTTGGAAGGAGGGGATAATGAGTTTTGCTTTGTATAAAATGAACTTTAGATGTGTATGGGACATCCAGTTAAAGATATCCAAAAGGCAGCTAGTGATGTGGGACTGGCACTCAGGTGAGAGGCTAGGGCTGGATATACATTTGGGAATCATCTGCATAGAGATGATAATTGAACACGTAAGAGAAAAAGATGGGATCGCCAAGTGGAAAAAATGAAGAGGGCCCAGGTCAGAATTTTGGGGGGCACCCACAGTTATTGGACATGAAGAGAATGAAGAGCCAGTAAAGAGACCGAAAAGGAGCAGTGGAAGGAACAGTCATAGCAAACTCAAGTGAGAACAGTGTCACGAAAACTCAGGGAGGAGAAAGGATCCAGAAGGGCCAGGTGGTTAATGATGCCAGATGCTTTAGGGAAGTCAAGAAGAATCAAGATTGGGAATAGGTGATTAGGTTTAGCAAGTAACTTGTAATTAGTAACTTTGGAAAGGGTGATTTCAGTTCAACAATGAGATTGGGGGCCATATTGCTGAGGGTTTGGAAGAGTAAGAGGGAGGCATTGAGTATGGACGACTTGTAGGCTCAAAGTGAGTCCATCTTGTGTTATAATGAATGGAGTGTCCTGGACTTGGAGTCAGGAAGACACGATTTCAAATCTCTGTAGTGCCACGTCATCTCTCTCAGTCCCAGTTTCCTCATCTGTAAAATGGGGTAATAATGCATATCTGTAAAATATTAAAAAAAAAAACCCTACCTCACAGCTTAAGTCTGGGGTTGAGATACGTTGATCCGTGAATGAGTGAAGGTTCAAGCTTGGGATCTCTGGGGATCTCCTTCCAGCTCTGAAATTGGATGATTCTGTGACCTCCCTCACCTCCACCCCAAGAGGAATGAGATAAGATGCATATGAAGGGTCTTGACCAGGCAAACCTGGACTTGAGGCAGAGAGACTGACCGGAAGCCAGACCACACGTTGCAGGGGGAGACAATGTGGGGCTTCCCCAGAGCTAGCTGGCTGCTGTCTCTGCTACCTTGAGATGCTTCCCAGCTGCCTGACTCCCCGAGAATGGGAGAATAGTGTTGGGAGGTGGGTACTTCCAGCCTGGGCCATGTGGGGAGAACTGGGGGCACAGGTGTTATAGGGTTTCTTTTTCTCTCTCTCTTTTTGGCTAGGGGAGGGGAAGCTGTAGCTTCTGAAAGGAGGCTTTTGAGAAGCTCTGGGTGGATTGATTCAGAGGGCAGGGGGTGAGAAAAGTCGACCTAGAAATGTCTAAAGTTAAGGAAAAGAAAGAGAAATTGGATTACAAGCAGGAAGAATACAGTTGAACTGAGAGAAGCAGGCCAGGGACTGCTGCTGGAGGCAGACATTCAGCTCAGAGAGGTGGAAGAAGGGCCCAAGTAACTTGATCAAAGGGAAAGGCAGAAGAAAAGTCATTTTATATAGCTCCTACTATGTGCCTTAGCACTTAATACCGTGCTAAGAGCTTTACCAATTTTATCTCATTTGATCCACACAATAACCCTGGGAGAGAGGTGCTATTATTATCCCCAATTTGGATGAGGAAACTGAGGCAGAGGTGAAGTGACTTTCCCAGGGTCATATAGCTAGTATCTAAGGCTGGATTTGAACTCAGATCTTCCTGACTCCAGGCCCAGTGCTCTATTCATCACACCACTAGTTGCTTCTAAAGTTGAACCTGAGACAGTAGGACATTGACCAAGTGGCTGAGGTGGCGGGGGGGGGGGGGGGGGGGGGGGGGGGGG